>NC_141759.1:65006531-65372883 GCF_982258835.1 Parasteatoda tepidariorum
ATTTTTTAACATCTCTCTTGCCTAAACCTAGGTTAGATCGTGCAGTATAGAGTGAGAATTTTGAAGAAAACATTAGCATTGATATTTCCGACATCTTCAGCAATTATTCGCAATAGACACAAAAACACTTAATTTTACAAATATGAACTATAGAAAAACGGCTGTGATCATTTAATCCCCTCTGGTTTAATTTCCTCATGCATTAGCCTTATAGGAACGTATATAGATAACCTTTATGCACTGTTAGAGATGACTTTGAAAAAAAATTATTAAATAACAGCTTATTTAATTGTTTTTTTAATCCATATTCAAACAAAACAGTCAAATAACCGTAAATAAAATGTTATTCGAACTGTGAACGGTGAGAAAAATTGTTTATTAACTGCTTTCACTTAATACGATTAAGCAATCATAATTTTACAGCACCAACTAGGCCCACCTGATGAAGCCACTTAGTCCCTTGCAGAGAGGTACAAATTATGTCAGAGAAAGCTAATCTTTCAATCTCACTACCGATGGAAACAGGGTTCGAGTTCAAGTGTTGACGTCATGATATTTCCTTCATTCCTTTCAAGGTATGAAAATTTTCTTGTGTCCTGAACTGGATTATTAGAATACGATGATCTCAACCACGAATAGATCGTAACACCATAAAGCTGCTAAAATATCTCCTATGTCCAGTTAAATTCATTTTTTTTACGGTTTTTGATCCACGCTAGTAGTAAATGGTTAAAAAAACACTTAGTTGTGTATATTTGGTTCTTTAACCATACTAGTCGTGAACGGTTTCAAGACCATAAAGGTAAAAAAATGTTCTTTACCTTAAACTTTACTGTTAATTGGATAGACAGACTGCTGCCGGTTACTTTAACATAATTTCAGGATGGAAATTCTAACAGTATACCTAGAATGACAACAGGGCCTAGTTAATTTAGTACCCTATATTCACAAGTAGGTTTGCGCATAAAATACCCTTTAGTAGATTAAGGTACCCTGTTTCATTAAAAAAACTAGAGTATTTTAACATATCTTCAATTATTTTTTATAAAATCGAGGAAAGTCAGGTATCTAAGTAACTAATGTGAAAGTATAATTGGAAAATCAGGGCCCCGTTTAATCAAATATTTCTGTTAATTTGATAAAATATCATAGATTTTGGAGACCGTGTCTCTCATATATTTCTTATTTAATTAATTATGATTGCATTTTTAGATTTCGCATGTCTAATTGATCTACATACAAATAATCTGGGGAGGGCAAAACTAGCCCCTTTTGTTTTCCTAGGTATACAGCATTGTTAATTTTTCTAGTGGTGAAAAAAATGGGGGGAGAACAATAGGTGATGTTTTATTTTTGACCCTAAATACTACATTGCATTTTTCAGATTATTTCGTTAAAAAACCAGCAATATTTTTTAAAGAAACAGACCTGTGTTGTTATTTCCTAAGCAATTATTTATAGATTAGTTTTAGAATGAAACGACCCATCTATTGTATTTCATCCAAAAGTTGTTTCCGGTTTTTCCATTATACAGTTAGAGTGCTTAATAAATTATTAGTTATGAGTTGAATTTTTTTCCTGCATATATTGCCGGAAGGAAGAAAGTCAAGGACATCTTTATTTTCCCTTAACTTCTTTTACTTGTAGTAATAAAATGGATGAAGTAGTAAGTATTCTCAATGCAGTTTCTTCCTACGCATAAAAATGCATTTTCTATGTTTAATTCATCGTTTTTTTTAACCTAAAATATCTTTTTAAAACTCATTATTTCTAACTAGTGCTTATTCTATCTGTATTGGAAATAGTTACTTCAATAAGTACTGAAATACTTTTAACTATATGTTTGTTTTCAGAATATTATATTCTTTCAGTCATGACGTTCTACTTAGGAAATTAACGTTTAAAAAACTTTACCTGTCTTGAAATGTTAAAGTTATTTCATTTTTGTAAACATCGTCGAAGTCCCTGAATAAAGTGATTGTATGTTTTGTAAAATGTAGGCAAAACGTTATTTTTTAATCAGATTGTTTGGCATGTCACATAAATTGCATTACGAAATTTTAAAAATTTTAAGATACTTTATCATGTTTCTGCATGTATATGTATTTTGTAACATATGTAACAATACCAAATTTAAATATGTATTATTATATGCGTAATATTATATTTTTTATATATTGTATTATATTATATGTAATATCACATGTTTATATATGTTACATATGTAATAATACCGAGTTTTATTATATGAAAGTATGTTTAATATATTTCACCATTCTTCAAAAAACTCGTTATTTTTGAATAGTACACTATAAAATATTTCGGATCAAATTACGTTAGAAAATTCATTTTTACCGGAACATGTTACGAAACAAAATATCTGACATACCGCTATTACATATCATATTTTTACCATAATTTTTACATTTACAGTAAAATCCCTCTGAAGATTACGGTAAAATATGTTTCACGAATCATGCACCCAAAATGCCGGTAATCTGATCTGGAATTTTTTACAGTGTACTTTTTATTGTATTTGAAAAGAGTTTTTTAAACAAGTTCAGAAATACTTTTAACTATTAGTTTGTTTTAGGAATATTGTATTATTTTTACATCCATTACATGTCATTTATAAGATTAATGTGTAAAAAACTTACATTTTTACTTATTAAATTTTATTGTAAAATCTATAGTTCATGCCGCCGGATAAAAACAGCGAATTTTGTAAAAGGCACGTAGCTTGCATTATTTATATTTAGTTCAGGTTTTTTGTCCATGGCACATACATTGCTATATTTACCATATTGCTATATATATTTGGCACATACATTGCTATGGTTTATTAAGGTTCACTTAAATACTAATCGGAGAAGGTTGGCATACTTTTAAAACTTTAATTTTACGCAACTTTAACTGCTTTAATGTAAAACTATAAGCAATTTCTACTTTTGCGGAAAAATCGTCTCAATTTAAGCAATTCTGAAATCAATTTCATTATATAATTATAATAGATTGAAAAAAAACGAAGTTTCATTATAGTTATTGAAAAACTTATTCGTAGAAAAATAACAGTCTTTATAGTTAAATATTTAAAAATAAAAGTTTCAGTAGCTGTTTTATAAAATGTGTCTGGAGTTTTTTTTTTCTGGTCATTGAAGGTTTTTTTCAGAAAGTTTTAACTTTTACTTTCCCTTTAAAATTTGTGAATAGCTTTTTCATTAAGCCTTTATCAACCTTTTTCATTTAATATAGAAGTGATTTTGTCAAAAGAATAGGAAGAGGTACAGGAAAAAAATATCTTGAAGGAAAAATATGATTTCTCGACTTATTGTCTGTCAATGAACGTTCTTATGTAAACATCGGATGTTTGTTTTGGTAAAGTCACAAATTCTGAAAGCAAGATTGAAAATGAGAAAAATAGCTTTGTTAAAGTTTGCAAAGAAGTATACTGTTACAAATCTACAGTGCATAGTATCAAAGCCTACTCTTGTGCCTTAAGAAAATAAAGACAAGAAAAAATTCTTAGTGCAAACGTCCCATCAAAAATAAACTCAACAAGATTGAATTTTATTTATCGGAGCAACAAAGACCTTGTAAGCTGTCTTGCTTTAACTAGGCGGGTATTAAGTACCTTTATTTGTGTTTCATTCTGGTTGTTTTTGTTTTGTTTAGAAAAGTGGGCTTTTGAGAGTATACCTTGTATAATTCAGCAGCTTTTATCTCAAGACAAGAGGTAAATTTAAAAAATCCATTTAAAATGTTCCATTAAAATTTTGTTTTTTACGAGTATCTAAGCCTTTACTAATTGTTGCGTGTAAGCATTTTACAAAACAAACAAATTTCGAATTGAATTATTTTCTAACACGATTTCACAATTATATTACTCTGCGTCAAACATTAATAAAAAATGGGACTTGGTAGATATCTGATGAAAATGTCATGCATATACATGCCGATGCTTCTGCTTATGTTACTAGTGGCGTTAAATTTACGGCTATCAATTCCATTCTTCAGTTTGCAGTTAAAAATTCCTTATTATATGGCGTTTCGATCACTATTTGCTTATGTGAAGTTTTTAATAAGCACAGGAAAACAAATTGTATGTGACCGTGCCAAGATTGTTTTTTTTTTATGTTGTATTCTTCAGTTTTTTGTTAAGATCATCAATTAAATTGCAAATTTAATTGCTAAATTGTAATTTTTTTTTACTTAAATTATTTCAATAGATAAGAATTTGTTTTTTTTTTATCTCAAGTATTAAAACTTGTACTTAAAATAAAGTAAAAAGCCATATTGTTAGTAAGAAAAAGTAGGACATGGAAATGTAAGTTTATTATTTTTATAATTTCTTTTAATTCTTGCGTTTTTATTTAAAGTAACAATTTACGTAACAATCGTATATAGTTTTATGAATAGGGACTTTTTTCTACATTATTTTCAATTATCCATAATTTTTTTTAATTGTATAAAAATAATTTTTGTTAACAGTTTATGGCATACAATTTTTTTTGCATTATAAATTTCTTAGTAAGTAATAGGTTTCTTTAAAGAATATTAAACTAAAGAATCAGAGTAACTGCTTCTCTATTTAGCTTTCCTTTCTTCAATATATTTATTCTGTTTGCGTTCTTTTAATTCTTCTGTGGTTTAGCCAGATGGGTCTCTCTATCTTCCTGAAAAAAGGGATATTTACAAGAATAGATACGAACATCTATATCCTATTGAGTTATCTATAATTCTAATAGACTTGAATAAGAGTTAGATTTAAATTAGTTTATCATAGTATTACGATGTTAAATAGAATGCATAAATTTTATTACAAATATTTAAAATAATCTAAAAATTGTTAAACGACGTGTGCTTTAAGCTGGAATGTGGTATTCTATTTTGGCAATTCAGAAAATATATATTTTGTCTTTGCTCAAATATTAATAAAAATATTGAACCAATTTTCCATTCTCCGGAAAACAAAAATAAATAAATTTATGACACTATTTACGTACATTTAGTGACATGAAATATGATATTTGTATCATTCCTACACTCAAAGCTTTAAAATAGAGCAAAAGCAAAATGAACTTGCTATTTCATAAGTAAACTATTGAAGAGTAAAGTGATTTTGTTATTGAAATTTTTTTTTAACTAAATGCTGCTTACATTTTTTGTGAGACAAAAAATGTAAGTCTTAAAAATGACTGTTACCACATTTAATGACAGTTACAACATTTATTATTACTAATATTGTGTAGATTAATACTAATTTTAAATCATGAACACAAAACTAAATGAATGCAAGTTTAGATAAAGATTATACTACATAGATTTATATCAAGTGTTAATGTTATACGGGTACTTTAGAAATTAATTTTACAAATTTGCACCGCAAAATCCGAAACTTATATTTCCCGACCTTATGTATTTCATATGCGTTTTTTAAAATGCAGCTATCACTTTGAGTTTTACTTATTAATAATATTTTCCAAATATTATTAATATTTTCCAGAAATAATTATTATTAATATTTTCCAAAAAAAATATTATTATTAATATTTTCAAAAAGCGAAAACTGTATTTTCAGATGAAGAGATGGAATAAAAAAGGTACACTTTCGAAATTAATTTCACAAATTTTCACAAAGTAACCATTAATCTTAGAACATAAATATTTTTTACAAAAAGTGGTGGTTATTTTTGATGAAAATGTCTTTTTTTGGAAAATGATGAAGGAATTTGTCTTAGAGAAGTAAAAATATCCCAAGGCCTTATAAAAACAGTCCTATCCTACTAAGGGCAATCAAAAATTCTTCTGTTTCTAAAAATTTGGTTCATGAAAGTTTCTACATACGTTGTTCTTTAAACTTCCATACTATAGTTTGAATTAAAGAATGCATCTCTGGCTACTATTGATAGCAGGTACCCTACTGACAACAGTATACACATATGATTTAGTTAAAAGCTAAGTATAAAATATGTTTTTTTAATATAAATGTCATTTCTAAACAGTAAGGAAATTTTGAAAGAATTTTTTTTTGTTCTTGCGATTTATTCGTTCTCTAGCTTGGACTGATATTCATGAATCTCAGTGTATTCTAGAAACACTGTCAATATAGAAAATCCCAGTTCTACGGAGATGGCTGCTCCTCCTTCTTCAACAAGAGATGTTATAAAGTGTAGAAAATATAAAATGTAAAACTTGTATAATTTTGTTTTATTTTGCCAATACTTCGAAGAGGTGGCTCAGTGTACAGAGCGTTCGCCCTCTAATGAGGTGAACCGGGTTCGAATCCCAGCGATAGCTGGTCAATGCGAATTGCGCACCCGGCTCGCATCGACTGCAGTGCTGATGTAAAATTCCATCAGTGGTAGACAGATCATGGGTTAGAGTCTCTTACCAGCAGGCTAACGGTGGAAGGTTTTTGTGATTTTTCTTTCCATGTAACGCAAATGCTAGCAAGTTCCATCAAAAGGCAAAAGGCCACGAAAGCAAATTTTACCGAATACTTGATCCAGGATTTCCTTTGTCCTCTGCATTGGATTCAAAAATACTAGGCTACGGAGTTTAACATTAGGATTCGTAATCTCAAAAACGTGGGTCGGCTTTCCAACGAGCGTTATATGAATATTTAAATAATTTCATGTAGTAGTGGTAAAAAGGTAACGACCTTCACCTTTTTTAGATGCTATATATATATATATATATATATATATATATACACTGGTGTGCAAAACTTAAGCAACAAGTGGTTTTTCGGCCACAGCTCCCAATCAAAGTATAAGATAGCCATGAAATTGCAGTATAATATGCACGTAATTCAGTAGAAAGATTATTTGTATGCAAATTTTAGAAATAAAACGTCGTAGGTGATGCAAGTGTACGCAAACCTTGTGGGTCGGCGCGCGCAGGTCAAAGATGTGATAAAAGGATGAAGAGCACCATAGTTAAAGACATTCGCTGCAAGTGCAAGTGATTTGTTTTGTGAAACATGTGTTCAAGAAATCATTTAGACGACTTTACTCGAGGAAGAATGATTGGGAAGCTTGAGGAGGGGTGTAGTGTGATCAGTATCGCCGAAGAGTTCGGGATCAACAAAAGTGTTGTTTCTCTTGCTTGGAATGCCTTTAAAACTTCTGGTACAGCTGTTCGGAAGGTTGGTGGTGGCCGTCCAAGGAAAACAACACCAAGAGATGACCGTCACATTGTCCTCCAGGCGAAAAGAAACCGTTTTCAGTCAGCGAGCGCCATATCTCAGCAACTATGCACAGCCACAGGAGGACAAGTATCAAGATTTACAGTGGCCAGACGGTGGCCACAAGGTGGCAGCCACAAAGGTGGCTAATTTGCTAGACGTCCTGAACGCTGCATACCTTTAAAAGTTAGCCATCGGCGGCACCGTTTAGAGTGGTGCAGAGAACACAAAACCTGGACACCTCATCAGTGGAGTCGCGTCCTCTTCACAGATGAGAGTCGTTTTAGTGATTCTCAACGTCAGTTGATCTGGAGAGAGGTTGGAGCTCGATTTCATCCCAATAACATCGCGGAAAGAGATCATTACGGTGGTCCTGGAGCTGTTGTCTGGGGTGGCATTATGTTGAACGGGCGGTCTGAGCTTCAGATCTTCGACCGAGGTTCTGTAACTGGAAACCGCTACTGCAATGAGGTAATCCTACCACATGTGCGTCTGTTCCGAGGGGCCATTGGATCAGACTTCATTTTTATAGATGACAATGCCCGACCACACCGTACTGCTAATGTTCAAGAGCTACTGGAAAGTGAAGATATCACACGAATGGATTGGCCAGCTTACTCTCCAGATCTAAATCCCATCATGGGTGGGATGCATTAGGGAGACGTCTTGCGACACGACAGCATTCTCCTGGTAACACCCATCAGCTGAAAGATGCGTTAAAGGAGGAATGGAGACATTTACCCCAAGAACTCCTGGATAATCTGGTGCTTAGCATGGAGAGACGATGCCAAGCAACAATTACAGTAAGGGGAGGGCATATCTCAAACTAGGGAACATCTGCCAGTTGTACTTACGCTTCTTCAGGCAATCATGTGTAATGCCACAATATATCAAATAAAGCCTTTTTTTGTTCCATACCCTACTTTGAGCTTTATATTCATTTCCGCGCCATTATTCTTTTACCATCGTTTAAGTACAAAATAATGTACATCATATTAAAATTTCATGTCAATCGGATGATTTCTTGTAGAGTTGTGACACACTTATTGCTTAAGCTTTGCACACCAGTGTGCATATATATATATATATATATATATATATATGTGTGTGTGTGTGTGTGTGTGTGTGTGTGTGTGTGTGTGTGTGTGTGTGTGTGTGTGTGTGTGTGTGTGTGATTCTAATATTGTGATTCTAATCGCAAAAAATCTGGAAGGATGCTTACTAAAACTAAAAAACGGGAGCACTAACTTGGACTGTCTTTTGATTGCGAATTTGAAATTTTCAAAGGGTGGTTTATAAGCAATCGCCACTTTTCGGTGTTATGAAGTTCGAAAGCAGTAACAAAAATCTAATAATTCATAATTGAAACCTGTTATTATAGATATTACACATCCATTAATATCTTTGAATGGTATCACCTATTCATGCTGCGTTTTTGCTATAGATTACTAATATTCATACGATTATATTGCTTTATTTTCCTTCCATTTGCGTTGAATTGTTCGCATGTGATGTAGAAAAACATGTTTTTTTTATTGTTTAAACGTTGCGCAGTCATAGAACCAGCTTAGTTACACAACATTTAGAAAAATTAAGAAGACAAATTTTGAGAAAAAATTCCTAATAAAAGCTTACTAAGCTCTTGGGTTAAATGCTGAAGTAAAAACGCGTGCTCTAAATAGATACGCAGCATACGATATCAAAATTTTAAAAATCTACAGTCACATGTAATTTTACACATAAATATGTTTTACTTCATTTGCCCAAATCGCATTTCAAATTCGAGACTTTTAAATTCCTTATCTAATTATAATGTTAGGGGGATTAGCTGATTAGATGTACCAGATGTCATGCTCAACTTGAAAACTTGGCAATTTACAGTGTTGGGGACGTCGACAATGGCAACCAGATAGCTGAGTAAGGTTGATTTTAATGTCAGCAACTACCTTTATCACGAAAACCCAAGAAGGTTTATAAATGATTATCATGTAAGCCGGAAGCAATGTTGAATTTCACTATGTACTAAGTGGTTGACAAAAAGCTTGCATAAACACCATTTTTATATCAAGAATGAATCTACCTTTAGAGAACAAAGCTAGAAAAATCTTCTGAAATCAAAGATGAATCTTCTTCCCGAAAAGCGTTCTCAAACGAGGATAAGTTCACCAGGATAAATTTATTTTACATTTTGTGACCATAACTGAAACAAGGTTCACTTGTACAGGCTTTTATATACTTTTTGTAACATTTTAAATGTGCAGGTTGGTGTGATCATTGAGCATTCAACACAAACAAAAAATGGCATTTGAGAACCTAAGTAATGCCAGAATGATAACAAGCCAAAAACAAAGTCATTCGTTGTATGTCTGATGGTATGGTTTCATTGTATGTCTTTATTTAAACAAGCATGGACATGCAAATATTTCCACTAATTTTAAAAAAAGGATTAATTTGTCAACCTTTTTATGATAATCTAATAAAAATGAAAATGCAACGTTTGTTGTATGGTTATCTTGTTTCTGGGTAAGAGATAAGCCTAGATAATAAAATAAGGTTTATTTTCAGTCAGCAAAAACCTTTTCATGTAAACCTAAAACGGTCTTTATAATGTTTACGTGTAAACTTTTTAACCCTAAAACTAGGTCTGTGACAATCTGCGCTATTCTAGGCACATTATCTTAATCCAAAACCTTGGAAAACAACCTTCAATAAGAAAACCTTACATGTTCCTAATAGTCCTAACTTTTTAACTCCAAACGGTGATTACATGAAAACCTTGAAAGAACGTTTTTCATGGTAGTATCGGAAGGCCATAGAAAATAGTAAAAAAATTAGGCATTATATTCGTTTACTTGCTTTCCCTTGAACGAGGGTTTTTTTGCAAAGGATTTTTTTATTATTTATTAAAAATTTGGCGGAAAAGATTCGTATTTGTATAATTTCGTTTCCTTGGAAAAAACTTTTGCTTAGTATTTCTGTTTGAATTATCATGAAAACTATGATAAAAATACTGAACAAAGGTTAACCATTCGCTTTTTTTTAACCTAAGTAACAATATTTTCTGAAAAAAAGCTTTAAAAATCATTTTTCATCGTTGTAGGAAAGATATTTGATATTGCAATAATTTTTCTTTATTGATAAAATTATTTCAGTGCAAACGTAAAAAGAGAATTCCGATACAAGTTTGCCGTAAGATTACATGTTTTCTGGGAATATTATAGACTAGATTAACATTCCAATGTTTATCATTGATTCTTGGCATTTCTCTTTGCGATTACATGCTTTTCCTGAGTATGGATAGACAATAACTGTTAGAATCAATAAACAATCTGATTTTCGTTTCAAGCAAACTAAACCTTATGTTATACGCTATTTTCAAAAAACTGCTTTTACTTCTTTCCTCATATTTAATCATTCAGAAGAAAAAATCAATAAAACGCTATTATCCTACTCACTTTAATGGATAAAGATTTCTTGACTTAGAAAAATGTCTTTAGTTTTTCGATGTGTGATTTAAGATTTTATTTCTTGTGCTCCACGCTACTTTTGAGACTAAAAACTGTTCTGAAAAGAAAAACATCGATTTCTGTATTATACTGCAGCACCTCGAAGGATAAAAAAAATGTAGATCCGAAAAAAAGTTTTTTTTACACTCAATCAATTATTGATTTGAGAATTTTTTTCACGTTTCTCAGTAACTTCGAGAGGAAACTTCCATTTCAGATTTCGCATGTGGCTATTATGAAAAAAAAACTTGTGTTTCAGATCTCGTATAAGTTGTTCTTACTCGTTACGATCATTATTAGCTCGAAATTACTTTTCAAGTACTTTTCTTTTACGGTAACTGCATTGAAGATCTTTTAAAGTATATTTTTTGTGCTTAACATAGCTCTGCAGCAATAAGTTCCTATTTTGTTTCGAGTTATTTTTGACGATATTTGGCTTTTTTTACTAGGTTATTATTTTTTCTTTTCATTTTTTTCTTTAGTAAGAAAAAATATTGTAAGTCATTTTGTCTGAAGAACACGCAGAGTTGAAATATCTATCGTGTTTTGGCACAATTTTTTTATTTCTGAATAACTTTTAAAAGAAGGTTTCTTCAGAATAAAAGAAATAAAAGGAAATTCGAAGTGTAACCTTATAGAGATTTATTAGTGTGATTTAAATTTATTTTTCTTTCTTTTTCTTAGTAAGAAAAAATATTGTAAGTCATTTTGTTTGAAGAACACGCAGAGTTGAAATATCTATCGTGTTTTGGCACAATTTTTTATTTCTGAATAACTTTTAAAAGAGGGTTTCTTCAGAATAAAAGAAATAAAAGGAAATTCGAAGTGTAATATTATAGAGATTTATTAGTGTGATTTAAATTTATTTTTCTTTCTTTTTCTTAGTAAGAAAAAATATTGTAAGTCATTTTGTTTGAAGAACACGCAGAGTTGAAATATCTATCGTGTTTTGGCACAATTTTTTATTTCTGAATAACTTTTAAGAGAAAGTTTCTTCAGAATATAAGAAATAAAAAGAGATTCGAAGTGAAACCTTATAGAGATTTATTAGTGAGATTTAATAACAAAAAATAAAAGAAAAGCAAAAGAAAATAAATTTAGTTGAAAGTTTTCAACTACGCTAGATTCAACACTGTACAAATTTGAGTGCAAATAGATTGAACACTGAACAAATATCTCCGAATTTTATATATTGAACTAACTTAAACATTGGGGGAAGGAACACTTCTCTTTTCAAGTTAACACGAAATTGAGCTTCAATATACAATTTATATGGTGCAGTAGATGTGCAACACTTATAATCGAAAATATTCCCACCGAATCAAGCGCATTCATACCATTCACTGTTAGAAACTCCATCTGAAAATTATAGAAAGATAACCAACAGCAGTTTGCCCATCCAAGTTTTAAAACTGTTTACAAGAAGTATAATTAAAAAAACATGAATACAAAACTATCTGATTTACTAACCATTTACAACTAATATGATTTCGAAACCGTAGGAAAAGATATGTAATATGACGTTAGAGATAGTTTAGCAGCTTTATGAGGCTGCAATCTATGCGTAAATGACAGTGTCCTATTGTAACATGAATACAAAACTATATGGTTTATTAACCATTTACAACTAACATGATTACGAAATCCTAGAAAAAGATATTTAATATGATGTTAGAGACAGTTTAGCAGCTTTATGAGACTACAATCTATGCGTAAATGACAGTATCCTATTGTAGCATGAATACAAAACTATATGGTTTACTAACCATTTACAACTAATGTAATTTCGAAACCGTAGGAAAAGATATGTAATATGACGTTAGAAATAGTTTAGCAGCTTTATGAGGCTGCAATCTATGCGTAAATGACAGTATCCTATTGTAACATGAATACAAAACTATACGGTTTATTAAACATTTACAACTAACATGATTACAAAACCCTAGAAAAATATAGTTAATATGATGTTAGAGGCAGTTTAGCAGCTTCATGAGACTGCAATCTATGCGTAAATGACAGTATCCTATTGTAACATGAATACAAAACTATATGGTTTACGAACCATTTACAACTAATATGATTTCGAAACCGTAGGAAAAGATATGTAACATGACGTTAGAGATAGTTTAGCAGCTTTATGAGGCTGCAATCTATGTGTAAATGACAGTATTCTATTGTAACATGAATACAAAACTATATGGTTTATTAACCATTTACAACTAACGTGATTACGAAACCCTAGAAAAAGATATTTAATATGATGTTAGAGACAGTTTTGCAGCTTCATGAGACTGCAATCTATGCGTAAATGACAGTATCCTATTGTAACATGAATACAAAACTATATGGTTTACGAACCATTTACAACTAATATGATTTCGAAACCGTAGGAAAAGATATGTAATATGACGTTAGAGATAGTTTACCAGCTTTATGAGGCTGCAATCTATGCGTAAATGACAGTAACCTATTGTAACATGAATACAAAACTATACGGTTTATTAACCATTTACAACTAACATGATTGCGAAACCCTAGAAAAATATATTTAATATGATGTTAGAGACAGTTTAGAAGCTTTATGAGACTGCAATCTATGCGTAAATGACAGTATCCTATTGTAACATGATTACAAAACTATATGGTTTACTAACCATTTACAACTAATATGATTTCGAAACCGTAGGAAAAGATATGTAACATGACGTTAGAGATAGTTTAGCAGCTTTATGAGGCTGCAATCTATGCGTAAATGACAGTATCCTATTGTAACATGAATACAAAACTATATGGTTTATTAACCATTTACAACTAACATGATTACGAAACCCTAGAAAAAGATATTTAATATGATGTTAGAGACAGTTTTGCAGCTTCATGAGACTGCAATCTATGCGTAAATGACAGTATCCTATTGTAACATGAATACAAAACTATATGGTTTACTAACCATTTACAAATAATATAATTTCGAAACCGTAGGAAAAGATATGTAATATGACGTTAGAGATAGTTTAGCAGCTTTATGAGGCTGCAATCTATGCGTAAATGACAGTATCCTATTGTAGCATGAATACAAAACTATATGGTTTATTAACCATTTACAACTAACATGATTACGAAACCCTAGAAAAAAATATTTAATATGATGTTAGAGACAGTTTAGCAACTTTATGAGACTGCAATCTATGCGTAAATGACAGTATCCTATTGTAACATGAATACAAAACTATATGGTTTACAACTAATATGATTTCGAAACCGTAGGAAAAGATATTTAATATGATGTTAGAGACAGTTTAGCAGCTTTATGAGACTGCAATCTATGCGTAAATGACAGTATCCTGTTGTAACATGAATACAAAACTATATGGTTTACTAACCATTTACAATTAATATGATTTCGAAACCATAGGAAAAGATATGTAATATGATGTTAGAGTCAGTTTAGCAGCTTTATGAGACTGCAATCTATGCGCAAATGACAGTATCCTATTGTAACATGAATACAAAACTACATGGTTTATTAACCATTTACAACTAACATGATTACGAAACCCTAGAAAAAGACATGTAATATGATGTTAGAGATAGTTTAGCAGCTTTATGAGACTGCAATCTATGCGTAAATGACAGTATCCTATTGTAACATGAATACAAAACTACATGGTTTATTAACCATTTACAACTAACATGATTACGAAACCCTAGAAAAAGATATTTAATATGATGTTAGAGACAGTTTAGCAGCTTTATGAGACTGCAATCTATGCGTAAATGACAGTATCCTATTGTAACAGTCTAGGGTTGCAAATAGGGAAGTGTACGAGGCAGGAAAATCTTCATACCTTAAAAGGAATGGAGGAAATATTGTCGTGTCAACGCTGGGATTTGAACATCTGTACTGTAGGTCATGAGAATGACCAATTATCCCTCTCGGCTATGATATGTACCCATCTGCAAGGAACTAAGGTGCTTCGTTAAGTGGTTCTAGTTGGCGCGATAATATTCTTGTTGTTTAACCATAAAAGGTTAAAAAGTTAATAAGCAGTATTTCTCACAGTTATAATTTAGAATCTTATATACAGTTATTTGACTGTTTTGTTTGAATTGGGTAAAATAACAATTAAATAAATTGTTGTTCAACCATATTTTCGGAGAAATTTCTAACAGTGTATTACAGTACATTGAATATTTTTGCTTTCAAAAACACTTGCACAGCCGCACTTTTCATATTTTCTGTAAAAAGTTTACAATTCATCGCATTACTGATGTTTTTTAAGCTGCTATATATTTAATGAAACAAAAGTTCGCGACTGCTAATTTTAGGCATGTTTTTAGTTGGGTTATAAGGAAGCTTATATATTTTTGTTTCCAAGTGTCTGTAAACTGTATTAAGTAATTTCATAATGCATAATTGATAATGCACATCTGCTCTTTTAAACCTAGTTCGAATTCGTCTTAATATTCTATCTGTACTATGCGCATGTTTGATTTGCCAGCTAAATATATATTAAGATTTAGTGTATATATGCATCCTAAAATAACGATTCTAACATTATATTGTCTCGTAAAAATATCTTTAATGATTCTTACGTGTCTCTAACATTAGTGTTATATTAGTGTAGTAGTTAATAAGATTTTATGGCAGCTACTTTACACCAAGTAATCAAAAGAGGAATATTATGATAGTTTCAAAATAACACTTTTGGTGTAAAGTAGTTACTATCATTTCTAGTGTTAAAATGCGCAAAAATTGTTTACAATTTATTTGGTAGCTCAAATGGAGAATAATGGCTGAACTTGACTCAGTGCTTAAGAAAAGCAATTAAATTCTTATTCCTGAATCAAGAAAAAAAATTATTTCTAAGATAAAATTTAACGTATACAAATTTGCTCCTTAATAAAATGTGACCGCCTCCATTTTATGCAATTTGCTTCAAAAATATATAAATTGAAAATAACTGTTAGCGTGTTTCAAACGCTCAAAAATGGGACCATTTTTAAGACGTGAATGAGAAGAGACAAAAGTGATTTGAAAAATAAAAACGCAAATTTTCCAACGAAAAATAAAAAACTGGAGGTGATAAACAAAAGTAGAACAGACGCAGTAGTCGAGAGAAAAAAAAAATTTCTCTTTCTTTTTTTCTCTTAAGAAATCTTGAAAATGAACACCAATTTTTTAACGTTTGAAACATGTCGACTGTGTTATTTCTAATTTATATTTTTGAAGCAAATGAAGTTTTTTTATAATCAAGTAATCTTACTGCTGCAGTTCCTTTGGGTTATTTATTAATTTTTTACCACATTTGAGAAATAAATTCTGTTTATTTTCTAGAATAACAAAGAAAAGTTTCACGTATGCTAACTTCGCTAAAAATTTCTCCATTCTCAATTGTTTTCAAACACCATGCCAATTAGTTAAATCTATTTAAAAACTAAATAAATGTTTAAGTCTAGTGTTTATAGTCAAATAGTTTTGTTTTTTCAATGTTGTGTTAGTTCAAAAAAGTTTCAATGCAGAGCATTTTTAAAATGTTCTTTTCTTTATTCTTAATTTCTTTTTTCTCGGAGTCACAGAGCTTGAATAAAATACATTTTCGAATAAGTATTCTTATTTTATTTTGATTTCAAGATCAGACACTTCGGAAATTAAATTATTTACATTTATATTACCGTACCATGACTTTTAAATTGCTTTTGAAACCCATGAGAATGCTTAAATGAAACAACAAAACTTTGAGCAGTAGATTCTTTCTCAGATTTAAACCTCTTTGATGTTCTTTGGTCGAATGATTTCTCTTGCGAAAATGAAAGATAAGATGGCGTTTGAGATTAGTTTTCCTTAATGTGGTTTGTAAAATGTTTATTAAAATGTTAGTCCCGTGGCATTAATAGTTATATTTATTTTTTTAAGAAATGACAAAGAAGTGAAAGCAAACTTTTTTTGGAAAATGGAATATTAGGCGTCAAAAGAATTTTTTGTTTTGTTTGTAGGAACTATCAAGAGATTGGTTTGAATTTTTCAGTAAAAGTTTACATTGTTAAGTCAGTTGCTGGAAGAGTTTGAAATTCGTAAATTTGCCAAAAAAGACATTTTGAGAAAAATGGCTTTTTCTAGATATTTTTTTACAAATTCTACTTTTGAACAATTGTTTCCATTTTTTAAACATAAATAACTATAAATATAATCTTATGAACTAGTTAAATAATTAGATGCCTTAAAATTTAATAAAAACACAATTTTCAAAAGCGAAAACTTACTTGGGTATACAGCTGGGTGCAGGCAAGAAAATGCAGACAAAGGAGCGTGGTCAAAACGAAAATCAACATAACTTTGTCAATTTTGCTCCGATTTAAAAAGTTTTCGTTTTAAAATTAATAGTTAAATCTAGATATCAAGAATATAAAAGCTAGAAAATCAATTTTATGACGAATTTTCGTTCATTTGGAAGCCTGTAGTCGCCTTTTAAGTACACTTCCCAGAAGAGAATAACAATAATGTTCACAGATGCTAGTTTTTAATACTTTTGATATTTATGTTATATGCTCTAAATATGCATTACTTATACGATATACTTTTCTATTTAAAAAAAATTTGTCACTGAATTTTTTTTCATTTAATTTTAGGAAATCAAATTGCAGTCTGACACACTTAAAAAAAAGCCACGGTAATTTTGTTTTAGAGTTGGACCCAAAGAAAACAGATGTTAATCAGATATGTATATTTAGAAAGTAGGCATCAAAGCTTATATTTATAAATAGCAATTAACTCCTCACTGCCTTATCTAAAAAAAAAAGATTCGATAAAAAATGGAAGTGAAAGAGCCACTTCTGATAATAACTAAAACACCTGCCAAATTTATGTAAGACTTTGCTTACCAGGTATCAAATATTGGAAACAATCAATTCTGTCACAGACTAAAAATGCCCCTTTATGGTGTTTTCAGTCCCACTCAGCATTAAAACCCACGTTTTGGGCACATATCTTGGATAATCTTATATTCCACGTATTAGAGGATTATAATTTATTTAATAAATATTTCAAATAACCTAAATACGGGGGAAATTGTTTTAAAAATAGATAAATAAGTTGAAATGTATAACATACTTGCTTACTTATTTTCTGTCCAAATAATAGCGAGGTCTTATACTCTTTTGTTTTTGTACTCCTTTGAACATGCATCAATTCATTAAATTATTATTATTGAAGTTATACTTCTTATGCGACTTCCAACAAGGTTGCGTTAAACGTTTAACGCTACATTTTTATTGGCCTTGAAATCACGTGGTAGGATCCAGTTTTCCCTCATTCATTTCCATATTGTTTTGGTTCTCACTAGCATAAAAATAATAAAAGTCATAAAAGTATTCGCGATCGCAACGAACTATAGGGGGCGTTGTTGTATGAGACGCATACCTGCGATTTCTACATGAACCGTCATTCAGTTACTCTAGAGACGTCGTTAATGTAGCATGTAGCATTGCAACGTTCCTTCTTTATTGTGACTAATTAAATTTAAAAAAGAAAAATGCTTGATATTCTTTCTTATGCAAACGAAAACAAAATGGTGTCTCTTTTTATTAGAGAAGGAATATCCAAAACACATCGGAAAAATATTTGTACATTAACAGAAAAAAATATGCATATTCTTATAAGAGTTAAAACCTAATGCCCGAGAAATAGTTTTACTAAATTTAATGATATAACATGAAAGGCCCATTTAAACTTTACATTCTATAGTTTTAAGAATCATATTACTTCAAAAATTAAAATGAACAAAAAGTATACATAAGCCTCATAATTTTATGAAATTTAATTTTGTAAACAAAGTTTTTTGACAACAATTTTTTTAAAAAATTTCAAGTTTCAATAAAAATCATTATTTAGAAACTAAGAAACGTAAAATAAAGAATGCTGACGAAACAAAAACAAATGAACAATTCTTTTTTGTCGCCATTTTTAGTGCTACAAAAATTCGTCTTTGGGATTTGCCAAAAACAATACAAGATGCAATTGTATTTTTTTAGGAGGGAAATATTTTACCGAAAAAATGAAAATGTACCAATTCCCACAACATAAAACTTTATCTTGGTAAACGTTCGTTTTGGAAATGTTATTTCATTTGGAATCTTATTTATCAGAGTTCATATGGCGATATGATTGTTTTGAATCTTTGCTAAACTCTATATCGGCTCATTTTCCACCGAAATCCGATTGACTATTTTGATTTTAAATAAAGTGTTTTATTTTATGAATTGTCGCAAAAATTTTAAGTGTAGATTAGCGGCACTTAAAAACCGCCAAATCTGTAGCGGCGGTGGCGTTAATAAGTAAGTACCGAATTTTTATTCCATACTTTTCTGAATCATATTACTTCAAACATTGGAATATACAAGAAGTATACATAAACACATAATGTTATACCATTTAATTTTTTCAAAAAAAGTATTTTGAGAACAATTTTTATCAAAAAATTATAAACTAAAAAACGGAAAATAAAGAATTCTTAGGATAAAAAAACGATTTCAAGAATTCTTTACATTGAAATAAAAACTTTCATATTGTTTCTTTTTTTATTATTCTTATAGTTCTTAATCAGACGTAAAAAACCATTCTGTAGAGAACCATCATCAAATGAAAAAAAAATATTTACAGTCAAATTTTTTATTGTAAATATCATTGCACTTACCTGATTTATAATTCCCGGAGAATTCCAAAATGATAAGTTCCTTGTTTGAAAACTTTATTCTCAAATAATAGATGCATAGTTTATCCCTTCATTACTTTTAGATAACATACTATACAGCAAAATTTTATAATAGATATGAAATTTAATATGTAGCTAAAAACAGAATAGCTGAATTCTAGTTGAACTTATTCTTTCAACACTAAAAAATACTTACCAAGAAAGCGATTAAAATTAATTAAGAATCAGCACAAATGGCACTATTTCAAGTAACTTGGATAATTTTTTATTGTTGTTTTCCGAATTATATGGATACAGAAATATATACTATTCTATAACGAAGAAGAATATGTTATAACTATTACAATTCTGTATGTTCTGAATTCATATTTATTCACTGGAATGACGAAAGCAATGTTGACTTCACTTTAATTCGTAATGAATTGAAGACAGAAGAAATGCATTTTACCTTAATACACACATCTGTAACAGTATCCGAAATCGGAAGTCATCAGTTGCAAGTTTGTTGATAATAGAAATAAAAAATTATTGCGGAATTTTTCTTCAAATGTTTGTCGTGTTCTGTTCCTGAAAGATTTACTAATATTCTGGAGATTTTTTTCAAGTTCTTCGGCCTTTTCCTTAGGGAAATTTTGTTTCTTATTTGCTGCTAAAAAATGGCGTCTGATTCAGTCAATGACTTCGATGGAACTAAATGAAAACGTGATAAATTAATGTCCGATATTTACAGGCTCCCGCTAGACGGCGTACTCGAGCGTTGCGATCGCGAATTGTTTCTCTACAAATATTTTTTTAGCTTGTTTTGATTCACATATAATTTAATAGGATAGTATTTTTTATTTTCAAATTTAGTGGATAACAATTGTAAAAAATTAGTGAAAACAATCCCACGGACAATGCGACGGATTTAAGGTTATGTCAAGGTACGTCTCTTGTGAATATTAATTGCTTGTTAGGTTCTCTCTTTTGAAATTACATTATAACGCATTCACATACATTTTTAAATCAAATACATTTTCCATGGCGAGGCGATGAGGCAACCACAAGCACTGCCACTGGTTCAAGAGGTCCACGAGGGGTAAATGCACAATATTACCGTGATTACAGAGCAGAGAAGCGAGCGGAGCAGGAAAAAGAGTCGTTGAATAGAGCTAGTGATTCTTCTACGACTGCTGATTCTTCTACAATTAACGTCGCAGGTTGTGAAGTTTAACTTCTTCCGCGAGGAGGGACTCCACGCACTATTTTTTTTTATTATAAAAATCTTTCACTCCATAAAATTAAATTTTTATCGATTGTTGACATTTGCGAAGAATATTGTTAAGTAACTATTGAAACTTTATTCTCTTATTTTTATTTGGAAGCATATGAACACTACTAAAAATTTTATGTTGGTGTTTCATCGCCTCAGTTTCCATCATGGCTTGAAAAAAATTATATTTTTATGATACTTATGAAACAAATTGCAACAATTCATGTTTTCCAGATACTAACATAACTATATATTCACTCTAACCATTTTACAGGAAATTAAATCTAAACATAATTGTTGTCAGATTTTAAAAATTAGATTTGTATTACGCTCCCATTATTTTATCCCTGTGAGTCTTTATTTTTTATCTTCCTATTTTTATCATAAAGATTGTCTGGCCTAGAAATTAGTTAATCATAAATGATTTTTAAAACAACCAAATCGAAAGTGCAATAAGGAAAGGTGTTAATGAGAAATTGTATTTCAGTTCATTAATGTAATTTCTAAATATTTTTTGTTAACAAAAAGAAAATGATATAATGATTTTTATAAAAATGCATTAGCAAAATTGAGCTTTTATCTACGGTTCTCCTACCTACCATTTTGGCAAACGCAGTGTTTATTTCCCATTTGTGCTGCTCAGCTGTGTTTCAGTAAGGTGTACTTATTGAGCCAAGGGACTTTTGTAAATGGCTCAGTAATTGCGATAAGTGTATTTAAGTCTGTTCATCGAAAACTCTTTCGTTACATTAAGGAAATGTTTTTGCAAAAAAATAAACTATTACAATATCATTATTCAAATATTACAATACTTGTTTGCGACTGTTATGCACTGATTTCATCTTTGGCTCATTAAGGCTAATCATGAAACGGACGCAAAATGATAATATAAAGATAAGCCAGAAAGAATTTTGTGCTTGATTTAATTTTTAATAAATGAGAATTTACTTGGAGTCTGCATTGTTTGTGTTACTGCAATTATTTAGTTTGTTCAATGATTTTCCTCTAGAGGAGGAAAAAATCACCAAATTGGTGAATTTTGAGAAACGTTATACCTATTTTTATTAATTTAAGTAAAATTTAGAAATTTAAATATTGAAAAATTTAATTAAAAAAGGTCGGTGTAAGAATTTAAATGTGTTTAAAAATGGCAAACTTAACTGTCTATTACCTGACCTAAAGTAAAAATGACGTTTTTTTTAAACAACTTATGAATGCTTACTTTATTACTGAAGCTCATTCAAACTAATATCAAGATTGTTTAATGATTGATTTAAAGAATTATGTGTAAACACAGGTAATAAAGAATCATGCTATGCATTTCAGAAGAAAACATAACTTGAAATATAACAGCTCTATCAAAATTTGCATCGGGGTCTACTTTTTAAAGGAAATACTTGAAAAATATAATTGACTCACTTGCAAAAAAGAGATATGTTTAATCCTCTTCTTTAACACTTATTTTGGAAGTTTCATATTTAATATCAGAAAAATAATCATCAATTGTATAAGTAATTTATTCAGGTTTTTTTCAAAGATAAAAGAGAAGCACTCTGCAATGCACTTTTAGTGAGAACTTCTCTATTTTAAAAGACTTTCGAAAATATGAAATATATAAAAGTTAAAATCCTAACTATCAGCAAAATGATCATCATCTGCATATGATAGATATGTTTTTTCAGCCGTATGCAAAGAAAATACATAGGTTATGTGCCATTTATTTTCGATGGATTTTTCATTCCAAATTCTGATTTATTCATTTCATTTATATCCTAATTTCTGTAACCTTATTTTGTCTGGATAGTACGTTTTATGTTATTTTATACCTTATTATGTGCACTATGTGTGCCGGTTTAACCCCTTCCTTCTCGCTCCCGTGATATTTCTGGGCTGGAGTGTTGAGTAGTAACGCGCTAATAAGAATAAAACTAATTCATTTCTTTTGTCCCAAAATATTTTTTTTTCTCATTTTACACATCAGATGGCTGTACCAGGATAGTTTTAAGGTAATTGTGGATAATTAGTTTATTTTAAACTAGATGTCAGCACTAGATGTCAGTTTATTTTAAACTAGATGTCAAAAAATAGGCACTTTTATGACAGCTATCTTGAAAATTAACCAATCGTTAAGGGGTTAATTAAATTCTATGCTTAACTTTTTGAAATATGGCACTTTCAGTGATTTTTCCCTTCTTTATGATATGCAGTATAGATGTGTTTTTCATCCATATGCGAGAAAAACGCAGAAGTTATCCGTCATTCCCTTTTGGTTACGCAAACAAATAAAATTTACTAATAATTGCAGAATTAATTTGATATAATAACTTTAATTCAAGAATAATCTGTTTCTATGTAGAAAATGAAATGCCTCTTTTAACAAGAATTATCCAAAGCCAAGTCTTGTCTCAGAGGAACTTACTAGTTTGATTTATCTACGTTCCAGAGAAAACTTTAAAAAAAAATCAGAGGGACCAGAAATTCCGATTCTTTCATTTGTTGCATACGTCTTACTCAGAATAGTAAGATTCAGGTTTGACATTTGCTTTGTATATATTGTAAGTACATGTTCATTTCTCAGAAGAAAAAAAATTGCATATACCTATTTCTTATGATGCTGTTTGATTAGACTAGGCTGGGAAACACATATTTTTTCTGTAGCACGAGATTTTTCAAATGCTCTTTGCTACTATCGTATTTCTCATTTCAAATACTCTAGCGTTTTTTTTATTTATCATAGGATCTGATTTCGATAAGAGCAGTGTTTCCCAATGTGTGGTACATGTACCCTCAGGGGTACGGGAACAGTTTAGTGGGGGTACGCGTTCTTATGCGAAATATCTTGCAGTAAAAGAAAAATTCAAGACATTTTATTTAAAAACAAAGCTAGCCATGAAAATTTACTATTACGTATTTACTATCTGCTATTTAATTGCAGAGGTAACAGTTAATAATTAGTGGTATCAACAGTCAGTTGTGATTATTAACTTTTGTGATTTTTTTTATAGTAAAACATACATTCATTATTTACAGTGGTACACAGCGTTACGAAAAATTTAGAAAGACTACACGAAAATGATAAGTTTAGGAAACACTGCGCTAGAGAAATAAACAAGTTTTAAAACGTTATATATAGCAAGAGAATTGGAATTTTTCGATAAACCTCTAGGCAAGTTAGGGTGCATCATCAGGATTAAAATTACATTTTAACCCATGCCCGGAAATGCTATAATACGCCACGGAGAGTGCTTCTTCCTTCTTCGCTTGCTTTTGAATAGTTCATAGAATAGAAGAGCTCTAGAAACGTTCCTACGAAATTTTCATACTGATTGTGAGACCTAACTCCCTTAAAAGTTTATCGTAAGATTTACTTGGCCCTCTTTTATACACTAATTTTAGATTGGAATTCCGTTTACTCGAATTAGACAAACTGTATAAAAGCAACAAAAAATTCATTCCCTATTGTTATCCACTTATTAATTACAAAATTAGTTACAATTCTTAACATTTTTGGTGAGTGAGTAATTTCATAAAAATAGCTTCGAAAAAAGTGGTAACAGTTCTTAACCTTAGCAAAAATGGAAGAAGCGTGGGAGATTTTGCATGATAAATAGTTAATTGACCATCATATCTCTAAACTAAGCACGTTTAAATAAGTAACATGAAACGTGCGAATACAATCATTGAAAACTAGGTAAAAAGTGCCTTAGGAAAGAAATAAAAGGAAACAACCGATGTATTTATCTAAACATAATTATTTCTTCCAGAAACAAAGAAAATCTCTGAAAGCTTTCATTTAAAACTAACGTTATTTTTTTGCCTTATTCTCCCATAATACATGCAAGAAACCAAATATGTAGAAATTTGTTTCTCATATCTATCTTCAGGTACCATTTACTTTTAAATTCAGGTTAAACTAATTGAAGGTAAAGAAAACGTAATAAGAATTAATCTTAATTATCTGCCTCATTCATGACCCAAAGCGAGTTGTTTATTAGAGCTAGAAGATATTTTTCACTTTAGTAACACAGCCTTCGGTGAAGAATCATGTGTCTAGGAAGTTCTAGGATGCACACCAATTAAACAATTATACCAGAAGTGTCTTATTGTTTATGGAAAATATAATTCCATCAGGATCATTATATTTATTGGAAACAGCTTTTAAAAGAGAATCTTTTCTTAAGGTTAAAACAAAGAAAGTGGTAATTGAATAAATACAATTGAATAAATACATACAATACAATCTAAAAAATAATACCTCATCAAATTTACTAGATGCAAATTTATCAAAGAAAAAATTCGGAAAGTTTAACAATTAATATGGGATATTATTAATTAAGAGTTTTTACTTAACATTAGGTATTATTTAAAACTGTAATGAAATGCTTAAACTATGTAAGTTTTTAAAACTCTTTTTAAATGGGAACTTTTTCCCTCTTTTTTATTCTCTAAAAAAAGCAGTTTAGTGCTAAACCATTATATTGGTACCTTGCACTATTATATTGTACATGTATAATGTGAAATATGCAGTTAAACCCGATTGATGTGCTTACTCTTATGAAAATTGTTTCCCGTGAAACTTTGATTTCGAACAACAACAAGTTTTTAAAACTCTTTTCCAATGGTAACTTTTCCCTCTCTTTTATTCTCTAAGAAAGCAGTTTAGTGCTTAACCATTATATTGGTACCTTGCACTATAATATTGTACACTTGTAATGCGAAATATAAACTGAGTGGCCAAATTATTATGACCACCCCTTCAGTACGGCGCATTGCGCCCCTATACGGCGCAATGTGCGTCGAACAGTCCGTTCAGAGACGTTCACAGTTGCTCCTTGATTAAGATCACTTGCGATTTGTCACACTGTTGCTATCCTGTTGCGCTGCACAACCCTGGCCAGCCTTCTCTCTGATCGAGCATTCAGTACCCTGTGACGACCACAAGTCTGACGTTGAGACCCGGTTTTTAGCTTGATTGTCCATTCTTTGTACACATTAACAACTGCTGCTCTGGAACACTCCACAAGTGCAGCCGTTTTGCTGATACTCGTTCCGACACATCTCGCACCCACAATCATTCCACGTTGAAATTCAGTTAAATCACTTTTCTTTCCCATATCTGAGCAAGCAACACAGTATAACTGATGACTCACTTGTCCAACATTCCCGTGTTATAGTTATCTTGCCCTCTAGCGGCAGCGCTGTGACGCCATAACTCATTTGCATAAAACTCTGAGGTGGTCATAATAATTTGGCCACTCAGTGTATAGTTAAACCCGATTGATGTGCTTAATCTCATGAAAATTGCTTCCTACGAAACTTTGATTTTCATCAACTACACTTGATGCGTTCCAAAGCCTTTGAAATTCTTATCAGCGCTGTCAAGTGACAAACCAGTTTGACATACGATTCGTATACTCAAAACATGCTGTATTTACTGTATATCGTACTTATGCTAATTTTCCCATTTTCCAATGTTAATTTTCTCAGTGACAAACCGGTACAACAAATGATTTGCTTATACAAAACATGTCTTACAATATCTAGTACTTATACTAATTTTCCCATTTTTCCTACCTTCAATTTTGTGGGTGCTATCGTCGCTATTAACATTCATCCTTGGCAATTGTCCAACAATGCATTTAATTAATCAAATATTTTTGTGATTAAAAAAATTGTGTTCATCTTTGGTAGTTGTTTTTCAGTGTGACTTCGCAATTCACGTCACTATAAAAGCAGCAAAAAGTTAAAAGAATTACCAATTCTATACGAATGTGAAAAAATGACGCATTCTTTTTTACATGCAATTAAAAATGTTGACACTTTATACCCTTGTTATTGTAAAGGCCACTATTAACTTTAAGTTACATGGTAGCTTTTAGTTAATGTGGTAGTTCTAAAGAGTACCCCTACAATATAATGTCTCTGCCATACTTTTATTTTCTCATTTATTATTAAAAAATATAGTAAGATTAAATGCAAGAGGAATTAGGAAATACAAGAAATTATATTTGTTAGAAGTTTTGGTTCTTATTGAGCAATTTCCAATTAGCTACAGCTATAATATGATTGAAACATATTCTCATACTTTTCAAAACTGATTACATGTTGCAGAAAAGTCTAAAGAAATAATATTTATTTTTGAAAAAATAATATTAAGGGAATCAAATTTACCGCAAAACAATTTGCTCTCATTTGTTATATACAGCACTATTTTTACTTATAAATATATTTTAATATATAGAATATTGTATTTATAATAAAATCCTCGAGTATGTTACTCGATAAATACATTATTTTTCTAATTCGATAAGATAAAATTCTACAAATATTTTTAACTCGGCAAAGGGTTTTTTTTTTATCAAAGCTCAACCAAATGTAATTCAGTCTACACATATCATTTTAGGAAAAAACATTTGAAGGTAGAATAAGAATCAAATTTGATCAAGAGATGGAAAAAATACAAAATAAAATGTTTCAAATTTTCTTATTAAGGAGAAAACTTAAAAAACTAAATTATTAAAGAAAAGAGCCAAAATCAGTATTTCTTATTTAAGAGAAAACAAGCATAATTTTATTTCACATATTTCGCACATTTTTCATACCATTTTAAAAAAGAGGCGCGTAAAAGGGGAATAAAAATCAAGTTTGATCAAGAGTTTGAAAAAAAGGCAAGATGAAATTGTTATCAACGAGAAAACTTAAAAAGCTAAATTGTTAAAGAGAAAAGCGAAATTTAGTTTATATTGTTAAAGAGAAAACAAATATAATTTATTTGGCACATTTTCATAACATTTTGGAAAAGAAACATGTAAAGAAGCAATGAAAATCAAATTCGATCAAGAACTTGAAAGAAATGTTTCAGATTAATGTTTTGTTCATTTGATAGTATGAATATTATACATTTCGCTATACAATGTTATAAAGTTTTTTGTTGTTTTTTTAAAAAAAAGCAGACTATTTTCATAAATTATTCGTCATTAAACCTAGAGATAAAATTTTAGATTATTAATATAAGGATAAAGTTTTAAATATATAGAATTTGCAAAATAAAACGTATTATTTTTAAAATAAGGAATAAATTTAAATAGTAATGGTTTTCAACCTAAATAAGGTTTTGTTTTTATGGACGTATCTGAAACTAAATGCTGTTTTCTGCGGAGCTTATTTAAACATAATTTTGACATAAATTATCTTTATTATTTATCTCAAATAAATTTTATTGCTAAAATTACATATCAAACGTTTGGTAATTGATTTAAAAATTGATATCTTCTTAGAGTAAAAAGCAGTTGCTAGAAGAATGAGTTGCTGAAAAAAAATAGTGCGTGGAGTCCCTCCGCGCGGAAGAAGTTAAACTTCGCAACACGCGACTGCTGATTGTAGAAGGATCAGCAGTCGTAGAAAGATCACTAGTTCTATTCAGCGACTCTTTTTCCTGCTCCGCTCGCTTCCGCGCTCTGTAATCACGGTAATATTGTGCAGGGGCTGGTGGGCGCAAGATACGCCCACTTGAAGCTTGGGGGGAATTTAGACGAGAGAATTTTTTTTAGTACATAAGTAAAAGAAGCAACGTAGTACTATTTCAAACAAGGTAACATGAAAGGGGGAAGTTAGCAAATTTTTTTTGGGGAGGGGATGAATGCGCCCAAGAGCGGGGGGGATGGGGGCCACTGATATTGTGCATTTTTCCCTCGTGGACCTCTTGAACCAGTGCTTGTGGTTGCCTCATCGTCTCGCCCTGGAAAATGTATTTGTATTAATAATGTATGTGAATGCGTCATAATGTAATTTCAGAAGAGAAAACCTAACGAACAATTGATATTCACAAGAGACGTACCTTGACATAACCTTAAATCAGTCGCATTGTCCGTGGGATTGTTTTCGCTCATTTTTTTACAATTGTTATCCACTAAATTTGAAAATAAAAAATACTACCCTATTGAATTATATGTGTATCAAAACAAACTAAAAAAATATTTGTAGAAAAACAATACTTTTATGACTTTTATTATTTTTATGCCAGTAAGAACCAAAACAATATGGAAATGAATGAGAGAAAACTAGATCCTACCACGTGATTTCCCGGCCAATAAAAATGTAGCGTTAAACATTTAACGCAACCTTGCTGGAAGTAGCATAAGAAGTATAACTTCAAAAATGTTGTTGTTGTTGTTAATTTACGTCGCACTAGAGCTGCACAATGGGCTATTGGCGACGGTCTGGGAAACATCCCAGAGGATGATCCGAAGACATGCCATCACAATTTTGATCCTCTGCGGAGGGGATGGCACCCTCGTTTCGGTAGCCCGACGACCTGCGCGTGAAGTCGAGCACTTTACGGTAGCACAGTTTAACGTGGACCAATTTCGAACACCCTCGGTCCCTACGCAGACTGATCCAAGTGGTCACCCACCCGCACACTGACCGTAGCCAGTGATGCTTGACTTCGGTGATCTTCTGGGAACTTTGTCTTAACGATCAGTCCACTGCGGGACTTCAAAAATGTAATAATACTTTTTATTTCTAAATTTCACATGTGTTAGAATTTGATAAATTTCTAACGTTATACACTGTAAAACTCTGATAATGATGCTAAAATTCATTTAAAACGAAGCTTGAAATCACAAATGTTAAATCGTTTCTGAATCTGTATAATCGTTTCGGTATCATAATGGTACACCTTCTTCTGTACACTCTGTTAGAAATTTCTCGAAAAAGATGGTTAAATAACAATTTATCCACGTGTTATTTAACCAAACTCAAACAAATAGGTGAAATAACCATTAATCAGATGTAATTCAAACTGTTCACTTTGAGAAAAAATGAGGTTGGAGTCCAAGCGTTGACATCAAAATACATTTCCTCCATTCATTTCAACACATAAAGAGTTTTCAGTGCCCTACACTGGATTCTCAAAATACGATACACTCATTCAAGTATAGTTTACAGCACCATAAAGCTGATAAATTATCTCCTATATTTGCAGTTTTGAAACCATGCTATTAGTAAATGGTTAGAATTTCGCATAGTTTTGTATTTATGATTTTTTAACCATACTAGTCGCAAACAATTATAAAACCGTAAAGGTAAAAAAAAATTCTGAAAATGTTACGGTTAATTGGATGGACAAACTGTTGCCGATTATTTTACCATAATTTTAGAATGAAAATTCTAACAGTGTATAATAAAAGACAAGAATGGGAAGAACAGAGATTTCTTATTGAATCATCTCTGTTTTTACCTTTCCTGTATTTAATCTTTCTGATGAAGATGTACCATTGTCACACGGAAACGTGTATAGGTTTTAATCAAAACTTAAACATTTGCGGTTTTCGAGGTTGTTTGAAAGGATTTTTTAATTCTGTATTGCGTCTCAAAATATTAGACTAGATTTTGGTTTTATTAATCATAACTACGTTTTTTCGTCTAGAAATGTCATTACCACAAAGTACGTTAATTTTACAAGAATAATTCACATTATCATATGGTCAATTTTCAGACCTATGAAACAGCTGCAACGTTACTTGAAAGGCTTTGTTAAAAATACAGATTAACTTATACGTTTTTATGCAAAGCTGCAACATAGATGAAGGGTCAAGTTAAACGTCATTATCGTTAAGTTTAATCCTTTCTAAAATTGAATACAGGATAAAACGTTTAAACGTAAACGGTATTATGATGCGATTTAAAAATTTTCTGAAACTTTGTGTCAGTGTAATGGATGATTATATGGTGCAAGATTAGCCCGATATTTTTTTAATTCGGAAATCCGAAAAAAAAGCAAAGCTGATAAAAAAAAATTTTAAAGTTCGTTGAAAAATAGTCTTCTTTCAAATTTTCACGTAATACTAAATTTTTTCATAGCCCTGAAGTCTTTTATCACTAATCTATTGAAAAATTATTTATTTAAAAATTAAGTCGTTAGCAAAAAAAAAATCTTCTATTTCAAAATTAAACCGTAAATTAATATTCAGTATCATATATATTTTTTAATTTTCATTAAATATCTGCAATATTTAATGAAAATTAAAAGAGGGGAAATTATGAGTTTGAATTTCAAATGTAATTCAGAGTAAAATCTGTTTTGACTTAAACTAGGTGACCACTGAAAGCTCAAAATTATCTTCGGAGAATTCATTTTTATCAATTAAATAAATTATTCACGAAAAAAATAAATTACTCGAACTGTTCTTAACTAAATTCGTAAGTATTGGAATTGATATGAAATAAAAATTGCTACGATATTTGAAAATACTTTTATTATTGAATATACTTTTACTTTGAATTATTGAATATTGATACTTGAATATTGATACTTTTTATTATTGAATATACTTTGAAAATAATTTTGATATTTGAATTGAATTGAAATCATTGAATTTTAAAGTATCTGTAGTTGCTACAAAATTTACACTTTCTTTATGTTTGAAAACATTTTCACTCCAGTTGTCAAATTTGGTTGATGATTGTAACGATCATAAAAATATCATGGACATTAATTTTCTGATAAAAACATTTATAATTATCCACAGAATTTTTGTTTTGGATTCAATTTTACAGCGTTCATTTATGGTAACTGAAGGAAAATATGTTTTTTTATTGCTTAAGTATTTAATGAAATAATTTTAAATCAGTTACACATGCATTTTTTTCCCTTATGCTTGATAACAGAATCTTTCATAATTATATTACGAATTTAAGTTTCTTCTAGAAATAATTACATTTTACTGAACTAGTCTGTACGTACAATGTAGCCTCATTTATTTAAAATAATACAATGAAATAAAAACAAAATGTTTCATTATAGGTTGTAATTTGATAATTTAAAAACAAAAATGCACTACTATGCTTTTCTTCTTGTGTTTGGTAATTGAAATCATATTACTATTAAGAATATCAGGGAAAAGAATGTTCACGAAAATAGCCGTGTTTTTAAATTTTTTTTTTTTTTTTTATTAAACATTGATTTTATTTGAATTGAAAAATTTTGTTTCATTATATCCTCAAGTAATAAAATATATCTTAAATAAGTTACAAAAGTATTTTTTTTCCTTGAGTTTGTTCATTGAAATATTCAGAATATTAGAATGAACCTCATTTTTCTTCTTAAAAATTATATTCACCTAAAGAAATTTCATCTTTACGTTCAATTTAGCTTCATTTATTATAAATATTTTTATAAGGTTAATTATTATAGGATATAATTAAGCAAATTTTAAAAAAAAAGTCACTGCGATTTTTTATGTGCGTTTTTTGATTGAAACTATAGAAAAACTGTTATAAGCATCAGTCCTATCTAAAAAAAATATGAACACACCCAAATACTTAAAGAAAACAAAAAAGAATTATCTTTTTTTTTTACTTAATGTTTTAATTACATAATTTAGAAGAAGATGAACATTTTTTTTCTTCCTTAAGAAGAAAAAAAACTTATAAATTCAGAAATCATGTTTAATTAATTACAGATTAAAAGTATTCTGTTACAAAAAGTTCTAAATTAACTTAAACACTCTAAGGAAAATTCTTTTCTTATGTTATTTTAGATTTCTTAAACGTATTTAAAAGAACACTTAATTGATTTTATGAATTTTTCTTAATATTAATCTAATTCTTACAAATAATGATTTGTCAGATCAAAAGAATAAAAATGTTCTGTATATTATTTTTCTTCATTATTTCTTGTGTTTTCATGATTCATGTTTTTGCATTCAATTTAAAATTTGTTTCTTAGTACTTTAAAGAGAAATTAAAAGTATGAACAAGCCTGTCTGTCTTCTCATTTGTTAATTTGATACATTTATACAGGGTGTTCGGAAATTCGATCGATACATTCAAAAGAATGATTAAGAACATCATGAAGGGTTAAACTTGCTTCCTTAGAGGCACCGCAACCATATTCACGAAACGAAAACGCATTCATGATAACGGCTTAATCGCATTTAATTGTTTGATCGTGAAAAACACTGAGGATTCTAAATGTCGAGGTCAGCTAAGGTTAATTCTCACCAAATTAAACACTTGTATGTTATTCACTCCGAGAATCATGTTTACGTCATTGTTGTCATCGTAAAACACTTCAATCAACTGTAATAATAATTAGTCAAATCTCTTTACAGTTAGCCGGTTTGGAGTAGCTTAGGTAGTTGTTTTTCAGCTTGATGCTGAAATCGAAATGAGATTTTCGTGAATTTGAGATGAGATTTTCACGTTACCTCTCAACTACGTTTTCGTCTCCTAGTTTTATGGTAAGTCTTTGTCTTCTGGGTAACCCCTTGAATTTTTCATTGGAAAATTAAATCGTTAGCAATATATAGCTGCAAAATGCAATGAGAAAGAAAAGGAATTATGTATTTTAATTTCTAACGTAGCAACACTTTAATTTTTCTTTTTAAGTTTTAATTTGATGAATGACAGCTTTATTTTGATCAACCAACGTTTTTGATAACATAAAAAGACAAAAAGATTTAATACACAATTGTTGTACATGTGCTTACGTTCTGTTTATATGTTATATTATGTTTATTTGAATTTGTTAAGCAATCGGAAGATATGTAATAACATAACAAAACACAATGTTACTTGATTAAAAACTTTATTCACTTGAAAAAATATATAAACTGGAAGTAATAATCAACATGTTTCAAGCACACAAAAACGGGCGTTCATTTTCAAGACGTCAAACATAAATGAGTAGAAACATAAGTGATTTGAAATATAAAACAAAAAGTTACGAACTTAAATGGAAGAAATAAAGGTAAGAAACGATATAAGAAAAAACCACAGTAGCCAAGGAAGAAAAACGATGAAAAACAGAACAAGGAAAATCACAGTGGCCGAGAGGGGCAAATCACGGTAAATTACATTTCCACGCGCTATCAAAAAGTGGTGAGAGACTATTGTCACCTGTTTTTAAATGTTTGACACGTGTCGACTGTTATTTCCAGATTATTTACTTTTGAAGCTAATGAAATTTCTAATCAAGTAATATCTTACAGCTACAGTTTCTCTGGTTTATTCATTTAATCAAAGCACAATGTATTTAAATCTTAGACACTTCACGGAATGAAGGAAACAATTAGTAAGAATTGTAAGGTAGCTATTTTAGAGTTAGTTTGATACCTTTCTGTCAACAGTTTTCTAATATTGTCACTTATAAAAACGAAATGATTGTTTTAAAACGTTGATTTTCTAATATATAACCAAATTTATGCATTGTGGATTAAAATACATTCTTCAATGCATGTCTTCATTCAATACATTGTCAAATATAATTATATTAGTGTCTTGTTTGCCTTATGTTAATAACAGCATTAATTTAAAAGCAGAATAAGTTTTTCTTTCTTTTAAAGATATTTAATTCCACAACAACCTTTTTTAAAACTTAGATATGCAATGTCTGATAATATAATTTCCTAAATTAAATATTCAAAATAAGGTTGATAACTTAAAGAATTCCGTAAAACAAATATATATGGTTGAATGTATTAAATATTTAAACTGTGTAAACAAAAACACAAACAGTCTGTACCATTTAAAATAGTTTCAATTACTTATTATACGTTGTTAAATAAAATTGGTAAAAATGTTCGTCTGAGCTATGGTTTGACATCTTTTATGAAAAATATTTAAAGCTAATTTGTAACTAAGAATTCTCTGGTAAATTATTCATTACAATATAAAATTTAATTTTTGTAAAAATAGCTTCATAAGTTTAAAAATAAATATCGATAAACTAAGTAGTAATTTATTTTGTAAATATGTTCATGCTTTAAGCTAGGATACCCAATATAGCAATCAATTTCACAAATATTTATTCGATCTTTTTATACTCTTGTTTTGAAAATCTGTTTAAAGTATATTAGTATTTTTTTCCGTTTATTTGCAATAGATGAGTATTCTTCACACTTAAATAAGATTTATACTTCCTAGCATTTTTTTCGATCTGATAGCAACCTAGTCTAGGAAGTCTAGGGTAATCCCTAGACTTGAAATATCAATTTTTTGTCTTTATACATTTCTTTTTAAGATTGATTTAAATAATAATAAACTAGCATTTTTCATTAAAAGGGCATAAATAGGTATTCCTAATATTTTAAAGGATAAACTTTATAAATCATAACTATTTTAAATCTAATTACAACCTAATAAAGGATGTCTATGGTAATCCAATTGATTTGTTGTACCTTTTAATAAAATTGTTTCATGCACATTTTTTCAAAATTGTTTTAAATAATAATAAACGAATATTTTTCCATTTCTTAAAATAAATATCTTCATATTTTGAAAAAAGAGATTCATACATCACATCAATTTTTCTTAAATATGATAACATCCTAGTGCAGTATATCTAAGATAACAATCTATATAAATATTTATCATACCTTTTCACAAGTCTCGAACAAATATGTTTAAAATGATAATAAATTGGCATTTTTCGATCATTCTTTACTCTCAAACTATGAACTTTACACATCATAATTTTTTTTTATAAATCCGATAGCAACTTAGTCCAAAAAAATCCAGTTAAACCGTCAAGGGACCCACAAATTGACATGTTGATGAATTGGTACATGAATGATGGCAGCAAGTTATTTTGATGGCGATAGTATATGATTAGATCAATGCATCGATGATGGCCGTAATCTTGAATGTTTTTTAGGCTTAGCTATAATGGTTATTCATATGTGAATAAATCACGTTGTTGAGAATGTTAAGATATCGACAAGATAAGTTCTTTCAGAGGACAAAGAAATAGATGCCTTTGTAAAAAAGAAAACTAATATTGATCGATGAAGTGACAAAATCCATCGTTTTATTCATTTATTTATATTTCTTTCGATATATCAGCGAATAAAGTGACAGTGAATTTCCAAGTTTAAAATCAAAATATGTTTTAATTAAAGAAGATTTTGCTGTATGATGGCATGGTTTTTCTCATTTGCCATGTTATTAAGTTTCCTAGATGGCGTGCTAGTTTTACTGTCAATAGCATTATATAAAGCATAATCAGGCTATAGCGAATGCAAAGTTTTTTTTTAAATGCTATGTGATGACGGTTACTAAAATACATATCACTTAATACAATTCATTGCCCATAAAGACACTGCATTTTAGATCTATTACTTTAACCAAATAATCATATGTAACCGAATGATTATATCTGACCAAAGACATATGGAAATTTAACCGAAAAAATTATTTTTAGTGAGCTCTTTAAAGTATGATTAAAAATACCAAATTTTATTGCTTATTATAAAACTATATTTTATTACTAATTTTGCGAAACTCAATAAAAATGCGCATCGGAAAAATTACCGCACTTTTTACTGTCTCCATAGAGTGAGAAACACTGTAACTTTTGCCATGAAGTGGTTTTAACCATACTTTTTCTCAGTGTAAAAATAATCTCTGACGTTTCACTAGAGTATTTTAAGTGTAAAATAGTTGCCACACCATTTGGTGTTAATATACTCTGAATTTACTACATTTTAGACATCCTTGCAATGATGTATCTGGATCTCTGACTAATATCAGGATCTTTCAGCCGGAAATGATAATAAATTTTAAAAACTTGTCTATAACGGGTTTACGTTTCACTAGAGTATTTTAAGTGTAAAATAGTTGCCACACCATTTGGTGTTAAGATACTCTGAATTTACTACATTTTAGACATCCTTGCCAGCGATGAATCTGGATCTCTGACTAATATCAGGATCTTTCAGCCGGAAATGATAATGAATTTCACAAACTTGTCTATAACGGGTTTACGTTTCACTAGAGTATTTTAAGTGTAAAATAGTTGCCACACCATTTGGTGTTAAGATACTCTGAATTTACTACATTTTAGACGTCCTTGCCAGCGATGTATCTGGATCTCTGACTAATATCAGGATCTTTCAGCCGAAAATGATAATAAATTTTAAAAACTTGTCTATAACGGGTTTGCGTTTCACTAGAGTATTTTAAGTGTAAAATAGTTTCCACACCATTTGGTGTTAAGATACTCTGAATTTACTACATTTTAGACATCCTTGCCAGCGATGTATCTGGATCTCTGACTAATATCAGGATCTTTCAGCCGGAAATGATAATGAATTTCACAAACTTGTATATAACGGGTTCACGTTTCACTAGAGTATTTTAAGTGTAAAATAGTTTCCACACCATTTGGTGTTAAGATACTCTGAATTTACTACATTTTAGACATCCTTGCCAGCGATGTATCTGGATCTCTGACTAATATCAGGATCTTTCAGCCGGAAATGATAATGAATTTCACAAACTTGTATATAACGGGTTCACGTTTCACTAGAGTATTTTAAGTGTAAAATAGTTTCCACACCATTTGGTGTTAAGATACTCTGAATTTACTACATTTTAGACATCCTTGCCAGCGATGTATCTGGATCTCTGACTAATATCAGGATCTTTCAGCCGGAAATGATAATTAATATCACGAACTTGTATATAACGGGTTCACGTTTCACTAGAGTATTTTAAGTGTAAAATAGTTTCCACACCATTTGGTGTTAAGATACTCTGAATTTACTACATTTTAGACATCCTTGCCAGCGATTAATCTGGATCTCTGACTAATATCAGGATCTTTCAGCCGGAAATGATAATGAATATCACGAACTTGTATATAACGGGTTCACGTTTCACTAGAGTATTTTAAGTGTAAAATAGTTTCCACACCATTTGGTGTTAAGATACTCTGAATTTACTACATTTTAGACATCCTTGCCAGCGATTAATCTGGATCTCTGACTAATGTCAGGATCTTTCAGCCGGAAATGATAATGAATTTTACAAACTTAACTATAACGGGTTTACGTTTCACTAGAGTATTTTAAGTGTAAAATAGTTGCCGCACCATTTGGTGTTAAGATACTCTGAATTTACTACATTTTAGACATCCTTGCCAGCGATGTATCTGGATCTCTGACTAATATCAGGATCTTTCAGCCGGAAATGATAATGAATTTCACAAACTTGTCTATAACGGGTTCACGTTTCACTAGAGTATTTTAAGTGTAAAATAGTTTCCACACCATTTGGTGTTAAGATACTCTGAATTTACTACATTTTAGACATCCTTGCCAGCGATGTATCTGGATCTCTGACTAATATCAGGATCTTTCAGCCGGAAATGATAATGAATTTTACAAACTTGTCTATAACGGATTTTTTCCAATGTCCTCCAAAGAATACTTTCCACATCATAATACTATATTGATATTGAATGATTAGTAGTGTGTGTTTAAATGAACTGTCACATCGTAATCCTTATTTAAAATTAATTATGCATTACTTCATCTATATCCTCTACAAGCAAACCACACTTTCCCTCAAAAACATATTTTAAAAAGAAACAATCTTGTCGCATAAAGATAAATATTTCTTATATCGCTCGAAGCTGTTCTGTGGCACGCATATAAATGTAAGAAGTTTTTAGGCATCTGCAAAGGAAATACAAGAGTTTCAAGACATAATTCGTCTGAGATGAAATAAATTGTTACGTATGAAACATGGGTAAAAGAAAAAGAGCAATATGAAAGTTTAATGCTTGATGTTTGAGGGAATATATTTTATGTATGACTTTTCGGATTCACCAAGTAATCAATAAAAGTATCATAAGTGCGAGGTATATAAGATACACACTCTGACCCATGTATTAGAAACCTTAGAAATGCTTGTTAATAACAACTCCTTTTGCAGAATTAATACACTTTTAAGAATTTCTAGAAAAAAATGGTTAAATAACAATTTATTTAATTGTTATTTTACCGTATTCAAACAAAACAGTCCAATAACCATAAATAAGACGTTATTCAAACCTTAAACTACGAGAGAAACCGTTTATTTCTTGCTTTCGCCTAATACGGTTAAACAACCAGAATTTAATTGTTATCCAACTAGGCGTACCTAATGAAACCACTTATTTCCTCACAGATGGGTACAAATCATAGCCGAGAGGACAAATCAGTCAATCTTATCACCTTTATAACGGTGTTTCGAGTCCCAGGGTTAAACACGCAATGTTTCCTCTATTCTCTGCAACTTATCAAGAGTTCCCAGTATCCTGTACGCCCCATTTTGTGATCCTATACTCTTAAAATACAAAACTCTCATGCACGCATAGATGGTAGCACCATAAAAATGCTTAAAGATCTCCAATGTCTTTTTTACTATTTTGAAACCATGCTAGTAATAAATGGCTAAAAAACTGCATAGTTTTGTATTTATGGTTCTTAACTTAGTTGTAAACTGTTTCAAAAACATAGAGGTAAAAAATGTTTTAACTGTAATCTTTACTCTTAATTAGAGGGACAGATTTTTGTTGGTTGTTTCATCATAATTTTAGAAGGAAAATTTTATCAATTCACCTCGTACTTACTTCAGGAGTGTATATATGTCTAGATAATACCATGCATTAGCGACACAGACTTAAAAATCCTATAAACCTGTAATTTTTAAGGAAGAGGAGGTTGCTGTCAAATGCGCCTTTCCAATATGTCCCAAAGATTTTTATTAGGTTAAGATATGGATTTTGCGTTGACCGAGGAAGGTGTTGGAAGTCAGATTGGTGTTTATTGAAATAATTTGTAAGCTTCTGGCATGATGTTACTGATGCATTATCGTTCATGCAATAACCGCGATCTTTGGAGCAAAAATGTAAAATTCAAGGATGAATTTGATATGCCAATGTGTCCAGGTAACAGCTGTGGTGGCTTTTACCTAAATTTAAATAAATAGATTTACTTAAATATTAATCGGTAATTTGAACAAGGAGTATATTTACATTTTAATTTTTTTTCTGAAAGAGTGAGCGTTGATGTATGTTATTTTTTTTTTAACAAGCACGTTTACAAATAAAATTTTTCTTCTCAAAATCATATTGCAGCAGTTTAAGAAAGATCACGCGTTAATGTAATTGTTGTGACCATTCACGACTTTGTTGAGATTCACATATTTAATTTCAAGAGGATGCGAAAAACTGCTCAGAAGACTTTCAAGTAACTGGTCTGACTTTAGTGAGACAAGTCCAAAATTATCCATATATCTTTAGAGAAAAAAAGTCATAAAATGCTTCTCGTGTGACTTTCAAGCAATCAAAGTTACCCAGAGACTTTAGTCCCAGTAAAGTATATTTTTGATAACCAAATGACATAAGTCACAATAAATAGCCAAGGAGACATTTATATGAAATCACCAAATAGTGTAACATTAAAGTCACATTATGACCACCTTGGTACAATTCAAAACTCTCACACCTGTGACTGTGACAATTTTTGACTTTTTTATTACTTCGCTGTGATAGTTTGTGCTATCTGGGCAGGCCTTTGAACAATGCGAACATGACTAGTAAAAATCTCGCAAGTCTCTAAATCATTGTCTTGTGTGTGCTTTATTGAGATTTGATGTCTGAGACATTAAGGGGGATCCTACCCTAAGATGGTAAAATATTAAAGTTTTTTTTGAATTTTTTTTAAGTAATAGAGACAAGGCAGAGACTCCTTGTTTTTTTATGTTATTTAGCTACAATTTAAGTCTATTTTAAATTTTTTTCTTTTACGAAATAATAAAAAATAAGTTGGTGGCAGCTCCGTGTGTAGCTGGTAATCAAAAATTAGCACCTCACTGGCCTCATGGATTTAGAAGTCCTGAAACATAGGAAAACGATTTTGTTTAGATTTTCTGAAACATAAAGACATTATCTAAAAAGTAGCACAGCGGTTTTTTTGATATTCGCAAAATTACCAAAATGGCGGCAACTTAAAAAAAAAGTTCAGTTTTTCATTGAAAAATATTCAATAAAATGCTAATATAAAATCGAAATATAAAATTATCAAAAAAATCTTAAGCTACTTTCTAAAGAATATATTTTTACGTAATTTAAAATAAAGAACAGCTTATTTCATTGTATAGATCATGAGAAAAACGTTAGGCCAGGACAAAAAACAGCGTTTTGAGAAAAAAGTGTTTAAAGTTTTGACTTATGGTAGGGGAAAACGTTTAATTTCATATACATAATGGTCGATAAATGAAATGCCTACAATAAGTTTCTATATACAGTCAACAGAATGGATGAGACATAAAAAGAATGTCGCCCCTCCTAATCCGGCCGAACGGGCCTTTCTACCTGCTTAGCGACGACTCTCTATTTTCCGGTATAACTTCCAAACGAAGTTAGGTACCGAGAAATCGTTTAAGACAGACATTAGAAAGGGTACAAAAATTCGAAAAATACAATAAAATTTTTTTCGAATTTTTGAAATACTCAGGGTGGATATATCCCTTAATTTATTTAAAATTTCTACAGATGAAAAATACACAAACCTTCCCTAGAACTGAATTAAAATACGTAAGATAATTTTTTGATAAAAAATAATTGAAATGTTCACTTTTTTTAACAGTTTCAGTGCTCAATAAGTATTTCAAATAGGCAAGATTTAAAAAATGAAAATAAAAACAAAAATAAAAATTTCTAAATACGCAAAATGGGAAGGCAATTATTCTCACAGTAATATGAATTAGTGAACATAATGCTACATGCCAACACAAAATTTATAGTTAAAATGTTTTAAAAGCTCTCCAAAAATGCAAAATGTTAAAAAGTTTCGTCTTCAAAGTTCTTAAAGCCCCCAATCTGAGCAATATTAAAAGTATAATACCAACGTTATATTACTGTTTTAAGATTTATACTATTGTATAAATAATTGTTTAAATTGCAGCATTCCTATTAGTTATGTTATTATCTATGATAAATCTCTCGAATAGGACTTAGTTGCTTAGAAACAGTTTGTGATATGAAATATTCCGAAAATTTTTAAAATTAATCAAATGATTGCTTTGATAAAAGTATTCGCTACAGTTTTATTAAATGAAAGAAAAGCCATTATTTTAGAAGAACGTTATTTGTTTTATTTTTCAATATCGCATGAGTTTAAAATGAGGTTAAAAATAGCTTTATTATTTAGAAAGTTTAAGAACTTGTAATTTCAATATCAATTCAGCGTTTGATGCATGAAATGATTTCTCTGCGTTCGATTATTTACATTTAAATTAAAATATTTGAATAAGTATACCATAAATAAATCGACTGAAGTTGATTGAAAAGAGATTTGATGTTTTTGATGTCAAAACTGTCAAAAGATATGACTCGTCAGATGTAAAGAAGGTTTTTCAGGATTCAGATCAAAATTACTGAACTTCTTATCTCTTTAATAGTTTATTGGAAGTCCACGGAGCACATTTTACTCTATTTTGAAGTTTTTACTCTATTTTGAAATTGATTTTAATAAACTAAATACTTTTGATAATTAAGAAAATTGCATTTTTAAATTGCTTAAGAAATATCCATAAAACTCTAAACGTTATAGCTCAAGATTATTCACAAAAAAAAAAAGAAAGGAAAATTAGTAAAAAGATAAGAACGTTTTAAAAAACTTAATTTTATTTTCGGTTTTAATAAAGACTACATCTACACTTAAAATATAATCAGAAAGCTACGTTTCTGCACATTGAGATTAATTTGGATTCTAAATTTATTTATAAATATACTTTTACCAAATGTTTTACTGCGCTGTGTTTGGAATATTAAGGTCTAAATATTTAAAAACTTTCATGCTGAAATTTATCCTATCCTCCTTCTGAAGTTAAAATAAATAAATAAATAGCAAAATTTCTTTTTTTAATTTTATTTAACTCTTCCTAGAAAATATTTTTTTTTGGAATAAAGTATAACAATTCCCAAAACGTTACGTTTATTTTTCGGCAAAATACAAAGGCAAATATTTATTTGTAAATAATGAAATATTGTTTTACGAAAAAAAATTTCAAATTATTGAGCATGCCAAACCTTATCTCCCATTAAATATTTATGTTCTTTAGCATTATTTTGCGAAATTATTAGGGATAATAGCAGCAGCAGGATTTGTTTCAATTTAAAAGTAGGAATGCGCAGTTGTCAAAGACTTGCTGATGCACGAGAAAAAAAAAGTTAGGGCAGCTTTTTTCTATCAAATTTCCTGTGCGTTTAATTATTCGAGAAAATCTAATTATTTGATACTAACAGCTGCAATTTAGGAGCCGAATGTTATCACCCGATGAATTGTAAAACTTTATTCTTCTAAGAGAATATAATATCCAGTGATTAATTATTCTGAGTTTATTGGTCACGTTCATTGAAATATTTTCTGAATATGCCAATAATAAAAAAGTGAACTACTGTGGAAACTGAAACCAACGCAATTATTTAATAAAATAATAATTGAATGAAATTTAAACAAAATATTTTTGTTTAAAGTAGACACTCTCAAAAATTAAACTTTATTTTTAGACAATTCAGTGGTTTATAAGTTGTACTTCATAATTTTTGATAATTATCACGATTTAACGTAATTTTTGACGAAATGTGATCTTTTAAATATTTGACGGAACTATTTTCCTCATTCGTGCGTCATATCGGTACATTACTGGAATAGTTTTATTTAAACTTAAAGTCGGTTACTGTATTACGGGATAGTATAGGGGTAGGGCTCTTGTTGTCAATCTTAATTCCTGGTGATGATTGAGTTCCAATGATGATATATTTTAAGTTATATTACTAAATCATTTATGTTACTATCATTTTTATATCATTATCTTTGGTATTTTGCATTGCATCAAATGATTTTGACGCAATGTGCGTCTGCAAATGATTGGAGATACACGATAAGAAATTATAGTGTATCTACACACCAAAAATGGTGGTAACTACTTTACACCAAAGTAGTGTTTCATTAAGTGTCCCACTGCACCAAATCCAAGAATAGTTCCCGGTGTATTAAGTTACACTTAGAATGTTCCTTTGCACAACTTCATGTAAATTATTGGACACCATATTTGTTAAACAGCAACACTAAAATTTATAATGACAGAAAGATATGCTACACATAAAAATCACTGAAAGCAGTAGGACGTTAAATGCAAAGCAGGAATGTATATATACTAAATTTAGGATGTATATATACTACATGCTCATAAGCAGAATATTAGTAAGAATTTGAACTTAGCTCAATAAAACTGAAATGAATAGATTTTAAATAATATGGAATTTTTTTATACAATTAATTGACAGATGTGTGTAAATCTTCTAATAAAGCATATACATATTTTTAATAAAAAAATAAAAATATACAAATATTTTATAACAGTATACGTGATCTGTTTGTCGAAATATATGACAAGATGTTTGAATTAACTTGGTAAATAATCTAACACAATCAATATTCTTCCTCAATCTGTAAAGAGCATTAAAATTTACTGGATATTAAATAGGCTATCGTAAGTTTGCTAAATCATTTCACCAAGAGGAATGAAATTACATGGCAAATAATCGAACATGAATTTGCACTCCTGAACATTCTGAGATCAATAGGTAAGCCTAGTTAGGCTTAAATCTCCGCCATCATAGATTGAAATTTAAAAAGGTTCATATCCTTAGAAATAATCGAACATGAATTTGCATTCCTGAACATTCTGAGATCAATAGGTAAGCCTAGTTAGGCTTAAATCTCCGCCATCATAGATTGAAATTTAAAAAGGTTCATATCCTTTGAAATAATGATGATAATTAATTTAACTCCCTAATTATGTGTAACTGGAGCCTTTCTCATTGAAACTTTCATCTTGAAACTTTCCGGAAATTCACAAACGACAACAACACTTCTGCCCTATTTCAAACTATAAATGGAATAATTAAAATTGATATGGTGCAAGTTTTATCAATTATTAGCGCTTGGATTTGATCACATCCTTTAAAGTGTGTATGAACGCTAGAATCGGTAATAACTTAAAATAATACACGATGTTTTGAGTTAATGGTAATTTTTTTCTCCATTTGATGAGAGGATCATTAAAAAAAATTTCTCAGAAAGCAATTTCATCAAAAATGAAGAAAAAAACTGTCATAAATTTGAGTACTAATTTTTTATTTATGTACTTCAATCAAATTTATACAAGGCTCATAAATATAAAGTAGTCAGCGAATATTTTAAAAAATATAAAAGATTTTTTAAAATAAATACCTATTACTTTATTTAGATATTCTGTAAAGAAATAAGTCTATAAATAATGAAGCAAGCTGGAGTAAAAATTCAAAGTCTTTGACAAGAATATTTTACAAGCGTTTTAACTGCTTAAATAATAACAAATAAGATATTTTAAAAGCTTTGAAAGCCCAAACTGTAAAAGCAATAGCATAAAAATAAAAGTTATTGAATTATAAAACAAATTAAAATGTAATTAAATGAATGGATTAAAATAAATAAACAATGCTTAAAACCTCTCCAAAAAATATTTTTCTTAAATTTTAATAGTTTTTTTTATCATAGTTAAGAATTAAGCTAGTTATTGAGAATAAGCATTTCATTTCAAGTCACATTCTGCTGGCATAATTTTGTTTCATTCAAAAAAAAAAATAATAATAATAAATTCTTTCAAGCAAGCAGTCTGTCTGGAATATAAAACTAAGTAATTCAATATTGGATTCACGAAATTGTATGTATTGCATTGATTCTAAAATCCCGTATGAGCACTGGAGTTTTAACTCAAATTTGATAATGTGTGTAAGTTAAAAACGTGCTTTTGTAAGTGCTATGCTTCTTAAGACAAAACGTGACGATGCTTTTATCATTTAGCGCAAAAGTTTAAATGGAACAATGGAATAGTTTGGAATAAATTTTATATAGAATTAAGAATAAGTTTTCCAATGTAATAATATACGGGCTGTTATAATATTGATATACATGAACAATGAAACTTTTGTTTAAGGAATATTATAACTTTCGAATATATATTTTTAGACGATTTTATTATGAAATGTTAGGTATTAATGACCAACATATATATATATATATACAGGGTGGTCCTAAAATATATGTCAAAAATGTAAAGATAAGTAGTAGAGGGGACTTAAATAAGCATATTTCGTATGGGATTGTGTGTGCGGTAATGCCGCCTTGAGCTGGTAGGGAGCGCTGATGACGGCGGCGTATAAAAGCGCTTGCTAGCTGGATTCCTGCACGGATCTCAAACAGCATGCATCGTTTCACCAATGTGGAGCTTGCCGACGTGCATTTCATGAATGGGGCTGCATAAGGAAACGAATTAGCTGCTCAGAGGATGTACAGGGAGCGTCAGAAATCACCTGGACGCTGTCTACGGCCAGCATTGGATAGGACGGGGTGGTCCAGTTCCCTAGCCACCGCGTTCTCCTGATTTAACCTGCTTGGATTTTTTCTCTTGGGGTCATATTAAACGCCTGGTGTACGAGAGTCCCATCAAGAAGATCTTGTTGCTGCTTTACATGCGCTCGACATGCCGAATGTCTTTTCTAATGTACGCCGATCCATGCGCCGTCGCTGTGAATCTTTTATCGATGTTGGTGGCTGCTCTTTCGAGCACCTCTTGTAAACTGTTGATACATTTTTATTTTCTTTTGTCTTTACTTGTCTTGGTGTTTTCAAACAAGCAGGATTAAAACAAATGATAGAAATAAATACCGTTTTTTTTATATTGTTGACTTTATTGGAAAAAATTATCCCAAAGAATTATCTCAAAAGCAACTTTCACTTAAAAATTTAAAATTAGATTATTACGGTTCATATAAGCCAAGATATCATTTCATTATAACAGGAATTTAAATGGAAATCATTTTTTCTCTAGCAAAAACGGAAATGCAGTAGTTCAAAATGTCAGCAGCAATTTCGTTTTCACACAAGTGTCTGAAACAAAATTGATTTTAAAAAATGCAATTTATAACAATTATATTTACTTTAATTGGAGCATTTTTTATAAGAATTCAAAATGTCGATGAGTCAAAATAAGATAGCTGTTCGCAGTATCAGACTATTTCGAAGTCACAAATGTTTCGCAATATTTGCCTTTATTTCCATCACAAGCAATGCTTCAGTGACTTTAAACTTTTGTGAAGTTTAGAACATGCTCTGAAGTTTAAAGGTGCAATACAATCGAGAGACGAGCTTTGCCCAGCTCTTGCGTTATATTTGTATTGCTTTCTAAAAGCCCAGTTTTCCAACAGATAAAAGAAACTGTATATGGGTCAGTCTTTTCTTTTTCAACTATAGCGATTTAGTCAAAAACATTTTATTTTGCGTAGATGAAATAAAACGCGAAGACGTATGGTGAGAAGATGCGTACCAACTTTCCGTACAATTTCCATTCTCGGAATTTTGATATTTTTAATTAAAGAATTGCTTCGATGAATTTTTCTTGACATTTCGGCACTTTTAATATAACCGTAATTAAAGTAAGCTAAATCTGTCAAGATCACAAAGTCATGCTCTGGTTGAGGTAAAAAATAACGATTTGCGGATGGATAGATGGTGTGAGAATGTGTTCTCCCTGTGAAAAGGGATGTGACGTTTGTATGTTGCCTCCGGATCACCCTCAGCGATGTTTCCTAGATCGTCTGCAAAGAGCTCATAGTACAGCTTTAGTACAACCTAACTATAAGTACCAATGTAATATAATCGTCCTATAATATTCTTTTTTACATTCAAATACAAATACGGAGATAGTGAGTTAGTGCAGGCGGAGAGCAATATGGATAGGAGAATTTTTGTAGGAGGGCCTATTTTTCACCGCTCTTCTTCCAAATAATATATTAGGAGCCACACAGAGGCAAATTCGAGCATGATTTATACCCCTGGAATTTCTACTTAAAAATATGATTTCATGCAGGTGGACTAACTGGTCGCTAAATGCGATGATTACTAAAAAATTTTCTTTTTTTTTTAATTGGAAAATTTGATTAAACATATTAAGCAATGTTGCTGCAATTTCTTATTTCTTTCTGGACCAGAAAATTTTGGTGCTAGCTCTTAGTTAAGTAAGGCATTAGCAATTGCGACAGTAAATAATGCGTTTTAAGTAAATATATGTAACTTAGCTTTATCCTAATAAAAGTGTAGTGTTTCTGAAAAGGATGACTTTTAGAAAAAAATAGTTTTATATTTATAATGGCTTGTAAAATTTTTCTAATAAGATTTATCAGACTAGACACACTGATATACACTGAGTGACCAAATTATTATGACCACCTCAGAGTTTTATGCAAATGAGTTATTGCGTCACAGCGTTGCCGCTAGAGGGCAAGATAACTATAACACGGGAATGCTGGACAAGTGAGTCATCAGTTATACTGTGTTGCTTGCTCAGATAAGGGAAAGAAAAGTGATTTAACTGAATTTCAACGTGGAATGATTGTGGGTACGAGATGTGTCGGAACGAGCATCAGCAAAACGGCTGCACTTGTGAAGTATTCTGGAGCAGCAGTTGTTAATGTGTACAAAGGATGGACAATCAAGCAAAAAACCGGATCTCAATGTCAGACTTGTGGTCGTCACAGGGTACTGAATGCTCGATCAGAGAGAAGGCTGGCCAGGGTTGTGCAGCGCAACAGGAGAGCAACAGTGCGACAAATTGCAAGTGATCTTAATCAAGGAGCAACTGTGAACGTCTCTGAACGTGCTGTTCGACGCACATTGCGCGTATAGGGTATGGAAGCAGACGACTGAAGGGGTGGTCATAATAATTTGGCCAATCAGTGTGTGTGTATATATATATATATATATATATATATATATATATATATATATATATATATATATATATATATATATATATATATATATATATATATATATATATATAATTTTTTATATAAATGTTCTTTTATTCATGTGCATAAATAAATAAATTACTATTTTGATCCCTTTGTAGGCTTTTCACCCATCGGCTCATTGACCGTTGTCAATAATGCTTAATTTCTACGTGATCTATTAACCACGTATTACAATTAGTCTACTGTGAGAACTATCCCATCAAAGATGCATGAAAAGACAACATAGTTTGAACTATTCTTTAGAACACAGTTTCTCTAAATTACATCTGTCCATTTACCCTCTGAAATAATCGAGATATACATAACGAAAATAAACAACTTTCAGTCCCGTAAATCTACTCAACCATTTAAATAAACCGCCATTGCTTTAAATACTTCATAGAAGTATATAGAGATTATTGCTCTTCTGTTTAATAAATGGCATAGTCATCAAAAGATTAAAATTACCGAATAAAATGTGAAATAAATATTAGTTTTGAAAAACATTTTTATAATTGATTCGAGGGCATAAAAATCATTCGTTTGGTTCAGTTTACTTTATAGTATTGTATTTTTACTAAAAAAAAATAAAAAATCTGTTGAATCCACGACCTTTCGGACATAGGCCCAACGCCCAACTACTTTTACGTTTTAATACTGAAATATGAAAACAATACTATTTAGAACACAAATTAAATGTACAAATTAAAGAAAAACTAATTAATATAAATTTCTTTTACGCATCCTGATCTTGCTAATCTGTTATTTTATCCCACTTTCTGAGAGGCAGAATAACGAGAACGCTTTGAAACAGTTTTATTGTAAAATTTAAGAGAGCAAAAAATTCGACGTACTTAAAATGTCTTTTTTACTAATAAAATATAATGGTTTGATGCTTTTTAATATTTCAAAAAAAAAAAATACAGTGGATGGTAAACGATGTCAATGTAAGGTGACATTTAGAAGATAAATGTGTAGGTTATGAATAAAAAATTTCTGAATCACAAAAATTTTACGATTGAAATCAGAATAAGTCAAAAAATGTTTAAAGTTTAGAAATATCTAGTTCTCTTTTGGGGATAAATATGTCTCCCTGGAATTTTAAATTGCACACAATTCTGCTACGAAATAGAAAACTAGGAGTGCAAAAAACATTTCAGAGATTCTGAAATGTACGAAATTTTAGAATGTCGTTTTATAATAATATACTATTACAGTCTCATAGCTTTTTTGAAATAAGAAATTCAATAACTTTGTTACATTTTATTCTTGTGGCTTCATAAGATATTGTTTAAATGAACCGTAGTGGTATAATAAGGGAGATCGCTTACATTTATATAAATCGAGTGTAAATTTGAATGGCTCTATTAATGGGTTCTTGGAATTTTAAGTATCAAATTTGATATGTAATAATTGTATTTAACTTTTAAAATCAGAAATGCAATATTATTTTCCGAAAATAATCAATTTAATACATTATAAAAATTCATACAACAGGAACACGTTAAAATATTTTCAGGTGTAAATAATCTTTAACTCCTTCACCAGATAATGTCTCAATTTAAACAGAAAAAGGATTCATTTTACTCAATTTTTAAGATTTTAGAAAAACCTTCATGGTAGAGCCGTGGTGGCTCACGGGATAGAGCCTTCGTCTTCCGATGGCTGGTTGATTCAAATTCAGCACCACGCTCGCAACGACCACAGTACTGACGTAAAGCATCCTTAGTGGTAGACAGATCGTGGGTTAGAGACTCTTTGTTGTCAGGTTAACCATGGAAAGTGTTCGTGGTTTTCCACTCCGTGCAGCGAGTTGTTCCCTCACAAAATCCTCCAAGGAAGAAAATTTTTCCCAATAGTTGAATCAGGAGTTCCCTTATCTTCTGGATTAGGTTCAAAATTACAAGATTTCGGAGTTGAACATTGGTAGGCGTAAACCCAAAATTGGGTCAGCTGCCAAAGGCGGCTATGAAATATAAAATAAATTTTCGCTATAATATGGTTTAAGATACCACATCACATCCACCCACCCTGGCCAAGCACTTAGCCTATTTCAACGCTTTTTTACTGTCAGTCATTGTAGAAATACTTCGAAATTTTGACCCCTGCTAGACGACGTGGACAGCACCTGAGCTAGTACGCATCTCTCTTTAAACTTCAACGCGAGAGCCAACAAGAGGACTTTTAGCCTCCACAACTTAAACGTACAACTACTCCTGCGTATGCATACCGGTTTTGTAGCTATCTTCCAAGATAATACTTACGAATCCCAATTCTTCAAAAGTTGTGTGAAGTGATGGATTTACAGGCTACGTATATATATATATATATATATATATATATATATATATATATATATATATATATATATATATATATATATATATATATATATATATATATATATATATATATATATATATATATATATATATATATATATATATATATATATATATATATATATATATATATATATATATATATACAAGAAAACACGAAGAAAGTTAAGAAAAACAATAAGTTTCATTTATTGCGCATAAGCTGCAAGTAAACAGAACTCATTAGATAAGTTCAAAATGAAGATAAAACAAAGGAAAATTATAGACATATGAAAAGGGGTGGGAAATAATAATGAAAAAAATAACAAACAACTGATTTAAAGGAAGAAAAAAAAAAGGATGAAGTTTTTTTAAAAAAAGCGGAAAATAAAAGATTTAATCTTTTCATCAGCCCTGAAGTTTATATCCGCAAAAAAGAGTGCTTTCTGATATTGTATCAATATAGCCAAAGCAAAATATATTAATACAATAGTGTGAGGAGCACTCAAAAAAAATATTTTTACAAAAATTGTAACAAATAAAATTTAACACAATTAGTAAAAATAACACGTAAAAACAGAAAATGAAATAAGAGAGAAAGAAAAAACAGTATAAAACAAAAACTATAAGGCGAGTAGCGAAATCAGATGTACCTACATGAACGGGAAATATTTCAAGAATGATTTAAAAATATTTTCGCAACAAGATTGCCAGATTACAAAATATGAAAACAAAAGCGCAAATTGAGAGTAACTAGAGGAATTTAAAGTGTCGTCATTGCTGAAGTGATTTGTTAAGAACGGTATTTTAAATATATATATATATATATATATATATATATATATATATATATATATATATATATATATATATATATATATATATATATATATATATATATATATATCGTGATATTTTATAGTAGTAAATCTTCTGATGGTATGTATATCAATATGAAACAGCGATTTCAGAGGTCATCAATAATGAAATTGAAAATTGCGATGCGCGATATTTAAATTACTTTAATAAGAAACATGGCTTGGATTCGTAGTAAATTACTTGTATATGAAACATGATGCATGATACATAAATCACACTTATTTCCAATTAATTTAAGGAGCATGATTTAAGCTGTGTTATTTTTAATGGCGTATAAATAATTTCATGTATCAGGATTAGATATATTGTTTAAAATCAAACATTTAATTGCGGGATTCATACGGATAAATATTTTATAATATAGGGTCTAGAATTTACACATAGTATAATATAGTATTATATATTATAAGTATTTTTCTAATATAGAGTCGTTTCTTATACCATCTTTATTGTTTCAATATAGAACTTTTTTAACCGAAAAAATTTGCTGTATAGTTACCAATATTTTCGGAATTGAGGTGACTTAAATTTAATGTTTAGCACAGAGCTGTTTCTGCAGCAAATAACTGAGATAATAATTGTTTGAAAAATTTAGTGGGAATATATTACTCAAAATCTTGTTTATTTTTTGAAGAAATGTATTTGAGATGAAGCCATTGAGTCGATTCTAATACGCATGAAAATATGTGTTGTCAGTAAACAAACCAACCAAAAATGAATAATTAAATAATTAAAATTATAACAGTGAAAAAGTAAATAAGAAATGTGACAACATGCACTGTAAAAAATTTAGTTTACCTTGATGCAAAAAATGGTCGCAATTATACACCATTTTTTTTAGAGTGTATAAGAATTTCTTATAGATGAAACCGATTGGAGAGGCATTCATTAAAATCTTAAAAATAATAATTTTTAAAATTATCAAAATTATGGTTTTTAAAATCACAAAAAAATATTCATTCTAAAATTCATTCTTTGAACTCAAACTATAGTATAAATTTAGAAAACTTTTCTATTGATAACAATAACATATCCAATTCAGAAAAATAACAAATAAGTCTCAATAACAAAAGGAAATAATGGCCAAGCTATAAACTTTCATCGATAGTATTATTAATACAAAAGCCTGATGGAGATTGGCAACTTTTCTCCAAACTCTCTGTTTACACATTTAACTTCTATGTTTCAGGGGAACTGTAAATTGCTTGATGATTGCCGTCGTTCAACCATGATATGATGGTTATTACGCTTTTGTTTTGCGCGGAATAAATATTGTTTTATTTCGAAGATTTCTTCATATATAAATATGAAAAAGATATAAGTGCCCCAGGAAACTTTCTGGAAAACAAAGAATGTGAGATCTGGGGTTTAAAGCGACGTTATTACATTATAGTTATAAAAGATTTAGTCGAATATGATAAGTATAGAGCTTAAGTGATACTTACTTTGTGAAAGTTTGGATTTTATTGTTTATAGAAAGTTTAATAAGTGTATAAATTTGAAATAGACAAACATAGCCTCACACAGAGCGTTTCAACTTGAAACAACAACATCAGCACACAATCCCCCACCAGATATCAGATTATAGCTCCATGGCAAAGATTATTCTTTTTAGAAACCCCAGCGGCAATACCCCTCAACAGGGGCGGATCCAGAAATTTTTCTTGGGGAGGATCATAGACTCAGATTCCCCTCTTCTCACAGTTAATTTTCTTTGAAAAAAAAGTTTTTGAATATTTTTTTGAAAAAAAAACTGGGATTTTTATTGCTAGTCTTCTCATTTATTTTTTTCATAATGAACAATAGAACAATGCGTAAAAAAGTCAAGTATTCAAAATTTTGAAATAATTAATGTAATGAGTTTTTTTTAGAAACTTTGGCAAATCTGTCAATGATTTTTTCGACATCCAAATCAATGTCCCGATGAATGTTTAATAATGCGAGTCCATTTCATCGTTCTTGATTTTGAGTTGCTCTAAGCCAAGTTTTGAGACGTCGAAGAGTTGAAAAGAAACGTTCTGCTGTTGCTGCACTAACTGGCAGAATTGTTAAAATTCTCAACAACTTATTGATTGATGGGTAAAATCGATGTCACAGGCATTAATAATCTTGGAAAGATCGTTGGGCACTTCAAGTCCCGCTTGCAAGTCTTGAAACAGTGAAGAACATAATTAGCTGGAAAAAATTCGATTTTTCCGACCCACATAGGTGTATATGCCCTCTTAAATAATTTTTGAAATATTTTATTTGTTTTGTAAACTATTGGAAAAATTATTATTCTTATTTTTTTTTTTTTTTTCAATTTGGGGGAGGGGGTCATGACTCCTATGACCCCCCCTCCTCCCGCTGAATCCGCCACTGCCCCTCAACCACAACAACTCCAGGGTGGAATCCGTGGTTGATTAGCACCCTAATTCCCCTTGAACAGAGTACAAAGTTACATCATAATAAAAATATGAAATAGCATACTTGTTATAATTACAATTACCATTAAGATGCTTTAGTACACCCGTAATACAGAATTTTTTTGTTTTGTTTTAGATTGGTAGTTAACAATTGTTGTTGAATTTAAACTAAAGTTAAATATTATGGATCGCCATACAATTTTCGAGATAATTTCCCTAACAATTTACATGTTTGGTTATAATTAATATACAATTGCACTGTTCAATCTCTAGTAAACTGGCGTACAAACCCAGAAGTTTTATAGAAATATTAACGGCAATAAACAGCAGTTGTTGATTTTAAACTGAAGTTTAGATATTATAAATTTTCACACAATTTCCCTTACAATTTATGTGTTTGGTTACCATTGAAATAAAATTGCACTGTTCAACGTCTAGTAAACTGGCGTACAAACCCAGAAGTTTTATAGAAATATTAACGGCAATAAACAGCAGTTGTTGATTTTAAACTAAAGTTTAGATATTATAAATTTTCACACAATTTCCCTTACAATTTATGTGTTTGGTTACCATTGAAATAAAATTGCACTGTTCAACGTCTAGTAAACTGGCGTACAAACCCAGAAGTTTTATAGAAATATTAACGGCAATAAACAGCAGTTGTTGATTTTAAACTAAAGTTTAGATCTCATAGATTGTCATACAATTTCCCTTGCAATTTATGTGAAAAAAATCAGAATATCAAAAAGGTGTGCAAGGAACCGAAATTGATTAATTAATTAAATAATTTATATGATACATTGAATATAATGAAATATTGATGTATAATGAATAGTTTAAAATATGAAAGAATTGAGTTAAAATATGAAGTAACGCTTGAAACATATATAAATTTAAAAAAAAGTGAATAGTGCATTGAATAGATAAGAATTAAAAAACGAAAATGATTAATTAAATAAAATATTTTGAGAAATTATAAATTATGTAAGAAATATGACAAAAACAGCAGTTCTGATTACGTAAATGAGCTCATCTTCTTATTTCCACTTAATAAACTGGTGATGAAAAAATTAACACGATGAAGCAGCATTTAATTATTATGTTAATAAAAGTATTTTTGTATTTGTGTTGCAATTATCTATATTTTTGAGATTTTTCCAAGAAGAAAATATTTTTGAGAAGTTTTCGAAAAATTTGTAACTTAAAATAAAAATAATAAAAGTGAGTTTCTTTTCAAATCGAAAAATAAATAAATTAAATTTATAAATATGTTAGCAATTACATAAATGAGACCTAAAAAAATAGTTTAAAGTAAAAGATGACGCTGATAGAATTTCAAATTTTTGAAAGGCAAAAGCTCTTTTTCTAGATTTTCCACAATTAAAAACACGAATCTAATGGCGGGCCGCAACGTTATCAAAATTTTATGTAAGACTCTTTTATGTTTGAAAGAACATTAAATATTACTGTCAGATTTTTACCAAGTTATACAAAACAGAAGTATTGAATTACAAATTAAAATAAGAGGTAGATTTTTAAAAATATTTAATGGCTATTAATGATATTTTTAAAAATATTAAATAAAAAATAAAAATTTGGGCTACAATAACTTTAATGCTCATCGCTTTATTAAACAATTAATGTGCAACAGATATCTAATTGTTAAGATGTAAAACTTTAAAAAGGTTGGTATTAAAACTTGCATAGTAGCACACAAAATGTTCACTGAGAAAATTGAGGTTTGTCTGCTGCAACCAAAAGTGAAAAGATATTTACATTTTAATTTAAAATTTACAAATGTGTGTGTAAATATTTTCGTCCAAAATGAGTGGTTTCAAAAAGTTAAATCGGAGAATTTCTACGAGAAAATTTCTGATGCACACATGCTAAATTATATTCACCAAATACAACAAAAAAGAATTAAATAAAAAAGAGATTTAGATTTGATTAAAAGAGATCATGATTATTTTTGTATTTGAATAAATATTTTCTTGGATGCAAAACCAGAGAAATAACTTTTTTTGCACCGTTGGTATGTTAAATTTCACAGAAACGAAGAAATTAGGTTTTTATTAACAACAAAAGTATTTTAAATCCATATAGATTTTTTACGAAAATTGTCCACAAAAAAAATGACAACTAATATACTTTAGTTCGCGGGCCACAAAAAAAGACTTCGCGGGCCAGATGGGGCCCCCGGGCCGCCAGTTGGAAACCCCTGTTCTATAATTTGACTGATGGATTTCAGGCTGTATATACACCTAAGAGCCATTACATTATGACTATCCTGCCAATAACCACCTTTAGCCCTCAAAACTGCCAGCACCCGCCATGGCATTGATTCCACAAGGTGCAGATAGGTAGTTTGAGGTATCTGGTACCAAGCGCTCACCAACATGTCCTGCAAGTCCCTCACATTGTGAGTGACAACACGAATTTAGTTTTCCAAGTAGGACCACAAATGCTCCATTGGATTAAGGTCAAATGAATTTGGGGGCCAAGACATGACTTGAAAGTCACTGGAATGTTCCTCGAACGAATCCATGACGATTCGACCCATACGATATGGTGCATTATCCTGTTGGTAAACACCATCCACCGCAGGAAAAATTGTTGCCATGAATGGTGAACCAGGTCTGCAACTTTGTTCAAGTAACTTACAGATGTCAGGGATTGTTCTACGAGGATTATGGGTCCTAATGTGCCTCATGAAAACATTGTTCCTGGGCGAGAGACCATAAAAATCTGGGCGAGCCCATTGTTATAGATGGAGGGTGGTCATAATGTAATGGCTCTTCGGTGTATAATGACTAAATATTCTATGTATTATATAATTTTAGATTTAATATATTCATATGTACCACATACAGTATGAAATTGGTTGCGTTATTTAAAAAAGAAGGAGTTTAAGCACCTAGCCTAAAGGAGTACAAAAAATATTATAAAAATGATTAAAAAAATATTTTATTGTAACTGAATAAAAAACACATTGAAACGGAAATTAAGTATTTTGCAAATACAATTTAAGCTGAATCGTGGTAAATTCCCTTACTTTACAAAAAAATTCGTTAAAAGCGCCATCGGTCATAAAAACTTAGCCACTCATTTTCATTCGTGTTTTAGAAAGATACAGTATTCATCCCGGAAATATATAAATTACTTCGAAGAAAAAAAGAGATAAATATTAAATTCTAAAAAGGAAGAAACGCTTCAAAGCTAAACAAAATATATTTATAAACAAAAGTACATATTCAAAAGAAAGTTTCAAGTTACAAAATTAAAATACAAGGTTTAATAATGGGAAATAAATTAATTATGCGATAAATCTCCTTTTTTTAGCAAAATGGTAATGCCTAAAGCACTTAATTTTCATACTTTATCAATATTTATATATTTCTTTTGAACAGGCAATAGAAAAATCAATTAAAGATTGCTGCTTAAAACTAAACTTGAGATTTATTTTGTGCACGATATTCTATGGAAGTTAGGCATTTTTTTCTTAATAAAATTTTTTATTTATTTAGATAAATTTTTTTTAAATAATAAAGCAGATGCTTTTTTATTTATAATTGTAGAAGTGATTTATTATTTTCTTCTTCAGATATTAGGCACTTAAAGGCACTTAAAAAACAAATCTAACGTCTTAGAGAGAAATAATAAAGTTTAATAAAAGTTAAAATCCCCAAAAAATACATCTCTATTTCTAAAACCCCAGTACCACAAAACTCAAAGACACTGAGTGCTACCTACAAATATAAAACATTTATAATAGAAAAAATTTATTATAAAATTATAAAAAGATTATTATATTATTATTATGTTATTATTATTATAAAAGGATCTGAACCGGTTTTATTGCCTCAGTGTAATTAAATAAAAATTTGTTACATTTTATTTAATAAATACTTTTATGGACAAGTTTACTTTTCAAACCGAAATTCCTCACTTATTTGCCTCAATAAGTGGTAGCACTGGTTTCCTTTGCTTATTATCAAATTCTTGTAAGTTTTAATGATGTATAACATGATTTGCGTCCAGGTGGCACCCCTATGATACGTTTTCAAATAAATCACTATAATGATATTTATCTTAAATTTTAATTATCTTTTTAAATAATGAATTTTTTGGTCGAATGAAGTTTATTTAAGTTTATTCATATCAAATTAGTATTGTATTATCAATTGTATGAAATATTATTTCCTTCATGACGGTTTTTATCGCTGAAATATTTTTTTTGTGACGTTCACTGATATTGCGCACTGGTGTTGCTGCATATAAGGAAATTAAGCGTTGACCTGACCCACGAGTTCTGGCAGCATTCAAAGACCTTGGTACAAAACTCAGTTTAAAAATTAAAAATTCTAAGCTCAATTTCAGAGTAGTTTTGAAGATTAGTATGCCTTTGTTTTTAATTGCTTTTACTAGATATATAGGGTAATGTACCATTTATTTTTAATTACTTTTACTGAAAATATACTTTCATGTTACTCAATTTCAAACTTTGAAATTGTATGTGTGTAATGTCTGCTTGCAGCATTTGGAAATGATATTAGAATTTTTTTTAATTTTTTTATCGGAGAAACTAAGTATCAATAAACTTGTTTGTGAATGTTTAATTTTGTAAGTATTTTCTGGATTGATTTTTTTATTCGAGCCTGGGTAAACCTCTTGCCAAATCTTCTAAATTAATTCATATTTAACGAAAACCTTAATTCTAGACGTAACAGTGCATTAGGAAGCTTGAGTTGTAAGTATATAATATAAAGCTTCCTCTGCTTTATACAGAAATAACATAGGATATGATATTTTGATCCCGCCTTCGTCAGCAGTGATTCCTTAGATTTTGAAAGATGTTTACCTCATCTAAATATTAATTTGCGACGCATAATGGGTATATTTTGTTACTTCAATTTTGACGGGGAATCTAAAAATATAAACTAAGGAAGATCATTTCCTTGAGATGATAAACTAGATATTGAACTCACTTAACTATACTAATATCATCTTTTCTAAAGTAGCTCAAGGGTAAGTTATATTTATCTAGAGGAACTTTCAACAAACAGAATCTTAAATTTCAAGTGCTCAGTCAACACATTAATACGTGAAAAATCTCCCTTACTTAAACTTAATATTATCAAAAAATCCCAAGTAATTTTCCAAGTGTTCTTGCACTTCTGCGATGAAGCCTACTCCCTATGGATTTACCGCGTTGCGAACATTCTTTTACGAATACTCATTATACTAACACAACTGTTTGTACGTTAAGATTCTCAAGGAATTGCTTAAGGTAATCAGATGGAGATAAACTATCACTTTCATTTTAACAATGCACAAGTTACGTATCTACACTTTAAATTTACGTTAGTACAGTAATTTTGTTACTCAACAATAGGAAATATAACCAAGAACTTTACTTTGTTTGTTTCGACGGGGTAAATATACTGCAATCAATCTTAGTCTTTAAATTTATTTAACTCGTTTTCTGTCTTTATTTAATGCTTAAAACCAATTAAAATAACGACCCATAACCGTTAAACTTTTTCTTCCCAGTAAGGCAATTGTTTTTTTTACAAAAACATATATTATTCTTGCATAAAATTATTATAACTGGAATGTTTAGCGTTTCTTAAAGTGATTAATAAATTACTTTACATTCTTATTATTCGAAATGGACTAATCAAAAACAATCCTAATAATTTTTTAGATTTTTTTTCATCTTGTTCTCTTCCTTTATTTGTAATATTTAATGCGAAACAATGACAACAACCGATAAACATTGCACGAGTTTTTGATTGCAAGACAGAATTCTCCAATTGTTTTCTTTGCATAAAATTTAATATTTTTGTGAAGCATTTCAGCCCCTGGCCAAATTATTAGACGCACTATAAGATTCTATGTAAAATCTGAATTATCAGGTGATGCTATGCAGCTTTATTGGTTTTAGGCGAATGAAACCAGTTTGCACTTGTTTACGTTCGTGTATCAATTGAAGAAATTAAGCGATATATAATATAATTTCGACGATTGGATAAATTAGACGATATATTATATAAATATAGAATATTTATAAGATCAGGTATTACATCAGTATATTATAATAATTAGACCAAATTATTAAACACACTGTAGTATTATAATAATTGCATGTTTTGCACGAGTTTACATGCTGCAATACTTTTATATTTAAACTAGGAGGCTTCGCCCCCTGCTCGCTAGCGCTCGCCAGCCCCCGGAACTGCTTTCGCAGTTCATTTCGGATTGCTTCGCAATCCGATGCTCGATTTGCTCGCTCATTGGATACGTTCTTAACGTCTAGCTTTCGTATACTTTTTTGAACACTGAAGTTCCGAAAACTTTTCACTGTAAAAAGTTCTAAACCTGTGCATTTCAATATTAATTTGAAATTGCAAGCAGTTCACATATTTTTCTTAATCACATTATTCTAAATTTCAGTTGTTGAGAAAAGTAACTGATGTAAGTTTTGCTTTAAAGTCTTTCCCACCAGAGGGCTAAAACCATGTGCTGTAAAACAATATGAAATAGTACTGAACCAACACCTCCTAGAAGTACAAAGACCTCAGCACGGATCAATTTAGTAGTCCGATGTGACGAAGTTAACTGCGCAATAGATGAAAAACAAGAAGGATGTCATTACGTTCGGGGTACTAAGCTGCGCAGTGGTTGAAAATAAGACATATGTCATTACGTTTGGACTACTAAAGGATATTTATGGTAACCCTTGCAGAGGCCTACTCTTTTCTAAGAGGTGTTGACTGAACGCCGGATGTAAAGCATCGGCTTCGATGAAGATAATTTTATGAGATTTTTTTGATAATTCGGTGAGAATTCACCGGATTAGACATATGATGCTCACTACGTACGCTGGCGCGCCGAAGCCTATCAATTAAAAATGAAAACTGTTGCCAATGCGAGAAAAGAAATATCATCGGTTTTATTGATACATACGTATTAGCGTTTTATATAATATCGAAGATATAAATGCAATGGGATTTTATGTAAGTGATTTTTATATACTTCCTATTTGCATTTATTTTTAACGTATTGCATTACAATGTTAACCAATTGATACACTACCATAAATAAGTGTAATTTGTCTTCAGAAGCGTAAAAGCAAGACAGCTGTTTAGTATCACCTAATAATTAAGATTTTACACAGAATCTTACAGCGGGTCCAATAATTTGGTTAGAGACTGTATAATCAGTTGTGTCGTAAAGTTGCTCCATGAATTATTTTACACTCTTATTACATGTGAATACAATCTCAACACTTCTTCAATATATTTTGCCTTGTTTCTTATCTTTATTTCTGATATTCATTGTCAATAAACTTAAAACTGTTTTTTTTTTGTCGCAAGGTAGAAGTCTCCAATTTTCTTTATAACGCACAATTTATTATTCTTGCGAAGAACTGTAATTAGTTGTGAAATTTAAAGATTCATTAAGTAATTTATATTGTATTGTGTACTCTTATTACGCTTGATAAATTCACAACAATGAATCTTAATACTTATTCAATCTATGTCACATCGTTCTCCGTCTTTATTTTTAATTTTCAATGTCAATAGACGTTACATCTGTTTTTCGTTGTAAAACAAAGTCCTTAAATTGCTTGTTTTACAAATGAAATATTCTTACAAAACGTTATAATCCACTGAAATGTTTAGCGATTCGAAAAGCAAATTATAAATTAAATTTCAGAGGACGTAACTTTAAAATGATTAACAATTTTATTAAAAAACTTAATTATTCAACTGAATAGCAAAAATATAAAGTTTTGACCTTAGAAGCTAATTACCATTATCCAATAAAGTTCCTAAATAATTATTCTTAGTTATGACACAATAGTAATTAATTGTTACCCAAAAGTATTCGTAGTAATGTTCTTTAAAATTATTCGTACGAAAGATATTTCAAATTAATTAAAGTGAGGAAATCTCTTCAATTAGTTTGATCCAAAAGATTATGATTTGATTCTGCCTAGTGAAAAAAAATTATAAATTCTTCAATTGATTTTTTCAAGCATGGTAATTACTTCAACATTTTATGTTATAAATAATGAAGTTAGCAAACAGAAAATTAAAATGCTAAAAAATTATGACATGACTCTCCTAGTTTTTCAGCTTAATAGGATCTTGTGAATCTATATATTGTCTTATGATGTTTATTTTTTTATTTAGAAAACATAATTTTGATTACAAGTATTATTTCTATATGCTACTTAGAAATTTAAAAATGCTCTTAATTAAGCTGTTTTATTTTCCAAAAATGAAAGGTGCTATTAACATTGTAGCGAAAATGAATATAGAGTAACTTTTTATTTCCCTTAAGAAACCTTTAGGGAAATTTTGCTTTCTTTTTCCATTCAAAAGTGATTTAATTCATTTACTTTTATTGTAGAAATTTAAAAATTCTCAAATTTTCATTAAGTCACACAGTATACCGATTCTACTATTTTATTCAAATAACTTTTTGTAAATAATCTTTCATTTTTAACTAATCTTCAGTTTATTATTTTTAACTTTTTTTAAATAATCGTTTATCATTAATTTTTAACATTTTTATATTTTAAGAAACGAATAATTATAATTTTTTTTTACTGAATAGAATAATAAAATGTGAATATTTTCTTAAACTTTGGTAAACGTAAGCTTACACTCTCAGAAATAAACTCTCTCTTTAGATAATTCAGCAATTCTTGAGCTAAACTTCTAATTTTGAGAATTGTTTTGTCGCAAAATCACGTGATTTGTGATAAAACGAGAACTCTCAAATCTATGATGAAAATGCTTAATCAACTCGATAACTCATCATAGTGCATTTTGAGAGATCGTTAACTGAAATTACGAAAGAATAGACTATCAAAATTAAGTGCCGAAAAAATCCTACGCTTGAAATAGCGACGATAGTTCTTTCGTCACTTTGACAGAATGTTCGCGCGCTTACTGGGAAACGGTTTCGTCCAAGCAAAAGAAAGTTTCGTGAAATTTGAGTATCCATTTTTTACAGTGTAAATACAATTTTAAAATGAAAAAACAATGAAAAAAGAATTTAACATTTCAATTCTTCGCTAGAAACTGAAAAAAAGATTTAAAAGCTTTTATCTAAAACAAAAGCTTGCAACCTTTAAATTTCTTTTTTTCTTTTCTGCTTTCTTTCTTCAGGATATCCAAAATTCGCTGACCTACTTTTTGGTTTGATTGACGTAACTTTTCCTCTATCAGAACCGTAGCAACAAATGATTTTCACGCATTTCTTTTATCAGAAACAACTTTCGATTTTTTTTGGCAATCTATTCAATAAAAGGAGATGAAGTTTAGCATTACAAAAATATTTAAAGTATCATACTTTGAGCAAAATCTGAAAGGCTTCTAATTAAAAAGTTTTTATATATTTAGTTTGATAATTCCTCGGGATCCTCTTTCGTATAGTTAAACATTATCACCGAAAAAATGTTGTAGAAGAATCTGAGTGAATGGGGACATTTCAGAAAATATCTAAGTTTGGAAAAATGCAAAACCATTGATATTTCGCTATGGCTGCTCAAAAATTTCATCACACTGAGAAAAAATGCATGGTCAAAACTGCCAAAATATGGCAAAATTTACTGTTTTTCTACCTTTATGGGAACACCAAAATTTTGGTAATTTTTACCGAAATAAATTGGTAATGATTTTGGTAAAATTAACAATAGGAGATGGCTTTATATATTGTGAATTTTAATTTTGAAAGTCCTATATATATATATATATATATATATATATATATATATATATATATATATATATATATATATTGTTGGTTTCTTACGTTTTTTGAAAAGCAAATTTAATCTTAAACAAAAATAAATAAATTAAATAAAAAATTGCTTTGACGAGAATGCATTAGATGTAAATTTGCTTTCAAATTAACAGCAAATTTTAATAAACTAGAACATCTATTTGTGTTCCACACAAAAAATGAATCTGAATTTGGAAGAGGTGATCTGAATTTGGAAGAGGTGAAAGGTTGATGTCAGTTGAGGATCGTTCTATTTAAAAAGAATCTACGATTATTAGTCTCATTTTGAAGTGCGCAGCTTCATGAATTTCGGAGCGTAATCTTCTCGATGTAATAGGCCCATAGCGGATAATAGACAAAAAAGTGTTTTGGACATGCGAGTCCCTTTGCATGTCTCTTGTAGTGTCCGGATCTCAATTCTAATGGCGTTTTTCTATCAGGTCAACTTGAATCAATAGTTTTTGTAACACCTCTGGACAAACTAGATGGAAACTCGAAGTCATTCTTTCCAATGATCAGATATTTCCGAGCACGTCTAAGAATCATTTCTGCATCGTTGTACTGCTCTTTTTTAGCCTTTCTTGCAATGATCAATTGCAGAAATTATTTTGTTTCTAAAAAATTTACAGTATCTTTTGCAGTAATGAAATCGAAATTTAACTGCAATTTTCCCCCTATCTAAGTGGTTTGCAACCCTTTTTTGTTTGGTAAGTTAAAAATCTCCTGATATCTTTTATCACCTCTGAAAATTTGTGAGACGAATTATAGCTCACTACTTTATAAAAAAAAAACTAACATTTGCTTTTTAAAAAATTTTAAATTTCATCGAAATGTATTTTTTTAATAAAAAAACAGCAGATTTTAGAGTAAAAAAATTACGCTTCAATTTGTTTTAGATTAATTTCATAATATTTACTCATAATTTATTATAGCATGCATAGTTAATTATTTTTATGCGAATTTTTTTTTATTTTAAATGCAAATAATTATAATTTTCCTAATTTGATTGACGCTCTGCAAACAATTCTTTTTTTGTAGTTTGTTACATTTTATGTGCTTCTTATTTGTCTGATAAATTTTAAATAATTTACAAACCAAATAGGCAATTTATATTAATTTGCAAAAATTAAGAAAGCAAACAAATTTTGAAATGTTATTTGCAAATAACGAACTATCAACTTTATTATTTATAAGATACAAACTGATTCCTTGCTTATATTACCTTAACTAGTTTCAGAAAAGTTTCATTACTAAACATTTTTAAATAAAATACATGCTTTTTAACAAAAGAAAATATTCCGAATAGTTCATAAGTGTCAACAATTAAAAATAAAATTATTCAGTTAAAATTTTGTCAAAGAAAAATATTGTTTACCGTGAAAATACTTTTAGGAAAACTTTTGTTTACGCAGTGCACAGAATACAATGAAAGATAAAAAACTGTTTTATAAACATGCATTTAAAATGTTTACTTATTTATACCCAAATGATTTGCAAAAGATATGAATTTAGAGCAGTTTTATGCATTTAAAACAAAGCAAGGGAATTGGTATGCAAATTTTAAGTTTCATTTAAAATTAGCCCCTAGAGGTATGAAAATGGGTTTAAAAGTCAAGTATTTGTTCTGATTAAATTTTCGATTAGCACCAAAATAAGTAGAACTTTACGTGTGATAAATAGAGTACATTACTTTGAATATCTTTGTTTTATTTTATAACCGTCGTTGAAAAGCCAACCCAATTTTGGGTTTACGACTACTTATGTTCAATTCTGTAGCCTTGTAATTTTGAAACCAATCCAGAAGTCAAGGGAACTCCTGGATCAAGTATTTTGAGAAAGTATTTTGCCCACGTGGAGGAGTTTTTGAAAGAACTTACCCGCATTTGCGTTACATGGAGAGGAAAACCATGAGGACCATTCCCAGTTAGCCTAGCTGCAAGGGAACTCTAACACATGATCCGTCTACCACAGAGGATATTTTACGTCAGCACTGTGGTCGGTGCAAGCCGGATGCGGAAGAATACTTTTGTTTGTAGATTTTCTTTGTTTGTAAAATTCTCTTGTGTCGACTATAACAAAGGTAATATAATAAACTAAATTCAATAACGCAGAGTGCGCCAATAAAAGAGGACCACCCAGAATAACTTTTGATCTAATGATTGGATATTCTTCTCTTGGACTCAATGGCTCGAAGGGGTGACCTCAAATATACTAATTATTTAGTGCAGACGATAATATAAGTTACGAAATCGAACATAAAAACCTACTTTTTTGGATTTGGATTTCTGAATCTCGAAATATGGAGTAGCCGCAGTTTAAGAAATGTGGTCCCCGTAGTTTGATCAGGAGAGCAGTCCAAATTTTGGATCATTTGATGTTAATTTTACTTCTTGCTTATTTCGCTTTACCTCGAGAACTTCTTAAGAGGAATTAAAAAAATTTGAGGGCAATTATGAAATTAATTTATTTAGAGATAATCCCTTGCAAATTATAACTTTTAGTAATGATTTATTATATTTTATTACTTTATTTAATAAAAGTCGCAACATATTTGAATTGTAAGGTACACAATTTTATCACATCATTTTAAAGAATGCAATTGTAAATGGTAAAATTGGTAGAATAATTCCTGAGAAATTTAATTTTGACCAAAAAAAATGTATTTTGAAATTCGTAAATATTAAATAAACATTGAGGGGTTAAGACTTTGGGTTAAAACATTGTACCGTTCTTCTGACCAAACTTATGGAACAATATTTCCTGGACTGCGGCATCCCCCTATATTTTGGGAGATAGAAATCTGAATCTGTCAAAAAAAGTGTGTTTATTTTGACAAACTGCGTTTTTACGTCTAATTTCGTAATTTAAAAATATCGTGATCACTCATTTATTACTGGATTTCAGGTCACCCCCTCGAACCATTAAGATTGAGTCTTAGAAAGTGAAGATCCGATCCTTAGATCAAAAGTTATTCAGGTTCGTCCATTTTTTGACGCACTGTCCAAAACACGTTTTTCTCAATATTAAAAAAGAAATTTTTTTTGATTGATTTATAAGGATGATTAAAGGATTGATGAATAAGGATGATTATAAGGATGATCAAAGATTTATAAAGTTTGTGTTAAACGTTTAACTTTTGTTTTCTTCATAAAAATAATCTACCCGAGTTCTGTAATTCTACTCAAATATCTTTTAAGAAACCGAAATATATTGCTTCGACCGAACTGCTTTTTAAAATTAAAAAACTTAATTATACGTAAAACCCAATCAAGTGGCTAATGTTAGTATCAAACTTTGTGGTACTCGTGAGAAAACAAATTAAATTCAATTCGAACAGTAATCTAGATAGATAGATATGTTTCTTATGCGGTACCATAAACTTGGACATTTTTCTATATATTAGCAACACTACAGTTGTATATCATTTTATTCGATTGCCTTGTATAATAATATAAATAGTGTAAAACATTAGTTTATGCGTTATGTGTTTATTTATAATAATTTTGTATTTTTATAGAAATAGAATCTTAGTTTCGAAGTAATAATTTAGATTTATTTTTGATCTTTTCCATAATAGCTGCAGAAATTTTCAACATAAACGCTACCATTGTGCTGCATACTGTCATACCGATTATTTATGACGGATCTTGCCTTTTTCGAGCAGTAGCATTTACGTATAGGCATATATGGCAACGTTACTTTTAAAAAGTAACGAGTAAAAGTACAAGTATTTTTAAAAAAAAGTAACGAGTAAAAAGTAAAAAGTTCTCATTTTAAAAAGTAACGAGTAAAAAGTACAAGTAAAAGTACAAGTACTAAGCAAAAAAAGTAACGATTTAAAAGTACATTTCTAGAAAATCGAAAATTCAAAGTAACCTGAAATTTTATTGAATAATATTCTTATGTTCTTTAATGTTTTTGCAAAATTGTTGTTATTTATTTAATTATTTTTAATTTTGAAAGTTATGGATATCAATTTATTTTTAAATTCGGAAGAATATTATAATATAATTTCATAATATAATCGTATAATATAATTTTAAAATCAAATATAATTTTAATATCAAACTTTTAATGGATTTGCACGAAAAAGAAATTTTATCTATTGATTTTAATTTTTAGTTTATTATTTTTATTTATTGAAATTACCATTGATTTAAAATTGTTTTACTCTTTAGAAACGTGTTTTAAAAGCACAAACATAAACAAAGAAACACGGGGTTTCAGATAGCTTTGAGCTAGTGATCTTTGAGCTAGTAAAAAATAATTGAATGTGCAGTATAAGTTGAAACAGAAGGCAATTTTAATTTTTAATTAAAACACGAAGTTAGCTATGAATGCATATATATTGCTCATTAATTTTATAAATTAAAAAAACATAAGCAGTTTTTTTAATTTAATTTTTTTTAGAAAGCTTACCGAGTTTTAGAAAAAAGTAACGATTTCATTCGATATTTCCGTTACAAATACTTGTACTTTTTCTCTAAAAAAGTAACGAAAGTACAAGTAAAAGTACTAAATTTAAAAAGTAACGAAGTACAAGTAAAAGTACGTACTTTCTACTTGTACCGGCGGTACAAGTAACGAAAGTAAAAGTACTGCCATATATGCGTATAGGAAATACGACACTCAATTTATGCCTCGAAATTAAGAAGGATTATACGGAGGTAGCATCGAACGTAATAGAGCATTGTGATGAGTTTACCATCTTATCTCACGATAGATTTTTACTTAAACCAGCTCTTTACTGGCCACGGAGTTTTCGGGACTCATCAACAAAAATATTACAGGAAATCCGTTTCATGCAATTACTGTGGAGTGAGACAAGACATTAAGCATCTAATTAAGCACTGTCCAAAATTCCGGGCACTTTATGGAACCCACATGAATAACTACGAAGAGGAACACCAATTCTTAGTTATGTTGGCCTGCAGGAAAATTGTGATTCAAATTATAAAACAAACCCTCGAGAACATTTTAGCCCCTGATCAACTGACCCCAGTCATGAGCCAACAATAGAACATGTCATCGTTATTTTATACTGATCAACTTTTACATTTGCATTTTGAAATTTTATCTACTTTTAATTTCAGACTTCATCGACTTCGATTCAGACTTTTACTTTTAGACATTTACTCTTAGGACTTTTAGCTCTCATTGAGTTTAGTTTTGAGATTTTATTTTTATCGCTTGTTTCCTATTATTATAATAATTTAATTCTTGACATTTACACCAGCGCTATTGGCTTTCATTGTATTTAAAACCTGTTTTTAATTGTCAAAAGTTTTAGTTAATTCACTTTTAACTGATCACCGCCTCTGTCATTAAGCAAAATTTTACTGCAATTTTAGTTTGAAGAGAAATTTTTTTTAATGTTATAATTTAACTTTTATCTCCGTATATCCCCCTGGGGTGGGTCGGAGTTCAACCATTCTTATCTCACTATAATGGAAACAATTTTTATTATATATTACTGCTGCCTACTCCTAAAATATAGGCAGTAGCCGCAATCTGGGAAATATGGTTGAAATGGTTTGGTCAAGAAAGTAATCCAAAGCTCGGACCACTTAATATTAATATTACTTTTTACGTATTTTGCATTATCTTGAGAACTTTTAAATAGAATTGACTAATTTTTTCATACAATTATAAAATTCGTTTTTCCAAAAATAAATTAATGCAGAAAATAATATTTATTATTTTTTATTATTTTATTTAAGAACATTCAAAAAAGTTTTGAATTATAATTTATGAGGCAAAATACAAATTTGAGCTATGGATTTATTGAATTTCAAAAAAGTCAGATATTAAAAATTCAATTTCTCAGAAACTATTCAACCCATTTCGCTAAATAGAATTGACTAATTTTTTCATACAATTATAAAATTCGTTTTTCCAAAAATAAATCCATGCGGAAAATAATATTTATTATTTTTTATTATTTTATTTAAGAACATTCAAAAAAGTTTTGAATTATAATTTATGAGGCAAAATACAAATTTGAGCTATGGATTTATTGAATTTCAAAAAAGTCAGATATTAAAAATTCAATTTCTCAGAAACTATTCAACCCATTTCGCTAAATAGAATTGACTAATTTTTTCATACAATTATAAAATTCGTTTTTCCAAAAATAAATTAATGCAGAAAATAATATTTATTATTTTTTATTATTTTATTTAAGAACATTCAAAAAAGTTTTGAATTATAATTTATGAGGCAAAATACAAATTTGAGCTATGGATTTATTGAATTTCAAAAAAGTCGGATATTAAAAATTCAATTTCTCAGAAACTATTCAACCCATTTCGCTAAATAGAATTGACTAATTTTTTCATACAATTATAAAATTCGTTTTTCCAAAAATAAATCCATGCGGAAAATAATATTTATTATTTTTTATTATTTTATTTAAGAACATTCAAAAAAGTTTTGAATTATAATTTATGAGGCAAAATACAAATTTGAGCTATGGATTTATTGAATTTCAAAAAAGTCAGATATTAAAAATTCAATTTCTCAGAAACTATTCAACCCATTTCGCTAAATAGAATTGACTAATTTTTTCATACAATTATAAAATTCGTTTTTCCAAAAATAAATTAATGCAGAAAATAATATTTATTATTTTTTATTATTTTATTTAAGAACATTCAAAAAAGTTTTGAATTATAATTTATGAGGCAAAATACAAATTTGAGCTATGGATTTATTGAATTTCAAAAAAGTCAGATATTAAAAATTCAATTTCTCAGAAACTATTCAACCCATTTCGCTAAATAGAATTGACTAATTTTTTCATACAATTATAAAATTCGTTTTTCCAAAAATAAATTAATGCAGAAAATAATATTTATTATTTTTTATTATTTTATTTAAGAACATTCAAAAAAGTTTTGAATTATAATTTATGAGGCAAAATACAAATTTGAGCTATGGATTTATTGAATTTCAAAAAAGTCAGATATTAAAAATTCAATTTCTCAGAAACTATTCAACCCATTTCGCTAAATAGAATTGACTAATTTTTTCATACAATTATAAAATTCGTTTTTCCAAAAATAAATCCATGCGGAAAATAATATTTATTATTTTTTATTATTTTATTTAAGAACATTCAAAAAAGTTTTGAATTATAATTTATGAGGCAAAATACAAATTTGAGCTATGGATTTATTGAATTTCAAAAAAGTCAGATATTAAAAATTCAATTTCTCAGAAACTATTCAACCCATTTCGCTAAATAGAATTGACTAATTTTTTCATACAATTATAAAATTCGTTTTTCCAAAAATAAATTAATGCAGAAAATAATATTTATTATTTTTTATTATTTTATTTAAGAACATTCAAAAAAGTTTTGAATTATAATTTATGAGGCAAAATACAAATTTGAGCTATGGATTTATTGAATTTCAAAAAAGTCAGATATTAAAAATTCAATTTCTCAGAAACTATTCAACCCATTTCGCTAAATAGAATTGACTAATTTTTTCATACAATTATAAAATTCGTTTTTCCAAAAATAAATCCATGCGGAAAATAATATTTATTATTTTTTATTATTTTATTTAAGAACATTAAAAAAAGTTTTGAATTATAATTTATGAGGCAAAATACAAATTTGAGCTATGGATTTATTGAATTTCAAGAAAGTCAGATATTAAAAATTCAATTTCTCAGAAACCATTCAACCGATTTCGCTCAAGTTTTGGTTTTGACTTGAAAAATTACGTATTTTAAAATGATGGAAAAATTCTATACCTTATTATTCAAAACGTTTCGACTAGGACATGACAAAATAATAAGTAGTTGTTAAAATTAATACTTTAATAAACTTTTTGCAGGGATCTTTGAATAAAATTTTTTTTAATTGTTTATTGTTTATTTGATCAAACCATTGGGACCATATTCAACCCTTATATACTACACCTCATATTTTGAGAAACAGAAATCTGAATCCGTCAAAAAAAAGGTATGTTCATTCAGAGAAAATATGTTTTTGTACCTGATTTCGTAACTTATATTATCGTCTGCATTAAATAATTTGCATATTTGAGGTTACCCCCTCGAGTCCCAGAAAGTAAGAGTCCGATTATTTAGTGGGGGTACGAACAATTCACTAGTGGGGTAAGAACTGGTTCACATATTAACTCTATTAGAAATTCAGTAATATTAGAATTTCAGTGAAAAGCAGCAGGCATTTCTATTTTATCTGACAATTTAAGAAAATTATACAAGTAATTTGTCTATGATATAATCAAAGCCGTGCTTAAGGATTGGAGGGAGATGGACAATTGCCCTGGTGACCGGGACTGCTGAAGGATCAATCAAGATAGAGTGTTAATTAATTAGTCTTTGTTCAAAGGAAATTACTAAGAATTTATATTTATCTAGAATTTTGTATAAATATTGTCTTTAAAAATTCTATGAAATATGAAAATAAGTATTTTTCTGCTTTGTTAAAGAGATTCGAATTTTGTAAAACCTTTCTTCAGACTTGGATGTAGCTGTCTTCTTACTCCGCTGCACTGCAGCTTTTGTGAGCCCACGAAAGATTCATATCAAGGGGGTGGAACGAAACCGGATTGTGACCAGACTGCATAATTTATGAAAACGTAACAAAAGAATGCTATGTATCGGGCAAAATCCTTATTGTTTGTTAGGATATGAATCTTTAGTAAAGATAAAATAAGCTAGACTAAAAATGTTTTTTTTAAAAATGTAATGACCATTGAGTATGGCTAGTTTCATAACAGCAGAACTTTAGGGAGTAGACATAGTAAAACAAACTTATCTACACAAAGGCCACGATTCAATCAGCATTAACGAGTCAAAAGGGTATGTTCCTCTTCCTGACTAGTAAAGTGTAATAAATAGAAATTTATTATAGTTTTCTTCTTCTCAATACATTTGAAGAAGGGTTTGTGACTATTTTTTCTAATGGATCTTTTTTTTGTTGTTCTGACGTCCACTGGATGCGGGATGACTCTTGAGGTAGTAAACCGGTCAGCCTGGATTCTTTCGCCTGGCTGAGAGGAGAGATAAAAAGGACTTGAAGAGTACATGAAGAAGCAGTACGACGAGAGGGTGGATGAACTAAGACGGTACCGCTGAGGGAATAATGAATTAAAGCCGGAGTCGCTGGAGGAATGGCTGGGTCGGAGCCCCTGAGTATATTGAGCAGGAGTCTTGAGCAAAGTTAAGCCGAAGCCACTAAGTTGAAAACTGAAAGTGACGAGCTGAGTTCCGGAGCAGCTATGTTCGTATCTGTTTTCCTGTCCCGAGCGTTTCAGTGCTGAAAGTCTGTTGTCCCCCAAGTGCTAACTGTCTCCCTATAGAAAAGCCCAGAGTAGCTTGAAGTGTTGGAGTGCTGTCTATCAGAGAATGGAATGTTGACCGGATCCACGAGTCTGACGGCAATACCAGTGGGCGTTCCAGGGATTTGGTCCGTATTTCGATTTGAATTTATAAACTCCAAGTTCGATTTTAGTATTGTTTAGAAAAAATGATTTACTCTGACTTTTAATTGCTCCTACTAAATTTTAAGATATATATTTGAGGATAAGTCTTTTATTTTTAATCCTGTTTACGAGATTCAGAGAATAGTGTGTTCTATATTTATAATTGAGTTTGGTAGATTTTAAGATAAGTGTGCTTTTTTAATTGTTTCACTAGATTTGAAGTAATAGCATGTTGTGCCATAGATTTTTAATTGTATTTTTATTGAAAATATAATTTGGTGCTGATAAATATTTAACTAGAAGTAAAGTATAATTTGGAAATGTGAGATTGATAACATATGGAAATGTTTGGAGTGTGTTTTTGTTTAAAAATTTGAATTTTAATAAAGTTGGTTGAAAATGTTAAGTGTTTCAAATAATTCCTTTGTTGATTTTCTTTGTTGAACCTGGGTAACTGTTATCAAAAGTATTTTATTGATCAAAGCATAATAAAAGTTGTAAAATATAACAGTACAAAAGTATAATTCAGAGTTTGTCGTCTAGAAGGCAGAAATAAGTTCGACCCAATCGAATAACCCGGTCTTAACCCACTTTTCCCTAAATAATCCGTACAATTTACTATTCTTCAGAGACAGAACATTTTACTGTAATATTTGCTTCAAAAGTTACCTTTTATTCGCATAGATTATGCGTAAGGCATTATTTATTATTTTATTATTTTTTGCTGTCTGATGCCGTTTTAAAATACTTACAGCCATGTTTAGAAACATAACTTTACATGCATACAAATAACAAAAAAAGCATTCTAATATGCACTCCTACTTTTTTTAAAGCAAAAAAGACACGGAGTCAAAAGTGCACAAAATTATTTAAATAAAGGATTTAAATAAGGAAAAATAAATATATAATTTCAAATCTAAAGCTTTTTTTTATATTTTAAGTCAACATAGTTAAGTTTGCAATCATAAATAGTCTTCGAAAATCAGTAGTGTATGCATGAAGATTAAAACAAAAATATACTCTCCGCTAATAAGCAAAGACTACCATTATATGACCTGTATTTCAAAATTATTTAACAGTTATCTCTTTTCATTTAAAACTACTTATATAATGTGAAACCATTTGTCTATAATGAAATCCTAATCCCAGTATGAATCCATTGTTCTGTAATGCAGCCACTGTACTGATGTACATCCATTATCCTCATGATTATCCTCCGAGTAACATTCAAATAGAATTATTCATCATAATTGAGTAATAACCTGCTCTAGAATAATTTTGTTATGCGCAGTGTTCGATTTCGTTTAGAGGTTCCATTCAATTTAACACTTGAAGTGTCATTAGGTTTCTAATGATCAGAAAGTTTTTTGTACAATTAATTTTCATGATAAAAAATTTGAAAATGCTAGGATTTCTCAGGTTATACATTGTTTTTTCGATATTTTTCCTTTAAAACAACTTAATGTTTCATCTACCTATAAATATTCCTCTACTTTAAGAAAAAAAGGTTTGTAACTATAATTTTTTAAGTCAGAATTTAAATTATATTCTATTGTCTGATTGTCATTGTAATGATGAAACATTTTCTCAATATATTGATAAAGATTATGATCACGTTATTACAAGAAATTTAGAAATTGTTGGGGATAAAGGTTTAATTAGTATTTTGAGTAGAGCTCCAAAATTCAGAACAAGGTGCAAAATGAAAAGTGATGATTTTATTTCATCTGTTAATAAGATCTTGATTATTTTTTATAGCTAAAATTTCCAGAAAATATCATTAGCTCGTTGAAGGTTTTGCAGAATGGAAAACAAAAATAGTGGAAAAATTAAATATAATTTGTTTAATTCCAGGTTTTGTACTTATCCCAGTGGTACTATTATTGATTATGAATTGTATGAAAAGATTAAAATTCTTAAATAAGTTTATTATTACTGTTGTTGATAAAGCATCCAATAATTTTTGTATTATGTGTAAATATTTTTTAAAAAATTAATCATTGGGGTATAAAATTATAATAATACTTATTTTAAATTAAAGGAAGATAAAAAAGTTATTGAAAAAAGAATTATTGTCTTTAGTAAAAAATTAAAGTTTACATTGAATAGAATCACTTTTCCAAATTTATTTTCTATAGTTAAATTTCATAAAAATCCAGTAAAATTTAGATTTATTGCGTGTGGTACAAATTGTTATAATTCCAGTATTACTAAAAGGTTTTTTAATTTTCTTAAAATTATTTTACTTAAGATTAAGGAAGAGAAAAATATTGTTATTGATAGTAACGTTGATGTTATTAATAATATTCTGATGAATTTTATAAATAATATTCTAGTTTCTATTATTAATACTTTTGTCTTTGAAAATTTGTACACCAGTATACCACATGCACAAATAATTGATATTTGTAGTGGCATTTCTGATAAATATTTATTTGTTGAAAATATTGATAAATCTTATTGGATGGATATTTGTAGGTTTAATCTTTTTGAAAATGTACTTTTTAATGGCCTTAATTTTTATAAACAAAATATAGGGATTCCGCAAGATAATTCTTTTTCTAGTGCTTTTGCTTATATTTTTTTACATTTTTTGAAGCTAAATCCAGCTAGTTTAATGATTTTACAGCTTTTAGATACATTGATGATTTAATTTTGCTTAATTGTGATAATTATGATTTTATTTTTAATATCTATCCCAAAGAATTGGTTTTGAAGAAGACTAATCAAAATTGCTTAAATGTTGAATATTTAGATTTTAAAATTGATATTGTTGATAATCAAATTGAAATTAGTGTTTATGATAAAAGAAAGGCTTTTAATTTTAAAGTTATTTTTTTCTGTAATTTTAAAACTAATTTGTGCAGTAAAATTTTCAAGAAATTAGTTTTTTCTCAATTGTTTAGAATTAATAAAATTTGTAATAATGTTGTAAGTTTCAAGAGGAAACTAGTAATTTGTTAAAAAAATTTAGAAAATAATGGTTTTTCTTTTAATTTTTGCAATATTGATCTTAAAATTAATGTAATTATCAGGAATCATTAGTTTTTTCATTTAATAAGGCAAAATCCAAGTCCTTATCGAGTTGCCCTGGTCAAGCTTTACTATTAATGATGTCACTATTTTCTGGCTCTTTCTTAACGTCTGTCCTTTTTTTCTTTCTACTGAGCAGGTGAGGGGGCGCTGTTTTTATGTTTATTTCAATTTAGTTATGTTTCGTAGTCAGTTGTCTAATCATAAAATCAATTCAATTTACTTAGTCAATATTGTTACATAAGAGGTAAATAAACACATTGAAACATTATATAATTAAGTCAAATTGGAAAAGCGCACAAGGCAGCTGAAACCAAATTTGTTTTATATAAAATAGAATTAAGACACAAATAAAATCTTAATAATTGAAATAAAAATGAAAATATAAATGTGTCTTCGCTTTTGTGTTATCTGTTTATTGGATTTTTGTTTCAAATAAGCATTTGTACGTACTATTCTTATGTATTTGTCTTGTTTTTATTCTTCTGTATTTGTTCTATGCATTTTATATTTTATATTATGAATTATATTCTTTTCCTGGACTTTGGCAAAACCTTTGGGGTACGTAGAGAGCAATTTTAGACCTTTTGTCATGCTCTTTCGATATAAAAGGTTTTGCTTTTATGACTTCCGGAGCTGGTACCCCCTGAAGACATCAGCTTCGGTTATTATATTTATCCATTTTTTTCATATTTCAATGTTTCTCTCATCATAATTGAGTAATAACTTGTTCTAGAATAATTTTGTTATACGCAGTGTTGGATTTCATTTTGAAGTTCCATTCAATTTAACGCTTGTAGTGCCATTAGGGTCATTATTTTAGTTTCGAAGATACTCTATAGTTTAAAAGCTTATATTTTCTGTTGATTAGTAAAATTAATATTTATGAAAATATCAAAAACAGCCAAAAGGGGTCTTTTGACCCCTCCCTGAAAGAAAAACTTTCGTTTTTGAAGTTTTATGTCCGATTTTTACTTTGCAGATTCGCGAAAAATATGAAGATGAATTGTTGAGCAGAAATTAGTGTCCACCGAGTTAAAAGATTGCATGCGCAACAATTATCGTGAAATTATATTGTGCATTTGATTTAGTAACCGAAGTTGCTTAGTTTACTAAGCTACTTCATTACTTTCGAATTATAATTTCGTTATTACGTTTAAGGGAAATAATGATATAAATAATTAGGAATAATGGAAATAATGTTTAAAGGAAATAATGATGTCAATTTATTATAATCTTGGGCAAGATAGTATTTTTGGGGAATGGTTATTGTCATATAACTAATAATAAAAATTTATTGTGTGACGTTCAATCCACATAACTTTAATTTTAACTGATATAAAGTCCAAAAAATATATTTTTTTGAATATATGTTTTGATTTGTGTAAGTTGAAAAACTGGCAAATGAATTACGACCTGAGAAAAGTGTAATGATCTAATTATAAACCACCCCTAAACTCCAAGTGCAGCGGAATTACTGTCTTTTTTCACAGTAAAACTTGCAGATGAATTTTTTTCGCAAAAAAATCCTTATAATACTGGAATACTAAGTTTCAGTAAAAGAAAATGTCCTCCTAGCTCCCGTGTCACTCCTTCGTCATGATATCCATCCTTTGCACTGCAAAATGAAAATTAAATACTTACTCTATACTTATTATACATGTACTTCAAAAATCTTACTACATACTTCAAAAAAAAAAAAGAATACTATAATTCTGAATAGTATTCATGCGAACGTGTTTGCAGATGATAGCATAGAGTAGAAGAAAAGCACTATCACCCGAAATGTGACGTAGGCTTAGCACACTCAACCAGAAGTGAAACTTGCAAGTATCTTGCATTTCTTTCTAACTTTGTGATATTCCTGTTCTCAGTGCTTAAATCCTTTGCAACCCCAATTATACTCATTGTGAATTCGTTCTTATTTCTCTTTTGTCAAAGAGCTGCAATTTGTACTTCTTTGTGTAAGTATTTCTGCACAATAAGGCAAGGGGGCGATTGTGCCTGTTTTCCAGTGGCGCCATCTATAACCAAACATTCGACATCTGCTACACCCGCTTATAGGGCGGACCCATTTATGCATTCATTCATTCATCCACAGATCGTAATTTTCGCTTGAACCAAAGAACTATCACTCTCCAATTCAGTACCCCCAGAGGTTTAATTTGTTATAGGAATAGAGGGGACTTTGTGACCCGACAGATTTAACGTGAACCAGCCGCCATTTACTACACGGAAAGTCTTCGACCAGCTGGATTCGAACTCCCGTTCTCAAGAACTAGAGTCCAGTGCTCTGCCAACCACGCTATTCCGCCCCCCTTTTAAAGTAAAATAAATTTTTAAAGTACAATATTATATCGCAATTTTTACAAAAATATGTATTTAATTACAGTGATTCAGTGACTTATGGTAATTACTAATGTAAAAATTATAGTAAGTTAAAAATATTTTTACTTAAACACGTTTCGTTTAAAATGGATTTTACAGTAAAACGTACCTTAACCCTGAGTTCCATGACTTTCTATCGTAATTTAATTCGGAATTTTTAACAGAACAGTACCAAAGCTGAACTGAAGCTCACTTCAGTTTGGTAAAAATAATTTTAAGACAGCGAAATGTTAGAATTTTCTTTTTAAATTCTTCCTTGCATCCCGACTGCTTTCACTTGCAGAAATTTTACGTCAAAGGGAAAATATTTATTTTCGTGAAGTTCATTTTGAGAAAACGGATTTGGCATGTTCTTGATTACTTTAAAACAGTTTTCAATTTCAAAATTATTTATTTTCAGATTAAAAAAAAACGAAACGGATGAAGTTGCTTCTGATACAAAACAATCACCTTCGAAGCAAGAAAGGAATACAGCTGCAACTGAATTGCATTAAATTTTATCTTAATATATATAATAATTGTATTAAATTTTTTCTTATGAGTGTTTAAAAATAACATAAAAATCTAAACAATGCCGAGTTTTTAAACAACATCAATAATGATAGGATTAAAAACTTGTCAGGTAAAACTATAAAACAAGTATAACTTTTACAGAAAAATCGCGTCAATTTAAACAATTCTGAACTAAATCATATCAATTCAATTAAGAGTAGAGCAAATATCAATAATGATATGATATAAAACCTGTTATGTAAAACTATAAAACAAGTATAACTTCTACAGAAAAATCGCGTCAATTTAAACAATTCTGAACTAAATCATATCAATTAAATTAAGAGTAGAGCAAATATCAATAATGATATGATATAAAACCTGTTATGTAAAACTATAAAACAAGTATAACTTTTACAGAAAAATCGCGTCAATTTAAACAATTCTGAACTAAATCATATCAATTCAATTAACAGTAGAGCAAATATCAATAATATGATATAAAACCTGTTATGTAAAACTATAAACAAGTATAACTTTTACAGAAAAATCGCGTCAATTTAAACAATTCTGAACTAAATCATATCAATTCAATTAAGAGTAGAGCAAATATCAATAATGATATGATTTAAAACCTGTTATGTAAAACTATAAACAAGTTTAACTTTTACAGAAAAATCGCGCCAGTTTAAGTCATTCTGAACTAAATCATATCAATTCCATTATAGGTAGAGTAAACATCAATAATGATATGATTTAAAACATGTTATGTGAAACCATAAACAAGTTTAACTTTTTCAGCAAAATCGCTGACCATTCCATCGTACTTTTTCTTATGATAAAGCTTTATGAAGAAACTACTTATTATTTCCTTTTGAAAATTTTAGGGAATATTTCAGATTATATAAGTTGCCTGCTATGATAATGTTTTAGCATTAGCAGAAATACTTTTTGAGTTACGAAAGATTTTTGATGAAACTTTTTAAAAATTAAAAGTTCTCAGCTCAAACCTTTTAAAAAAAAATTCTGATAAAGATATGTATTAAAAGTTATCACAGTGTAAGCATATTGCAATACTTGTACTTCGTTACTTTTTGAATTAAGTACTTTTACATGTTTTTTAGTTACTTTTTCAGGAATGAAGTTCAAGAATTTGTAACAAGAATGTCAAAAGAAATCTTTGATTTTTTCTGATTTTTTTGAAAAATTTTCCTCGGATTTTTTTTAAAATTATTTTTCCCATAAACAAAATAAGTAATTTCTAAAAAAAAGTTTTTAAATTTTTTTTATCTTTTTTTTTCGAATTTTACATTATAAACATTTGGTTTATCATGTGAATAAATTTAAAATAAAACGTTCGTGCTGAATCTTTTATTAGTAAAACATTAACAGCAAATTAAAAAATCGTCATTACTTGAAATTCAAAAATAATTTTGTTTAACTTTCATAAAAACGAAAAATAATTTTAAATGTAATGAATTTCAAGGTTTATACGTGAATAAATTTCTATACGTGAATAAATTTATTTATTTATATATTTAAACAAAATATATAATGCTTTCGAATTTGTTCAACAAATTAATTTATAACTACAAATTCCAAAAATCAAACAAAATTTATAAAGAATTTAAAATTAACATTATTTAAATTTCCTTTCTATTTGCAAACATTAAATTTGATTTCTTATTTTTTGTTTATTGATATTTTTAACGTTAACTATTTTAATTCATCTTGCAACATTTTCTTGTATTTCAAATTTTATACATTTAAAACAAATTTATTGCATGTTAAATTAAAAAGAAAAAAAATGTTTTTTCTTGCATTCTTTTTAATGAGATTTGAGGTTACTTTGAATTTTTCATTTGCACGATACGTGCTTTAAAATCGTTATTTTTTTGTTTCATACTCGCGCTTTTACTTCTACTTTTTACTCGTTACTTCCTCAAATCAAAATTTTTTACTTGTTACTTTTGTCTAAAGTACTTGTATTTTTACTTGTTACTTTTGTCTAAAGTACTTGTATTTTTACTTGTTACTTTTGTCTAAAGTACTTGTATTTTTACTTGTTACTTTTGTCTAAAGTACTTGTATTTTTACTTGTTACTTTTGTCTAAAGTATTTGTATTTTTACTTGTTACTTTTGTCTAAAGTACTTGTATTTTTACTTGTTACTTTTGTCTAAAGTATTTGTATTTTTACTTGTTACTTTTGTCTAAAGTATTTGTATTTTTGCTTGTTACTTTTGTCTAAAGTACTTGTATTTTTGCTTGTTACTTCTGTCTAAAGTACTTGTATTTTTACTTGTTACTTCTGTCTAAAGTACTTGTATTTTTGCTTGTTACTTCTGTCTAAAGTACTTGTATTTTTGCTTGTTACTTTTGTCTAAAGTACTTGTATTTTTGCTTGTTACTTTTGTCTAAAGTACTTGTATTTTTGCTTGTTACGTTTGTCTAAAGTACTTGTATTTTTGCTTGTTACTTTTGTCTAAAGAACTTGTATTTTTGCTTGTTACTTCTGTCTAAAGTACTTGTATTTTAACTTGTTACTTTTGTCTAAAGTACTTGTATTTTTACTTGTTACTTTTGTTTAAAGTACTTGTATTTTTACTTGTTACTTTTTAAAGTATTGTTCCCACATGTGGTAAACATTAATATTTAATTATTCTGCGAAAAAAGGACTGTAGCAATATATATATATTTTTTAAATTTTTAGAAAAAGGTAAGTTTTAGCATCATTCGCATAGGCCCTGCCAACTCCCCTTAATATAATTACAATGGATTAAAAAAATACCTTAATATAGAGTGTCAGTTGCTGACACATTTATGAATCGAAAAATACTTAACATTATTGTAAAACATTTAAGAATACAAGTTTGACTATTTATTTAGCAGAATGTGTCTGGAGTTTTTTTTTTCTTTTTTTCTCCAGAATTCATAGTCATGGAAAGATAATTAACTTCTACTTTCTCTTCAAAGTTTGCAATAAGCTTCTTCATTGAATCTTTATTAAGCAATACAATATCTTAAGCTACCAAATAAGAGCCATGATGGCTCAGATGGTCAAGTGTTCGTCTTCCATTGAGATACTGGATTGGAAACCCAGCGATAGCTAGTCTATACGAATTCCGCATTCGATTTGCTCCGACCACAGTGTTGATATAAAATATCCTCAGTGGTAGACGGATCATGTGTTAGAGTCCTCGTGCCATGATTCGTGATTTTTCTCGCCATGCAATGCAAATGCTGGTTAGCTCCATCAAAAAGTCTTCAACGAAGGCAAATTTCTCCCAATTCTTAATCCAGGAGTACCCTTGTCTTCTGGTCTGAGTTCAAAGTTACAAGGCTGCGGAGTCGAACGTTAGTAGTCGTAAACCCAAAAATTGGGTCGGCTGTTCAGCGACAGTTATAAAATAAAATAGCTCAACAACAAAAGTGTTTCTGTCAAATTAATTTTATTTTAATTTATAAAATAATTTTTCGCTAAATAATATTATGATATTTTGCATTGTATTGTTTAGTGCTGCATTGCTCTCATTATAATTCATTGTATCGCATCATGCAATATTTTTTTTTCATAGTATCGTAAACGAAAATTTCAAAAAGTTTTATTTAAAGACAAAGCTAGCCATGAAAATATACGATTACGTATTTTTGTCCTGGTTATTTTTTGTAGAGTTAACTGTTAATACTTAGTGGTGTCAACAGCTAGTTGTGATTTTTAACTTTTGTAAAATTTTTTATAGTAAAAAATACATTCATTTTTTTATTAGTGGTACACAGCGTTACGAAACATTTATAAAGGGTGCACAAAAGCCATAGTTTTCGGAAACATTGGCATAGCATAGTATAATGTAATTTGCAAAATATATTTTAATACAATAAAACATAATACACTTTATGAGTAGCATCGTATCGCATGCAGCACAGAAAAAAGTATGGGCAAATTACCGTGGAATATGATTAAGTTTTCTGTGTTTCTGGCCCTATGGCAACAATAAGAACTCAGTTATTGTTACCGAAACGCTTTGGTAATGAATTTGGTAAAAATAACAATAAATTTTTGCTTAATTATGTGTGATAAATTTTATAATTTTATCATGATACCTCAGAGCATAACATAAAAATCATTTATTCGACTTATTATAATTTTCAGTTTTGTACTTTTAAATGTGTGGTAATAAGATCTATAAGTCTGAAAACCAGAATTTCAGGTGAACCATTGCCACATGAACCTAAATATATACCTTAATTTATTGCCGAATCGACGATTTAAGTGCCGTATGTTTTGTTTTTATTAGCCAGGATTATAGCATTTTTGACCAGAAATGTTACCAGAAAAATTACGGTACATCAGATTGTTTTCCTGTAAAATTTTACGGTAAAAAGTACTGCTACTCAATGTTCCGGTACTTGAGCTTACGGTAAAAAGTACGGCTACAATGTAACCGTAATTTGATATTGAATGTTTTTTCAGTGTAGAATCATAAAAATAAAGCTTAGAGTTTAAAAATATGATCATTAGAATAGTCAACTGTTTTTGTGTCACCGTCTTTTTTATTAAAATATCTAAAATAAGGTTCTAAAAAAAATACGGAATTAATTTCATTCGCTGTGGCACAAACAAATCATTAAAATAACTAAACATCTCAGTACAAAACATTATTTTTTTGAATAGCTAACTTTTTCTAGGTAGCTGTTTCTTGGGAGAAAAAATCTGAAAAAATTATCTGAAATGCAAGATTTGTGTCCTTCTGAAGGACGAAAACAAATCCTAAAAATAGTTGTGTATCTTAGAGCAACAAGCAAACACTATCATCTTAGTGACAAACCTAATCTTTTTCCCAACTTGTGTTACTTTAGTTAATTGTATATCACAGTCGAGTCGGATACTAATCTAATAAGAAAGATTTCTAGCCTCAGTAGGAAAACAGGTAAATAACCGATGCTAAAAATATAATGAAATGATATCGATATCATTCATGTTTTTATGTATTAATATATTTGTGGCTCTTATGAATATTTTCTTACTCACAACAGTCTTGAGAAACGTTTCTCTATAATATAGAAATACCATGTTATGAAAGTATAATTTTTATAGTGTAGGAAAACAGGCATACTGTTTCATACTGTAAACTTTCAGTTTACGGGTTTATGTATTATTAGTACGAACTAAAGCATGAGCAATGCTCTCATAATAGAAAATATTTGTGAGAAAAATATCTAAAAATAAAACTTGAAGCATTTATACAAAATTACCATCAACTCAAATATTTATAAAAATTTACCATAATCTACAACCCTCATAAAATTCAGAGAAATACTTAGATAGAGATCAAGGGTAAAAAACGATTTGTGGCCCTTTTTCCCGAAAATGATTGCCAACTGCTGCATTTTGAAAATTACTGTTTCTACAAATTTGTTAGAGATTGGAAAAATAGTTCTCCCTGAGAATTATTACTCGGGAAAAATGGGTCGTGCGGAAGAAAAAATGTCCAGACCACACAAAAAATTCGTCTTTTCTTATTATATTGCTTTTATAGACAAAAACCTGTTCTTTTCCCTTGATTTTCAGTTACATCAAAGATAACTAACAGTAATATTTGAGCCGTGATAGCTCAGGGGATAGAGGGTTTACCTTCCAGTGAGGTGAGCCGGGTTCGAATCCCAGCGATAGCTGGTCGATACGAATTCCGCATACGGCTTGCACCAACCCCCGTGCTGAAGTAGTAGCTAAAACATCCTCAGTTATAGACGGATTATGGGTTAGAGTTCCCTTGTCTTCAGGCTAACCTTGCGAGGTTTTGTGGTTTTCCTCTCCATGTAAAGCAAATGCGGGTTAAATTCATCAAAGAGTCCTCAACGAAGGCAAATTTCTCCTAATACTTGATCCAGGAGTTCCATTGTCTTCTGAATCGGGTTCAAAATTAGAAGGCTACGGAGTAGAACATCAATGGTCGCAATCCCAAGAAATTGGGTTGACTGTTCAACGACGGGTATGAAATAAAATAACAGCAATATTTATGAATATACGGTTTATCTATTTATCACCAAAAATAATTTAACTTTTTAAACATGACAGGCATATATGACGAGAAGATAGTAGAAATTCTTTATTTTTATAAATATTAATTTTAATGTTAATTGAAATTAAACATCAACATAAGAATTTTATGTGATAATTTGGGGCAAAGTAAACATAATTTGGGTAATGAAATTAAAGTTGAAGTAAAAATGTGTATTAAAACTTTCCAAGCAATAGCAGGAATTGCATGTACTGATTTGCTGATTATATTTTGGTCACACACATATTGATTGCTTTCCATTAATGTCCATTTTCAATATATATTTATGATTCTCGTGAACACAAAATTGAAAAAAAAAACAGCATTTTCTTAGGAGGCAAAAAATAAGTTATTAAGAAAAAATTAAAAATTTAAAACATGAAATTTTAAATGAAGTCACAAAGGAGTGATTAAAATAATCTAAAACCAATTTTTTAGGATGACGATTAAAGGTAGTACCTGTTGAAAGAATAAAAAGAAGAATAAAATACAGTTCAAATAAGTAAATAAACAGCTTTCTTATTAATGTTTCTTCCCTTTTTCGAACTTCTCAATACCAATTATGATTGATCATAGTTTGTCAAGGTTTTAATGTTCTTCAGGTCTGTAAACTCAAATAATGTATAGTTTTTTAATCTTTAATATATAAGGACATCAAAAAACCATTAAGGGGGGTTATTACATTACACCATGGAATCACATTACATTAAAAATGTTATTTTAATAAAATGTTATCTCTTTTAAACAATATTTAGAAATGCTTTAAATGTTATAGGAATTTATAATATAAGTGATCCAACATAGGTTTGGAAAACCTGTGTCTCGAGTAAGATTTAGTGTAAGAGTAATAGTAAGTTTGAAAAAGTAAATAATGAAAAAGATAAGATACCTGATTCGTCAATGTCGGAAACGTAAAATGTATTTTGGGTTTTGAAATATTATATAACATTCTGAAGTTATTTTAAGACTAGTATTCCTTTTTCGTCTGTTAGCTTTAGCATGATTCTGTTTTGCTTTTCGCTACCATTCGACAAATTATCTTGTTTTTTTGCTTTTTTTTTCGTTTTTTTTTCTTCAAAAAAATATGATCATTTTTGATTTTTATTAAATATTTTTTTGATATTTTGCTCCATACTTAAGAATTTTTCCAAGAATAAATATTTTTTTAACATTTAAGGACACGTGCTAAAATTAGGGTCCAATTTTTGCGCTCAAAAAATTTGAAAGTTTTTGAAGACAATCAATAAAATTCGACAATCAATAAAATTGAAATCAATAAAATATTTGAGGATGTCTGGTCACCTTTATGTATATTCTTTAGTGAATGTCAAATAAGAACGTGGGGGCCTGGAGAAGCGATTTCCCCTTACGCAAGTACTAAAAGTATTTAAAAAAATGTTTCATTTGTCATGTTTTAAAAAAAAAATCTCAAACTGCCAAATTTATATTTCCAAAAATGGTCAATTATCAGAATGATCGCATACATAAGTTTTTAGAAATGAAAAAAAAAATGTAGTAAAAACTTTTCGATTCTTGGAGTTATTTTTGGAGTTTTGAGTTGCATTTAAGATTATTTGAAACTGTCTATACTTGAAATTAGGAAAAGAAATTTGGTAAGTTAGTTTTTACTAATATTTTCTTTATAATTGTTTTATATATGTTAATGTCATCTCAGATTTAATTTTAAATAAATTTGTAACTGGTCAGCATAAACAGAATGTATTTATGATTGTATAATGTAAGCAAGGACTTCAGCTTGACAATGACTAATTAAAAAATTACAGTATAATAGTTTCTTCTTTCTTTATTAAAAAAATATTAATGGGTTTTGCGATATCAGATTTATAGCATTATGCATGACTTAGAAATGTTGTTTGAATCTAAAATTTGAAATATTGATCAGATTTTTATTATCACAATAAGTATTTTTATTTAGTAATTCATTTTTTACAATGTTACTCTGGTGAAAGACACGGCAACAAAAATTTCGCATTTGCGAAACAAATATGTATTTTGAAGCTTTGCTCTAACCTAATGCAAGCATGGCGCCACCTCTTTTCAGCATTTAGAAATATTTAAAATGTTAAAAAGATAAAACTGTTCTAGGTTTTTCAAAATTCAAGGATTGGTGATTTGCAGCAAATATTACATTAAAGAAAAATATTAAGAATCTCTTCAAATACTTTCCGAGAGAAAAAGCGAGAAACAAAAATTAAATACTAAATTACGAATTAATTCCAGTTCTACAATTTACAAAAACAATTAGATCCTCGAAGAGAAAGAAGTATTAAGTCCAGAAGTAATAAAACGTATATACTATATCGCCATCTCTATGTGTGAGAGGAAACTAAATCTAATCAAAGATTGAGGCTAATTTATAAATTCAGACAAAGACAAAATAAGTAAGTAACATTTAAAATAATAATTCAAAACAGAAAAGAGCTTAAAGCATCTTAATCCAAATTTTTTTTATTTTAATTTATAAAGTCAGAAAAACAATTCTATCAAAAAACGAAAATTATTAAAAATTTTCATAAAAATTTTAATGTACTAAATGCTATAAATGTCATTAAGGCTATTAAAAACATTTAAAAAAAGTCAATCAGTACTTTCTGAAATCCAATAAAGTTTTTCGTTTACAAAAATGTAGTTGTGTATCAATTCCAAAAATTAAACAAGCATTATAATTACTCCATTTTCAATAGTCAATATTAGAAAATAGTTTAAAAATTTTCAACAGTTTAATAGCTCCCAATCCAAAGTTGCGGCTGTAACATTTAGATAAAATAAATTAGCCATTAGCTAAGCTATTTTAGACGATTGGTTTAATTTTTTTTATCAACTTTAATGTTGCAGATATAATTCCGTTGAAAAATAATTTCCACGCGTTGTGGATGTGACATAAACATATTGAAAAATAATTAAAAAAACCAACAACAACGTTGCCTTATAAAACATTGTTGAAATTCATAAAAACTATACAACTCAAATTATATTGAAATTCTAAAAAATTGTATTTCGAGTTTTCATACCATTAAAAATGTTTTCCATGATGGAAATATTAGATCAAAATATCATTCAAGATCAACTGATATAAAACAAAACTTTTCAATGAATTGCTATTTTTCAGAAGTTATTTTAACATAAATAACTTTGTAAAAAAGTATAAAAGTATTTTAATTATTTATTAATTATTTTAAAATTATTTATAATAATTAAAAAATATTGTTCTTAATTATTCAGAACAATAAAATATAGTTCAAGATCAACTGATGTACACCAAAACTTTTAAATTAATTACTATTTTCAAGAATTAATCCTAGCATAAGCGATTTGGTAAAAAAAAAATAAATAAATACAAAAGGTATTCTAATTAATTACTAACTGTTTTAGAATTGTTTAGAATAATTTGAAATATCGTTCATATTTATTTAGAATATAAAAATTTCGTTCAAGACCACCTGATGTGCAGTGTGTAAAAGAGAAAGGGAAAAAAAATGGACCACCCTGAAAAACTTTTGATCTAATGATCACATCTAACTTCTCGTTCTACGACTTAATCTTATGACTATAGAGGGTGACCTCGAATATGCTAATTAATAAGTGCAGATGGTATTTTAAGTTACGAAATCCGCCCTTTCTCTGAATACTTTATATACTTTCGAGCTTGCGAAGCATGCTTTCTTTTAACGGATTCGGATGTATGTTCTCCAAAATATAGGGGGTAGGCGTAATCTGTGAAAAATTGCCCCAATAATTTGGTTTAAATCTAAATCTAAAGTTTTATTAATCTCACTTTCTGAGTATTTCGCTATATCTCGAAGACTTTGTAAGCAAATTGAAAAATTTTTGTATTTAATTATAAAATGAGTTTGTCCAAAGAGAATACCATGCAAAACAATAACCTTTATTAAATATTTATTATTTTTGAATATTTTATTTAATAATGGTCGAGGGTATATCATTTTTCCCATACGAATAAGTTGATTTTTCTCCATTAATTTAGCATTTTAGTGTTCTTACTTACTTTCTTTCTTTTTAACTATATATATATATATATATATATATATATATATATATATATATATATATATATATATATATATATATATATATATATATATATATATATATATATATATATATATATATATATATATATATATATATATATATATATATATATATATATATATATATATATATATATATATATATAGTGATACGTAGTGATACATAAATTCCCGTAGCTGAAATATAGGAAATATGTTCGAAATGCTTTGGCAAGGAGACTGGTCCTAAGTTTGATATATTAATTTCCGGTAAAATATATATATCTCAAATTTTATACTTTGCTTACTTTGCCATATTTCGGGCACTTTTTAATTAAATTGAAACATTTTCTCATACAATTCAAAAATTATTTATCCAAAGATAATTCCATTCGGAAAATAACTTTAAGTGAATAATTATTACTTTCGATTATTTAATATAATTATAGTAGAAAATTTTTCTAAATTGTAAGGCATACAATTTCTTTATCATTTAAAAAAATTTAATTTTATGTTTCAAAATACGAAATTTGAGCAAAATCAATCAAATAGTTCTTTTGAAATCAAATTTCCAAATCACGACTTTTTTTTAAAATTCAAAACAATTTTGTAAAACAGACTACGAAGCGCATAAAGTGCTTAGTGGCAGCAGCAAGTAGGGGTTTGAGTTTTAATATCTAATCGAATAATTTTCCTGATTTAAATTAAATATTAATGTAAAATATATTTTAAATAAATATATTTTTTAAATGTTTATAGAATTTTTAAAAAACATAGTTAAACATTTTTAGGACTTTTATGAAACCTTGCTGTTTTAATATTTCTTCGAACAGATTTTAGAAAAAAATATTGAAAAATGAGTACAGCTTAATTTTAAGACATCAGTAAATCCTTTTTATGGCTCTTCAGCGTGATTAATTATGACAGGAGAATTTTTGGAATTTTCTTTCGTAACTTTATTTGGTGATTACTTTTAAGAAAAATTTATTAACGTTACAGAAATTCTCTTTTCTTTCCCCAAAGTAAAACTTTACAAAAAAAGGCAGCATTATTTTTCCACTAATAAGAAAGCAAATAGTATAAAGCGGTTGTAAAAAAAGAGATAAACAAATGAAAACCAAGAAAATAACGTCGTGGACCTCACCTAATAAAGAACACTTTTTTTTTCTCATGATTAGTCTTTTGTTCAGCATGTTTAAAGCAACAATACTTGTGTTTTTACAGATTATATGAAAATAAATATGGTTTAGTACGCAAAAAAAGATATTTATGCTTTTTTAACACTTGATTTTTGATTAAAGTTAAGTTTTCATGATTTTAATTACAATATTGGAGAACAAATTTTTTGTAGCATTTATACAAATACTTAATCTCATATTAATCGGGTAAGACATTTTTAAATCTGAAATTAGTTTAGCTTCTAAAGCTACTGTTTTTTAAATGACACTTTTGGACCGTTTTATGACGAAAGTTTAAGAACATCACATATTTAAAAGGAGGTTGCAGAAATGATGTGACGAACTTCTAGGGAAACTTCTAAGTTTTTTCTTCGCATTATCAGGATTAATATTGTATGTAAACATATACCCGGATATGTCGTCATACGCAGGTAGAGGTACTTCCTTATTATAACTGTTCAGTGGCCCACAAAGAAATAGTTCATTATAGGGATCACTTCTGATAAGTTTCGACAACATATCCTATGCGATGGAAAACATAAAAATTTTCACCTTTCACAAATTATTTGATTTATAATAAATTGCCACTGGAAATAAATTGTATCGAGTTATTTAAATCCGCGCATATTTGATTCGAATAATCAGAAAAAAGCCAATTTTTTCTCATTTTAAGCTAAATTTTTGGATTTGTGCTGCAATCTCATAGCTATTGTCTCAATAAATAGTAATCGGAGTAAGCAAAAACAGTTGGATTACTGAAACGTTTGGACAAGAATTGCAGAAAATTGTGGGTCATTAAACCAAATATGTAAAAAAAAAAAATTGTTCATGCAATGTTGAGCTTTTTTGTTAAACGAATCGTTCTCATAACCAACCTACTCTCCTAAATTCTTAACTTATAAAGGAGAGTTAAAACTTGATCTTAAAGTACATAACTTGAGCTGAAAACGCTTACGTTTTCTTTACTTAAATTACAGTTAAAGAATACATTTAATACAACTTCTTCCTCACATTGTTTTTGTCTTATTTGTTCTTCTTGAAATGTTTTTCGACCTTAAGGTTTATTTTTTCTTTCTTATGTTTTTTTACATTAGGCTTCATTTTTTTAATTTTCTTTAGTAAGCTCTTGCTTTATTTATTTAAGTTTATTTTATTTATATATTTTTTTTCTTGTAGTTGATTTTACTGTATTTTTGTTTACTACTATTTATTGATTTTTATTTTTCCCACTATTTTTCTCCGTGAAGGTTGTTCCTCTTTAAATCTTTAATGATCCGTTCCAGTTTACTGCAGTTTAAAAAGTTTGAGATTGTGCATTCAACTTTCAGAATTTAGCTAACATGCCTCTAACTGTTTATATTTGTGTTCAACAATTGGTATTCCTCGCTAATCTTTAGGCTTTACTTTAATTATTCAAAATGTTCAAGTTTGTTTACTGTTCTTTTTTCCCATTTAAGTTTAGCAAGATTGTCTCTCTGTTTATATTTTGTGGGTTCGATTTCATGGAGAAAGCGTCAATGTACAACTTTCTTTTGAATTTCTATAACTTAAACTTAGGATTCCGATTTATTACAATGGGTTCACATAAGCAGAGATATTATTTAAATGCAAGCAATTCTTTTGCAAAAAGATGCAAATAACTTCTGCAGTTTAATTTTCTTTTGAGAAACAATTTGAAGGGATAGGGGAGACTATGACGTTTTGTGCGGACACTAAAAGGTAAAAAAATCATATTATTGACTTGAAACAACTTTTAATCAGCTGTCAAATATGCTTTTTTAAAATTGTACTAAATCAAAGAAATTGAAAACAAAAGGTACTTTTGAGTATTTATCGAAAATGTCTTTGGTTTAGTCTAGTAATTTTCTTTCCCTGATTTGTAACTTATCCAGTGTGTTTTCTGCTTTTAGTTTTTTTTAAAATCATTAGTATTTTGCTTCATTTCGCTATACTGCATTTAAGTTTACAGTAGGATTAATTTTATTGAGTGATTAATATTTTTTGCTCCAAATGTGATTTTTTTCCTTCTAAGGTACTCTGGATTGTGGTACTTTTCCCATCCCAGAAGTTCTTCTTCATCATTTTATGCAATTTTTTGTTTTATCCATATTTATAAATATTTTTACGAATAATCTTTAAAACAAAATAAAAAATCTTCCTATTTTAGAAATTTTATAAACTGTTTAAGTTTTAATTTATTTAAATACCATCATGCTATTTTAGGACACATCAATTGTTTTCTTTCAAAATATTCTTAGACAAAAATAAATAAAATGTTTGTCACGAAAATCAACCCACGTGCTCTAACTTTTTAATGTAAACATTTACGGTCAAATGCGCATAAACGCACCATTTTAATAAATATTCTTATTGACTTTGTGATGGATATTTTTCACTAGTTTTATTTTTCTGCTATTTTTACGAATTCTGAAAGCATCAGGGAAACATTAATTATTCAACTAGAGTTAACACACTCTGTTGAGAAATTTTCAAACTACGCTAGTTTTTAACTGGCAAATTCATCGCTTTGAAAATTTATAATTATTTTACTTGAGATTAATCATATATTTTTTTTGATGTATTAAGTTCAAGTTCCGTAAATAAAATAAAAATTAAAACAACGGTAATAAAAAACTAGTGTTCATCGAAACAATTTGTTCATTGATTTGGCTAATGGTGTGCACATGCTCTATTTAATTTATTAAATAATGTATTATTTTTCCTGCACGAAATTGTTCTTGTTTCTTGAAAAATGTAATTTAAACATACATCGATTAAAATAATTCCCCATTTAAAAATTTTTATGCTTGGTCTAAATTGGGTAAATTAACTTTTAGAAAATGGTTTCCACGAGGGAAAATAATTAACATGCAATTTAACATTCCACGAACCGAAACAACGTAAAGTTTCATTAACGTATTGCGAGATATCATTAAAGCTGAAACCAAATAAAGGAAGAATTTAATTAACTGATGTAATATATAGAGCGATTTTAATTTAAATGAATTCCTACTTACTTAAGTCCAGTTTTATAGTTTAATTCAAGTAAGCATATTTGATAAGGATTGCATCCATTCAAATAGTTAAGATAACTGTTTTTGTAGGTACTGTTCTATGCATTTTAAATAAAAGAACATAAATAAACCTAGTCTAACTAATTTATGTAATGGCTTATGTTAATGTTTCTCAACAAGATTTTTAATCAGGATGAATACAATAAGAAACACAGTATTATGCTTTCAGCGAGTTACATAGAAATATAATTTCAATCAGATTTGGGCTGCACTTTTTATTTCTTGACTCCTAAATTTAGACTAGATTGGATTAGAGAAATTACGTTAGCAGGTGAATAACGTCTCATTCAGAACAAAAAAGCTACTGTAAGCTGGACCGGTGTTTAATTCAGACTGTTGTTGAAGAATTGTGTGGAGTACAGTGCTGGAAGAAAGTATAAAATCAATAAACAAAGTGATCAAACGTAAAAATAAATGACTTATGACGTAATAAAATCAAAAGCAAAATTAAATTATAACTAAATACATTATTTTATATGTCATAATAGAATTTAAATACAAGGTAAGTTTAAAAAAGGTTTGAATTCGGTACAATTATTACATCAGTAATCAATGTGAGATCTTCCGTTTTCGATTACATTTTTAAATCTTGCATCCATGGACCTAGTTAGAGTTCGTAAAATGTTAGTATCAATATTGTTCCAAGTCACCTTGATTATAGGCCAAATCTGTAAACGTCTCTTACTAATATCCCCCAAAGAATTTCTACCTGATTCAGATCGGTGATATGAGATGGCCACTCAAGAGATTTAAGCCCATTTCCTTTCATCCAGGCATTTAGTTAGATATGAAGTATGGACCACCGCATTGCCCTGTTGGAAGGTCCATTCTCCAGAGGTTATAACAGGAGCAATAGACAATAAATAAACTCCCAATATATTCTGATGCATAATTGAATTCATTTAGTTTGTATAAATAGAATTGGAGTTGTACCGCCAACTGCAAAAGCTGCCCAAGCCACCAAATTGACGTTTGAAATATAAGTGTGGTTCAGTCCGTAAATCGTACAAGAAATATCGATAGCCATCTGGCCCGTCCAAATTAAACATCTATTCATCAGAAAAGAACATCACCCCAATTCGTTCCTTTCTTAAGATGTTTCTATGCCAATGCTAAACGGGCATCTTTATGTAATTTAGTAAGCAGAGGTTTTCCTTTAATATTTTTGTTCGGATGATTACTAAATTGATTGTTCGGATCATTAGTAAAATAATTTCTAACAGTGCGACTGTTGCATGGTAACTGCATTCCATTTTTAATTTATTGAGATGACATTTTAACGTGACATGCAAGCTTCCAGATTCGTCTTTTTTGACTTGATGACATTTGTTTTCGCCTTCCAATACGCTGATAACTGCCTTTGCTTCTGGTATTCTTGAGGTAACTATTCACAGCAGTCTTGAACCTTTTAATTTTTCTTGCAATCTAGGAATCACTCAAGCCAATTTCTTAAAAAGCACGTTAGCCTTCGGTTAAATGCGCTCCCCTTGGCATTGAGTTGCGAGTGCAAACGACCAAAATCTGTTTTTACGCAACTCGGTTTTGCTTCGTATACTAGAGCAACCCACTTTCTTAAACAATATTCGGAATAGAAATAAAGTTATCATGCAATTAGGCTTTACATTTTTATATTCAGCAAAAACACTGATTTTTCCTATTTGTCGACTTTTTGCTTGGCTTTATACTTTCTTCAGTTACAGTAAGTTCTGAGAATCCATCCATTTGTGATGTGCTTTGTTATTTGCAATTTTACCGGGAGTATCAGTATAGGGGTTCTTTATTTTTGCAATGCTTTATACTCTCCAGTTTTGTTTTGTTTTTTATCATGAAAATCTTTTCATGCTCACTTTAAAGTATGAACTTCTTGGTAGCTCTACATCCAGTTTAAATTCGTTCAGCTGAAATGGTTACCGATAGAAAGCCTATTTAAAATCTTTATACACTAGAAAAGAACATATATTCCACAGAATAATAAATATTTTTAAAAAAAAACTGCTTAGAAATAAATACAGATTTTTTTCTGTTTTTTTTTAAATCGTTATGCGCTTGCTGTAAAAAATTCCGGGTTTTTTTCCACTAACTTTTTTCTTATATTTCCTGATTTAAAGCTGTTTCTCACCAAAAAGTTCTTCCCTGTTTTTCACCCCAATCATAAATAGGTTAAAACTGTCAATTGATATTCTAATTTACACCATACAGTTTTGCTTACCGTAATAATAATTTTTAATTTTTTAAATCATTTTGCGATTATTTTCTGCACTTGCTCTTACTTTTCAGAAATTATTTTATGGTTTTGAACATCGTTTAAATAAAAATGCTGTTTAAATTTACTGTCGAATTGACACTCTACCTGACTGACTGCCTGTCTTTACATATAATATTTCAGTAAGATAAATTACCTGAGATTTTTATGAATGGACCAAAATAGTTTTAAACGTTTTTTGAAACTTAGCACTAGAAAGACGGAAAATTAGTACACACCTATATTGCCTAAAAGCAGTCAAAATGACTAGATTGTAAATGCGTAAATAAATTTGTTTTTAAATTAATTTTTAAAATTTTTTATATTATTTGCAATTATATAACAAGCTATTAGTAAATATTAACTATAAAAAAAAATTTACATTGTACAAAAAGTCACAAAATTCTAAGAAATTGTGTCATTATATACATCATTGTTTTTCTGATTGAAATTAAAAGCAGTCAAAATGACTTCCTTAGGCAATCTAGTGTTAAATATGATTTCAATAAGTAAGATTAAGTTCCATGTGCCGTGGTTCAAGAGTGGCCTCTCCATAAAGTAAACAAGGATTGACTCCCTGCCCTAACTGGCCTTGCAAATTCTACTCTCGGCTGGCCCAGACCTCAATGTTGACATAGTTTTTTTGCTGAGATAACAGAGTTTGTTTGTTAAAATAAAAATACTTCTACTTAAAAGAATAAGCGTCAGGTTTCAAATAACAGTATTTTTCTTTGAAATGAACAGTTTATCCCTGTCACACCAACTGACCGTTTTTTTTCTTCTGTGAATTCTGTAAATCTAAGACAGGAGGAGGAGTATTACAAGACAGGAAAGAATGCATATTTATTATAGCCAAATCACGTGTTCCTAACTCATTCTTGGCGAAGTATTTCATAAGATCGAACTACCACCACTAGTCTTTATGATTTCTTGGAAGCATGGGGGGGGGGTTAGTATGGGGGGAATGAAAGCTCCCCAATTGGAGTTTTCCTTCCCCCCATACTATTAAAGCTTTGTTTCTTAAACCCTAATAATTTTCAACTATTAACGTTATTCTTCATACAATGATGATTGTTGATTAAAAAGATGCAATATACTCTTTATAAATATTAAGCTCCTGCTTACAGTGCTTAGCATGATGAAGTCCATTTATTATACCAGCCGTATTCAAAGGGCTAATTTATTATCCGAAAAAGTTAATTAACTCATGGCAATTTTTAATATTCATTTTTTTGAATTATTTTTGTTTTTATTAAATTTTAAGAAACTAAATTTGCTAAAAAAACAATTCAAAGCTCCTTTTTTTAATCTTATTTTCAATTAATCAATATGGAAAGTAAAGTTGGGGATGAAAAATCTTAACGAAAATCCCTTAAAATTAAATACTTTTTTCAACATGACTATAGAATATGACATACCATCTGTTTTTTAGGTCGTGTAATTTTCCTCATAAGCTCATTTCGCATCAAACTTAAACGTTTAACTTAACAATCTCAAATTTAAAACTTAACATTTGCTTGTTTTATCTATACAATAAATTCAATTATGAGTCGAAATAAAATAAGCAAGTATTTTCAAAATATTCCACGCTCCGTACATCGCATAATCCATGAATCACATTCAGGGAGATATTCTATCATAAATACGCTTAAGTGCATATTAATATATTTCACAAACTCATGCCTGGCGGTACTAGATAGAGACGATAAAGGGAGTATCGTTAATGTGTCAGTCACCTGTCATGGATCACAATTAGCTAATAAGATTTATTTGCTAAGTATACCATTTAGGATTAGTTCTAATCAAAGGAAAACTTCTCTTTGACGAGATTAACACTAGATTGCCTAACGAAGTCATTTTGACTGCTTTTAATTTCAATTAGAAAAACAATGAGGTATATAATGACGCAATTTCTTAGAATTTTGTGACTTTTTGTCCAATGTATAATTTTTTTTATAGTTAATATTTACTAATAGCTTGTTATATAACTGAAAAAATAATATGAAAAATTTTAAAAATTAATTTAAAAACAAATTTATTTACGCATTCACAATCTAGTCATTTTGACTGCTTTTAGGCAATATAGGTATATACTAATTTTCCGTCTTTCTAGAGTTAAATGCAATAGTGAACTATTATATTAATCAAGATTATGCTTAGGTAACATATTTTGAGCCATGATGGATGGAATTTTCACGGACACGGATGGAATTTTCTTTCTAAAATTGTGATAAAATAACGGACATCAGTTTATCCATCCAATTAACCGTAAAGTGTACGATAAAGACTATTTTTTACCTTTACGGTCTTAAAATCCTTTACAACACTCATGTCAAGGATACGGCCCGCGGGCCACATCCGGCCCCCGGTTCGTATCAATACGGCCCGCTATCGCGATGTGTTACAGAATGAAGAATCGTGTTTTTTAGAGCTTTTAGACTTCACTCGATTCCTCTACGGAAGTTTTAAAATGTGCGCACTACATTTATAAGTAATTTCAAGGGCAGCGCGTGCCTAGACAAACGAGAGAGATAGACAGTAACGCCATTTCTTAGCAACAAGCGGAATCTTCGACTGGAATATACTTAGCAGCACAACTACGGATGGCGCTCCTGCCATTTCTGGCAAACATTCGGGCGTTGTAACTAAATTAAAACAGAAAACATCAGGGAATTTTGTGGGAATTCCCTGTATAATTCATCAGGAGTCATTGGCATCAAATCATTTCAAAATGGACCATGTCATGCAACCTATAATTAAAATAATAAATTTTATAAAGAGCAGAGGACTAAATCACCGACAGTTCAGGCAGTTTTTACAAGATTTGGACGAAAATTTTTTTGGATGTCCCTTATTTCCCTGAAGTTCGTTGGCTCAGTCGAGGAGTAGTTTTAGAAAGATTTTTTCATTACGTGACCCTATTCAAGCTTTCATGTTAGAAAAAGGCAACCCAATTGATTATGACAATGACTGATGGATTGATTGTGCCTTTTCGGAAGATATGCGCGCAAGACTTACGAATGAACAATCAATCAATTCTTAAAATAATTATAACAAATATGAAACCGGACATCAATGAGCTTGTCAAAAACAAGAGAAGTCAAGTATCTGGATCCTCGAGATCAAAATAATTACTATCTTTTATAACTTTGATATGATTTTTAATAACCGTATAGTATAAACTATATAGTTAAATAAATAAAATTTTATAATAATTCAGTAAATATTTTTATTTACATCTGGCCCGCCTACATATTCTAAATTTAATATATGGCCCTCTGCAAAATTGAGTTTGACACCTCCTTTACAACTATCATGGTTCAAAAAAACATTAATAACGAACTACTTGGTTTTTCAACCATTTATAAACAGCTGTTTTTAAAAATCTTAAAAAAAGATATTTATCTGGACATTTGAGCTCGGTTTTTCGTAATGGACATTGGTGTTGGCTGAAAACTCTTCAAGTGTTGAAGGGAATGGAGGAAAAATACTGTGGTGTCAGAGCTGGGACTAAAACCCACTTTCTGTTGGTCATGAGAATTGACAGGTTAGCCCTCTCAGCTATAATATATACTGAGCAGCACGAAACTAAGTGGTTTCATTAGGTGGGCCTAATTGATGAGGTAAAATTATGGTTGTTTTACCGTATTAGGTAAAAACAGTTCATGAACATTTTTCCAAACTTAACATTTTATTTATGGTTATTTGACTGTTTTGTTTGAATATAGTTAAATAACAAATAAATAAATTGCTTCTTAAGCATTTTTTCTCAGAAATTTCTAACAGTATCGACTTATAAATAAAAACTGTAACTCGAGAACTATCTATAAATATTACGAACGAATATTAAAATATGTCCGTAAAAAATTATTTTTGGTCAATGCCAAGAAAGATAACTAAAAAATACCTAAAGAAATTAAATTTAATTTGATTTGTTCATTTACGTCGCACTAGAGCTGCACAATGGGCTATTGGCGACGGTCTGAGAAACATCCCTGAGGATGATCCGAAGACATGCCATCACAATTTTGATCCTCAGTAGAGGGCAGGGACTAATATAGGGACTTTATATCTATGGTAGAGAGGATGGCACCAGGGCTGCCTCGAAAGAAGGAGGAGTTACAGTTCAGGGGGCCATGGCACTCCTTTTGTGACGTCACGCATTACGATCCAGATACGTTTTTTCACTTTCTCTTTAGTAGTTTGAGTGTTGTCAAAAAGAAATAGCTTTATTTATAAAATTTCAAGCTCTGCTAGAAAGGGAATCTTCGTTTTAACGAAAACATTGTATTTACTTAGTAATAATTTCAAAAGAATATTAATTTAGTTATTTTTATGTGAAGTAGTGCAGAAAAATAACTTTTTCATCTATCTGCATATTTATAAGTTATCAGTTAAGTTGACTTAAAACGAATTTCAACTAATTTTTAAAAATTTCTCTTCTCCTTAAATTACGTGATATTAATTAGAATTTAATTTATTCTAATTAAACATAATTTATTTAATGCATGTATTCCAGCTTCTTTTGCATCTTAAATTACCAAACCTTTAACCTCATAAAATTTAGAGCAAATGAAATTATCATCAATAAGAAAAGTTGAATCTGAATGTATAGAGAGATAACTAGTCAATTTAATAAATGTTATGAGTTCCGTTAAAACATTTTAATTACAGATGGTAAATATTTCTTCTCCATATTACCTTTTTTTTTCAAATTCAAAAAAATAAAAATGTAATTTAACTATCAAATTGCTTAACAATTATTTATTGCAAATTATATTTTAAATCCACATAAGTTGAACAACCAACTACACTTTTTATGATTCAACTAAATCTTTATTCAATCTATTGATATTTACTAGTAAGAAGTTTTGAACCAAATAATTGGACTACTTTCAGGTAGGAGACTAGTCACATAAAAAAAACATTAATAAGAATTAATTCTTATATTGTAAAAATATTACGTGTTGAACATTTAACAAAACAGGACTATTGAAATAGTATTTAAAAGGCATAAGATTCATATTTTATAAGATACTAAAGATTGAATTTAAGAGGATAAAAAAAATTATATAACGAAATTGAAACTTCAAAAAAAAATTTTTTAAATTAATGTAGGAAAAAAAGCAAACAAGCATTTCGTCAAATGTGTAGGTGAATTTAAATGAGTTATATAAGCTTTGCAGGTACAGAATACCATAAAAATTTTTTATTCGTTCTTCATACAAACAATACTTTTTCATGATTAAACATTAATATAATTATTGATGTAACATTAATATAATTATTTTTACATTTACATTATGTATCAAGATATAAATACAAGAGATTGTCACATTAATCTAAATTATAGAAATGTAGAGGGGAAATATTAACATTGTTACTAAAAGCTAAAATTGTTTTCTTAATGTAATCATACAAAAAATAACCAAATAAGAATACAGACAAGATATGAAAAATTAAAATAACTGGCGGTGAATCATTTGTTCTTATAAATACTATCTTGCAATAATTTTTGTTTAACTAGCAAAACAAAAGAAACTTTCCAAAAGAAAACTTAAACCAGTCATGGTTAAAAACAAATATATATAATAACAAAAGAAAAGTATTAGAAACATATTTTAAGTATTGTACTATTAATAAAATGAGCAAAATTATTATGTACTAGTATTATGTAACCAATTTCATGGGTAACTACAATACTTAAAAATATTTTTTTCTCCCCTAATTGTATAAAAAATACATTGAATTCTTCTACCTAAAGCTTAAAAACTATTTACCAGTAGCATTGCATTTTTGACAATTTTGTACAATTTGTATAATACAAAAAAATAAAAATAAAAAGAAAGAAATAAAAATTACGTTTTGAAATATGTTTCACTAAAATAGCCAAACAGAAGAAATCATTCAAAGGGAAATTTTTAAGCCTGACAGTGTTGTTAGATGCTTTAACCAACTAAAACAAAATATAATTTGTTTTTTCATCACCACTCGTAAAATAACAAATTTTAAATAAGCCTTAGAAGAAATTCCTTAAAATTTTAATGAAAATGCTTAAAATTCCAAAAGCTAATATTTCTATAATTGAATCATATAACAAAGAATAAGAACAAAACACGGACAATTAAAATAATAACTAATAGTGCATTCATTATTTTCTGAAAAAAAAAACACGAAATAAAAAACAATTTTGTTATGTAATCAACACAGCATACAACACAAAGCAGCTGAAACATGGATCGTGATGCATGACGTCAGAGCTGAAGATCATTTTCAGTACCGAGGCCCCCTATTCAACTGTAACTCCTCTTTCTTTCGAGGCGGCCCTGGTGGCACGCCCGACGACCTGCACACGAAGTCGAGTACGTTACGGTAGAACAGTTTAACAAGAACCAATACCGCACACCCTTGGTCCCTATGCAGATTGATCCAAGTGGTCACACACCCGCACACTGACCGTAGCCAGCGATGCTTGACTTCGGTGATCTGCTGGGAACTGTGTCTTAACGATCAGTCTGCTGCGGGACAAATTAAATTTAAAGTAAACATTTTATTAAATAAAATATTGTACTCAGATGGAAGTTAGAGATCTTAAACTAAAATGCAGTTTAGAGATTTGAGATGTAAGAATAACAGTTTGTTATGCTTGCATGCAATAATTGGTTAAAAAATAATTTCCTGCAATATTTATAGGGACTGCATCGATGAATTATTTTTAACCTGCGAAACGTTAAAATTTCAGCACTGTATTATTACCCATTAGCAAAATGGGTCTTTGTTTGGATTTGATGGCGTCCACTCACTTTTTAACTGTGTTCAAGAGTAATAGTAAACAGCGCGCATGCGTCGTCATTGCATGCGTTTCTATGGTAACTGCTGCTGTTTTTCTTTTTTATTTCCACAAGCAGGCATTTTTAGTCCCGCAGTGGACTGATCGTTAAGACACGGTTCCCAGCAGATCACCGAAGTCAAGCATCACTGGCTAATGTCAGTGTGCGGGTGGGTGACCACTTGGATCAGTCTGCGTAGGGACCGAGGGTGTGCGGTATTGGTCCTCGTTAAACTGTGCTACCGTAAAGTGCTCGACTTCGCCCGCAGGTCGTCGGACTACCGAAGCGAGGTTGCCATCCCCTCAGCAGAGGATCAAAATTGTGATGGCATGTCTTCGGACCATCCTCCGGGATGTTTCCCAGACCATCGCCAATAGCCCATTGTGCAGCTCTAGTGCGACGTAAATTAACAACAACAGCAGGCATTTTTAATGTATTTACATAATAATAATTTAAAGTATTTTTATATTCTTTTTATTAATAGCGTATAATTACTGGCTTGGCGGTGATTTCAATATAAATATGAATGCTGAAGAAGGAAAAGTATTTTGTGACGTCTTGGAACACGTACATAGGTAGGATTTGAAAACCAATCCGACGACAAATATCAATTGAGGCAGTTTTTGCGACCCATGATTTGAAGTGTTGTGGCGTTTAACGGAGTCAATCCAGAAAGAAAAAGTGATCGTAATAAAGCGACATTTAATATTTTCAGTTTTACTGTTTTTTTTTTAATGTGGAGTAGTTACAAAATAAATATATTTTGCAGAAAAAATACTTATTTTTTCTTGCTTTCAAAATTGGTCTGTGTATAAAAAGTAACTATTATATGCAAAATGGGTGTTTAATAAGGAAATAATTTGAAAAAAGACGTTCTTTGTAAAGGGGGTTCTCCTTGCTCGCTATACTCACCAATCCCCGTGGTTGCTTTCCTATTTATTATTGTTTCTCTTTCGTATTCTAAAAAAATATTTCATTTATTTTACTTAAAATTACTATATTTTTTAAGTAAGATATTTCTTAATATGTAATTCACTGGAAAAATAAACAACTATAGGGGAGAGTGGGGTCAATTGTAAAATTTTTTGCTTAACTATTTTTAACTAGCAAAAAATCCAATATATTATTAGTATTAATTGACAGACGAGTAAAGTAGACTATCCTCTACTAGAAAAAAAAAATAAATACCTTATTTTAAATGTTATTATATTAGTGATTAACAATTTTTGACAGTCGCGCACTTGTTACAATTGTCCCCACTTACGGGGTCAATTGTAACAGTTCATAAATTCAACTAAAACACAGTTAATTATACATATTATCATAGTTGTGATATATTTTTTTATTGATCAAAATAGTAATGATATTTTAGGAGTAAAAATAATAATGAACAGAGACCTAAAGGGTTAAACGTTTAACTTTAAAGGGTTAAAAATTTTAATTTATGCTGTGAAAGGTGACAAATGAAATAATGCACATGCAACATAATCACTATTGGTGGTTCTTAAAGAGTTAAGTAATGGTTTGTAAACATAAGATTATTTATTTTCAGCTGCTACAGTCGTCCCTTTACTTATTGTTACAATCGTCCCCAAGTCGCCATTTCAGCTTCATTTGTTAAAAACAATGCTTGTTAATTAACAAAACTAATCTTTTTTTTCTTAAAATGTTCTTACATATTCGGTTAATAATTTTTATTTGTTTAAACAAAATTACTATGTTACAATATAATATTCTAACACCAAAAAAAGTACTTACGTAGCGTGAAAATATCTTTTGTGATATAACTCTTTCAAAAGAACATAAAAATGGTTGCCAGCAGGGGTGTACATGTAGATTTATTAAATACACCTAGTGCGCCACGTAGGAACCGAATCTAGAACCCGACACTCGAAATATTTGCTCTGTTACAATCGTACCCTGTTACAATTGATCCCACTCTCCCCTACTAGAAATTTTTTTTAAATTTTGGAAACTATAAGGAGAAAAAATAATGTTAAAAAACAATCTTTTATCGTTATAAGAAATTCGAATTCTAAGCGACTTATATGCCTCTTGAGAGTTTTATATCTCTGTTTTGAAAATTTCCATCTAAATGATAAGATTTATATCTGGCAATGACTAATCTCTCTCTCTCTCTCTCTCATTATTATTATTATTATTTAAAACTTTATTTAATTCTTTTTCTATTACTTTTGTTGTCATCAAGTTAATCACTAGTTTCTAAAATGATGGCCTTGACGGAGATAAACAAGCTATTCTGCAACAAGTAAATAAATAGTCAATTTTACGAAAAGGAAAAAGAAGTGAAATAAACTTCGTGAATAAAGAAGTTAACTTTAGAGCAAATTGGAATTTCGAGGAAAAAAAACTAGCTTCAAGTTCATAGATCAAAATGACCCATTGGGGGATTAAAATTTTACCTCAGTATTTGCATTCAAAATTGAAACATCATTTTTGAGTGAAGTGCATAGTCTCAAAAATGATGAGGAGAAAAAAATATCTGAGAAACCTGCAGAAAAGATTCGATCTAACAAAGTACGGCTTTATAATAGAATGCTCAAAACACCATATTTGTACACCGAAGTTCAAGTTGAATTAGGAAGTTTTATAATGTGTTCTCCGTAATAACAAATCGATGATATACTAATTTCCAATTTCAATTGTAAAATTTAGAAAATATGGTTTCAGTAACTTAATCAAGAGATCGGTAATTTTAATTTCACTTTCCGCTACATCTTAAAAACTTTTAAGTGAATACGCTTTAAGTAGATACAGATACGCACATTGCTCACTCCACCTGACTTTTGAGACTATGCATTTTGCTCAAAAATGCATTTGATGCTGCAATTTTGAATGCATAGCTTTCAAAATGTTTCATTTGCTTCGGAGTTATTTTGACACATCTTTTTTAACAGTGTGTGAATTATTTCTTATACATCATTTTCTGAAATATCAGCACCAATAATATATGTAAATAAATCGAAAACTTAATATTACACCAATTTCAAAATTTTAAATTGTTTTCTGCTACACGTTTTTATTTACAAATCTTTTAATTAAAAAAGTTCTTCAAAAAGTCATTCACAGAGGTTAGCATTTATTAATATTTTATAAATTCAGTTAAATTTCAATATAACATGACATAGCCATCAAAACGTTCTAAAATGATGTTAAAAGTCTTTTTTTAATTACCGTCATTGAACATCCGACCCAATTTTGGGTTTACGACTTGCAATGTTCAACTCCGTAGCCTCGTAATTTTCAACCTAATCCTAAAGACAAGGGAACTCCTGGATCAAGTATTGGAAGAAATTTGCCTTTATGGAGGACTGTTTGATGGAATTAATCTATGTTTGGCGTTATATAGCTATAAAAACCACGAAAATCTCCCACGGTTTGTCTGACTGCAAGAGGATCTAACACATGCTCCATATACCACTATGGATATTTTACACCAGCACTGTGGTCGAAGCAAGCCGAGTGCGAGATTCGTATCGACCAATCATCCCTCGGGTTCGAACTCTGTTCACCTTATTGGAAAGCGAACGCTCTATCCCCTGAGCCCCCACGGTTCTTATCTTCAACTCATAAGGTTTCTTGTTTAGAATAGCAAGCCTAGATTAATTTGAATCAGCATACAAGGTGCGTAGATGGTCAGGATTAAAATGTCTCGGCTCTTTTTATAATATAGGATAATTTGGTTCTTGATAATTGGTCCACTGATGTGGTAAATTTACAAAGGTTGTCAATTTTAATCTATCAATATTATGATTCAACATTGAATGCATCTTTATGAGGGCAAAAAATACACTTTCCACTTAAATTAAATATAAATAGTCAATGATTTTTTCACGCAGTTACATTTCTCACAAACGCAATTGTATACCGATGCAGTCGCATAAGGATACATCTACCTTGTCTAAACAAAACCTTGAATGAACATCTTGGAATGAGCTCTGAATAAACTCAACAAAAATACAATTCAGGTTCACTTGCATACCTAGATAATCTAGTATTTTTCTTAAGGTTTAAAAGATCATTTTCATTAAGATTCCTTTTTCCTATTTTTATACTTTTCTTGAAATAAATAGTTTGACTATCAATGTTTAAATTATTTTTTCAATTTATAAAATTGGAGAACGGTACAGAAATTAAATAAATAACGCAGTTTTAGAAAAATAAAAAATTAGTTGTTGTTGGAAACGAAATCCGAAAGACACTGCAATGACGATTTTTCTTTAAATTGTTTTAAAACATACTTTTAAAGCAAAATAAATTTTTAATAACGTTTTAACAAGTTAATTAAATTGTCATAGATTTCTTAGTATTTATATATTTCTTTAAAGTAACATTGTAAGTGCTGTAAACAGAAGTAAAACTAGTAAAATATTAAAATTAATAGCTTTTTCAAACAAATTTGGGTATTTTGAAACACCTTTCTGCTACTTTAAACTTAAAAACATACCTATAAGAATTATTTTGTTTTTTAAAACTGGAACAAAAATCGTATTCAACTTTAAGTGATGAATAAAAAAAAATAAAAACACGAACAATAGAATATAATTTTCGCCTAATAAAATCCAAGTTAGCCCTGCAGAAAAAAAATTAAAACAAAAAATCGAAAAAAGAATATTACTATTTTAGTCGAAAAACAAAACAATATTAATCTTAGTTTCTGCTTGGATGTAACAGCTATCACCATAACAAAAATATAAGAGTGACACATTTTGCAGTCTTTTGAAAACAAGTCTGTGAAAACATTCTTAATTAAGAAATTGAACGCAGTAAATGTAAGTCTCAGATAAGTAAACGCTACATCATTAAATATCGGATATCTATAAATATACAGATCTATAAATATATGAAGAGAAATATCATTTTTATTTGATACCATAACTTTTACTGCAGTTAATACAATACATATATCTTTTACTAAGCGCTCTGAAATTGCATCGATAAAAGCTTGATAGCATTCTTTAATATATAAATCCTGACAATAAATCGAAAAATAAAAATTATTAAAAAAGAACAATTCTATAGAATCTTTAATTCCTCAAATTTTATTTATCTTTTAATTAATAAAAATTCATTGATTCATATTCCTTATTATTCCTTATTTTATTCTTTTAGTTTTTTTTATCTTCACTTTTTCAGAATACTTAGCCTTTTATTCATTAGAATATTTCATAAATTGAATTCTTCAAATTTTTACAAATCCTCTTTTAACTCTTTAAAATTCTTTAATTTAAAATCTTTTCTTTTATTTCTTTGATTTCAGTTTAAAGAAATTCATAAATTTTTTATTTTTTAGAATTCTCTATCCTTAAAACTTGAAAATTCTGTACTTTTATTTATTTTCTAAAACGATAAAATTCTTAATTCTGAATCAACAAATTCAGAATTAATATATTTTTTTTATATTCGTTAATTACTTGCATATATAATGCGCTAATGGAGTAGGTCTTAAGTAACATGTCATTGAATTTAGAAATGCCATTTTCTTTAAACTTAACAGCATCAAAAATACATTTTTTTCACTGACTATTTTAATAATCCCCCAATATTTGCATACATCAAATCTTGAATATATGAGTTCTGCGAAAGTATTTCAATTTTAGTATACTTGATGTCGAATTGCTCAAACAAGTAATAACATTTTTAGAAGAAGTTTTAAATTTTATTAGATAAAACCGTCTGGTCCCCCTTAACTTGTTTTTGAAGTGCTTTTTGTGGAAAACCAAATTGAACTAAAATTCGGTCTGGAAATTCGAATGAATGGCTTAGTTTGAACATTTCAACAAACAATATATTCCTTTTAACATTAAATTTTTTGCATGAAAACAATGCTTTTCATGAAATGGCTCGAAAACGTCTTCATGTATCGGATGTCGGCTGCAGCATGCACCATAAAAAAAGGATGCTGTGTAAGAAAAATCTTATACAAACGTATGCACATGCAACCATCAGCATAATTTCCACACATGATTACTTATTAGAGAAGTGTTTTAATCATTACAAATTAAATGTCAATGAATAATTTCTATCATGAAAATGAAAATCCAAAAGCCCAAGAGTAAATTTTTTATAAACAAAAATTACATTGCAAGTGTTGTGCAATTTTTTTCTAAAAAAAAAAAAATTTTTCCCTTTAAAATTACGAAGCAAATTAGTTTTTAAATAAGTAATTATTTAACTGAAGAGATGATGAAAAATTTAAAACTCCATGACAAACAGCTGTCTCTTCTAAGCCCTATATAATAGCAAAAAATTGTTGAATATAACAATCACTCAGGTCTCCTCATCCTGAAAGAATGAATTCTGAAGGGAATGGTACTGAGAATTCAATTTTAACAAGTAAGAAAGAACTGTAGCTGAATTTTTTATTAGTTTATTTATTTTTCCCTTAGTTTTGTAATGAAAATTAAAGCATTTTTTTTCCAATTGAGCAAAAAATTAAATATGAAACATATTGCAAATTATTGAGAAAATTTGAAATGCTGTGAGTATTAATGTATCCTTCCGAAAAAAAGGTGAAACATTTTTATTTGAACCACAATATCATTCAAATCGTGTTTCACACTTTTCTAATTTTTGAATAATCAGACCTCGCTGTAGTGAATTATGTGTGGACTGTTAGAAATGTTAGAAATTCCTCTGAAGAAATATTTAAACGACAAATTATTTAATTGTTATTTTACGATATTTAAACAAAACAGTCAAATAACCGTAAATAAAATGGTACTCAAACTGTTAACTGTGAGAAAAACCGTTTGTTTACGGGTTTCACCTAATCAACAGCCAGCTGGTAAACAGCCAGAATTTCATCGTGACAATTAGGCCAACCTACTGAGACCAATTAGTTATTTGCAGCTTTGTACATATTATAGCCGAAAAGTCTAACCTGTCAATCTCATAACCAGCAGAACGGGAGTCCTAGTCCCTGCGTTGACAACACAATATTTCCTCTATTCCTTTCAGCACTTTAAGAGCTTTTAGAGTCCTGCATCCCCCAATTGGTGACTGTGGACTATTAGAATACGATACTCTCAGTCACGCATAGATGGTAACACCAAAAATCTTAACACGAAAAAGTCTAATATTTTCAAACTAGTTCTAAAGGCCTGGTTTCTTAGGACAGGACGCCGTCAGCTGGAAATCAGCGCTAACCTCTGATTGGTTCATTTGTGAGTTTGATAGTATACGTCATCGAACGCTCATCTTGAACTACAATTGCCGTCCAACTCAACTGCAGTTGGATTACAACGTGACGTTAACCACAGAAGCAATGGCGGACAACATCCAACAGCACATTGAAATCAGCCAAGATTTTGATTTTGATATTAAACATAGCTTCTTCATTAAACATAGCACTCTTCATTTAGCTCAGCTATAATGCGTTTTTTCTTGGACAAAGTCATTATTTGTTCTCTAAAGCACTGGTCGACAATAACAAAATCAATACAAATTCAAAATAAATATTTGTTTACGTTATTAACGCATGCGCAATGAGAGATAATGTCTGCGTAGGACCGACTGCTCACGCTGAGCTAACAAAAAAGTATTTTTATGTCGTCAGCTCTACGTCAACTTTCCGCTGACGCCCAGATAAGGCGCCAGTTCTAAGAAACCAGGCCTTGAGCTAACAAACCAGTATTTGTTGGCGTCAACGGGACGTTGACGTCCCGCTGACGCCCAGATAAGGCGCTTGTCCTAAGAAACCAGACCTTAAATGGTAAAAAAAAAGTATAAATTTGTATTCATGATTTTTTAACCACACTAGTAGTAAACGGTTTCAAAACCGTAAAGGTAAACCATCTTCTTTACACTTTACTGACAGCGGATGAACAGACTGCTACCGATTATTTAACAGAAAAAATTAGAATAAAAATTCTAACAGGGTAGATATTGAACCCAGCTATAGTGAACTCTCTGAGGACTCTGCAGTAAGAAACAATTGTTCATTATATCCAAAATCTTTGAAAGTTGTAGTATTATTGGAAATAGTGATTGCAATAGCACTACATAAGTTATTTTATAGATAAGTTGCTTCAGCAAATTTATTTCTTCTCGTGATAAATTTTTAAATCGAAATGCTAAATTACGTTAAAAATATTCTCCATATAACGAATTAAAAACGAACTTTTTGAAGTTTGTCTTTTAACGTTCGCCATTTCCATTTTTTTTTTATTTCTGTCACTTTTAAAGAAAGGAATTTCTGAATCACAATTAAAAATAGGATTCACAATTCAAAAAATAGAATTCACAATTCAAAATAGAAATTTTTTTACAACTAATTCGTTCTAAAATGAGCTTATTTTTGTTACCACTCGCATTTGTAATTAAAAATTAAAATTATACACTTTTGAACTAATCACATTTGCTAAAAATTCTGTTACATTTATTTATATACCCGCCAAAGGAAAATTTAAGTCCACTACAAAGGAACTACCAATTCTCAATTGTTTGCTATAAGAAATAAGATAAATTAAGCTGCAGTTAGGACGGAACAAATAAAAATGCTCGCTGTAACCGAGTGTTCACTACATGCAGAGTTCATTATAGCGGGTTAAGACTGTATAAAGCTTCATTATACACTATACAATACCTATACTTGCATACATATATATATACAATATATATATATATATATATATAATATATATATATATATTATATACAATATATATATTATATATATATATATATATATATACAATATATATATATATATATATTATATATTATATACAATATATATATATATATATATATATATATATATATATATATATATATATATATATATATATATATATATATATATATATATATATATATATATATATATATATATATATATATATATATATATATATATATATATATATATATATATATACGGAAGTAGGGTTCAATTTGGATAACACGTTAATGATTCAAATTGCAGTTTTAAGGGTTCAAAGTTTAACTGATAATTCTGTAAGTGTGTGGTTTTCTTTTGAATAAGTTTACTAATCAGTTTTTTGCGTTTAATAATATTAAAATTGAACAATGCTGCGAATAAAATTGAACAATAAAATTGAACACTCACAAACACAAAGAATTTATTTCGAAACTTTTTTTTCCAATGCCGAAATAGAATATGACCTCTCATCAAGCAGGTATCTTAAAAGCTGATTTGATGGACACTCTTTCAGGGACACCATATTAGGTGGGCCAACGTTGTTCCCACAGTAAGAAAAGGTAGTACAGAGAATGAAAGAACATCCATGCCTTGCCCGGGATTCAAACCCAGAACCTTTCTGATGCAAGGCCAGTTTCCAGACCCCTACACAGGCTGGTCGGCTTTATTACAAAACTAATTCGTAACTTTACACTTTTAAAAAAGAATTTTATGCTTTAATTTTAAACTATATATTATACTAATAAAGGAATAAAAATGAAACTAAAATAATTCAACGAAATTTAGAATTACTTTATTTGCATTTGACCATAGAATAATTTCAAAAATACTTTAATTCTGAATTAAAACTGCAGTTTATTTTTAACACTGAGAAGACATTTATTCAATTGATTTGTGTTTACAATCATAAGCAAAATATAAGTACTTAAATGCAATCACCGCGATTGATGAGCGATACTCACCATACATATATTTCAAACAAATATAAAATGAGAGCAGATATATTTTTCTATCAGTTGATTTTTGAAAGAGATAATGCATTACCATAACTGGAAAGGGAAAACTCGGATTACAAGGAGAAGTAAATATTCGCTAGAGTTAATCAGTTGAAAGAGTTAAAAATAAACACATTACAGGAAATGAACGAGGTTTTATTTTTAAATGTCGGAGTGTGTTGTTGATCGATAGAAAACACGTCATATAAATGAAAATACTTTTAGTGCAAATATTATGCTGGATTTGGCAATTACTTCACTAAAACAATTGCTATCAAATCTTAAGCTCTGTCTGAAACTTCATTTTTTAATTACACTATTTTGCCCGCGTATGTTATATAAATACATCCGGTTTGAATGGATTAACGAGACTTAATAATTAAAAAAAAAATTTTTAGATAAAAATGCAGCAATCTTTTAAAATAAAACATTTAGTATAATCATTAACTATTAACACCTGAACGACCGAATAGGTCAATTTGACCGCAAATCAACTTTGAGAAGCACCAAGTTCTACAATAACTATACTAACTTACTTCACTTTCTTGACTTTTTCCAACTTTTTGTAATCTTTGAAAACATTAAATTAAAATTTTATTAAAATAAATAGCAAACGTATGAAATGACAATTTTCCAAGAGTGACTAATTGTGGTAAAAACGAGAACTTTAGAAATTTGAGTGTATTAATTTGATTTGATTAATTGTGCTGATTTGATTTAATCAGCACAATACAGGGTTATTCATAATTCCCTAAGGGGTTTCGAAGCGTTATAGTAAAAACACGAAGACGAATAGGGCAAAAAAGAACTTATGAAATTATTCCGAAAGTTTTCAAGTTTTAATTTAAGCAGTTGCCGGTAGATGGCAGTAACATGTACCACTGAAGCCAGTTCTAGTAAATAAAAATGGCGTTTACAGGCGAAAGGAATTATGAATAACCCTGTATTGCTCCCCATTGTTTCATGCAAACAGGAATGGTGCCAAACATAAGTCGCTAAGGGACACCCTCAAGTATATTTTTACCCAATACTATATCTACTTGTTCCACTGTAACGTTTTTAACTCGTTGACTTTTTAGCCACTCACTTTTAACTTATTACTTAAATTTTAACTCGGACTTTTCACAGCTTGCCTATTTCTGCATTCGAATTTTCAATTTCTGCTTTGTTTTTAATAGCTTTATTTACACATTTATTTTTAACTACCTCTTATTTTTGGTGTCTTTATTGCTTAATGCTTTATTATGCTTCCTGTTTTTAACAGCCCCTTTATTTCTTAACTTGTGATTTTAAATTTTGATTGATTGGTCGTATTGCCAATCTCACTTTTTTAGCTGGTTTTCTACTGTTACTACTTTAATGTGCTTTACTTTGTTATTGTGATTTATAAGATGACTTTTGTCCGAATTTTAAACTTATCATTATTACTTGTCAACTCTTTGATTTGTTCACCCTAACTTCTTGGTATTTATTCTCAATGTTTGTTATTTAATTTTCCTTTTTGTAAATGGGCTCAATTAGAATGTCTACGGTCAATTATTAGGGTCCTACGAGCTGATTGATAGACCACTGATAGTGTGGGGAATAGACCATTAGACAATGCCAACCTTCATCTATCAAAAGGTACATCAAAATTGAATCAAGTTAGCATGCATACCTGCCAACTGTTCCGGATTTTCCGGAAGATTTTATTTTCATATTTAAAGTGGTGGTAATTCTATACTATTTTTTCTTTTATAATCTTAATTTTTAAATGATATTTATCACCACTATTCTTACAAAAATTAAGCACATATATTAATATGCGTTACTGTCACGGTTGTCAACTTAAGTTTTCTCAAATACAACGTATTTGTTTGCTTAAAATTGAAGTTTTAATTCCATTTTAATACCACTGGGAAAAATAATAATGGAAGGGATTAAAAGTTGGCAGGTATGAGCATGTCTTATATACAAGGGAATTAATGTTAAATAACCGTAGTGGTAGTTACATCACAGATAGTAATAGAGATAGTGATTGTCAATTACATACTCTAAAAAGGGCTTTGATGCTACCATTGACATGTTTTGAAACTTTATGATGTTTTTATTCAATGAATGAAACGGTGGGGGCTTTGCCGGGTCTCTCGCCCGGTATTGCTGGTGGGAACCTGCGCCTAATCTCCTCAAGGGGCGAGGGCTAGCATAGCGACGAGTCGATTTTACTGGGGGGGGGTCAAAATATTTAAATCTTAGTGTGGATGTGTTTCATAAAAATAAACTATTTTATTTTATTTAAAACTGTCGTTGAACAACCGACCCAATTCCTGAGATTAAGACTACTAATATTCAATTCAGTAGTCTGGTTATTTTGAACCGTATACAGTAGACGAGAAGACTCCTGGATCAAGTATTGGAAGAAATTTTGTTTTCGTGGAGGATTTTTTGATGAATTTAACCTGAAGTTTCGTTGCATGGAGAACCACGAAAACCTAACGAGTTAGCCTGACGACAAGGGGACTTTGATACATGATCCGTCTACCACTGAGGATACTTTATGCCAGCACTGTGGTCCGTGTGTGCAATTCATATCAACCAGGCATCTCTGGGATTGGAGCACGGGTCACCTCATTGGAAGGTGTACGCTCTATCGCCTGAGCCATCACGGCTCTCAAATAAGCCAATTGTAAGCAACGGCGATTTCTAGAATTTGAACTATTTCTAGAATTTGGACGATATTAGTTTTGTTAACTTAGTTTGTTTGCTTTGTCAAGTCTGCTAATTTTCCTGATTTTGTTTATAGCGTGTATCTCTTCATTTCTCGAAAGTCCTTTCTTTTGAGCTTTGCCAACTAAATGAGATTGCTAAAATGCAACTCTCCTCCTCCCTCTCTTTTATAATACTAATAAGTAATATTAGTATCAGATATAGTATTTTTCTGATACTAATAAGTAACAAACGCCGTTAATATTCCTTCTGCCGAAGCATGACAAAAAATGATTGTCATACCTGAAACTTATTTGTGAAAAATGCAAAGAAATTATGGTTAGTTGCTTTTATTTCAAATCATGTGTTATTATCTACAATGGTATGTAACTGTAACTGTTTTAAGAAGTTGTTATTTTTCCTAAAAAAAAAAGGCAGTTTTTTGTATGTTACCACCATTAAATATAGACAACACCATTAAATATAAGCTCACCGGACAAAAAATTAGTCTCCCTGGTGCGCAAGCATCGATGAATCGTTAAGTTTGTTAAATGACGCGGTGGTCAAGTGACGTGTTCAACTGCGGGCTCACTGCTTCAACGTGATCAAAGACAAGTAACCATCAGTGAGATATATTTGTTTGAAGCGAAAATTTTGTATAAATATGGGTAAGAGTAAAGATGTGATAGAGTGGCAAAAAGGGGCAATTGTGTTTGGCCGTACCCATGGTCATACGGTAAATGAAGTTGCTGGATTTGTTGGTGTTTCGATGCGGACTGTTCAATGTGTCTACAAGCAGTAGTGTAATACACGTGGTCACAAAAGACGACATCAGAATTGTGGTCGGAAAAAGATCCTGCATGAAAGGGACCAGAGCAGTGTTTCACTACTTGTCATTCAAAATCGTTTCCAAACCAGACAGGAATTGCTTCAGTTTATAAATGAATGTCCATCCCAACCTGTTAGTGAGAGAACACTGTGACGGGAGCTGCATTTGGAGCCTAACAGCTCGTAAAGGGTCATTTCTAACACAGGCACATAAAGCTGCACTACTTCAGTGCGCTAGAAGTCACCTAATGTGGCCAGTTGCAGACTGGCGGGATGTAATATGGTCAGACGAATCATGTTTTTGCCTTTATTCAAAAGACGCGCGTCTACAAGTGCTACGAAGAACAGATGAAGCATTTCATCCTAACTGTGTGCAAGGTCAGGTGTAGGCCAAGGGTGGGTCTGTCACGTTTTGGGTTTTTTTTCTTACTATGGATTGAGCCTCCTCACTGAGGTGCCCACTAACATAAACCAACGTGTTTATTTGAACATTCTGGATGATTAGATGCTGCCTTTCAATCAATATTTTCATAAAAAGTGTGTTATCGATATCCCTATGCTTCAAGATGACTAAACAAAGCTCATCGGGCTGGAAGAATCTGTGACTGGTTTTACGAACACTCAGATACTCAATTACATCTCGACTGGCCTGCAAAATCACCTGACTTGCACTCCATTGAATATATTTGGGATATGCTGGAACAACAGGTAAAACACTGAAATCAGCATCCTCGCAATTGGCGGGATTTGCGCGATCAAATCCTCAACAAGTGGTTTATACTGAATTCAACGTACCTGCAAAGCCTTGTGGATTCACTTCCTAACCGAATTCAGGCGGTTATCGAATCCAGAGGCGGTGTTATATGCAATCAAATGATGATTTTCGTGATTTCTCTAAGGGTGACTAATTTTTTGTCCGGTGTGCTTGCTACATAATGCTAAAATTATTAAAATAATTTTTATAAATTAATTTTCTATTTTTATACTGATATTTGATCCAAAAATCTAATATTTATGCTTATATTCTTATTACAGTCAAAATGACCGCAATGCTCGTTCTAGGTAGTTAAAACTGTTGGTGATTCTTGTGCCTTCGTTCGAGTTTCCATACTTTCAGTGAAACAATGACAACATGACTGACATTGAAATTTCATTTAAAATCAATCAAAGCAAAGTGGATGAAACATAATTTTATTACCAGACAATTGTATTTTTTGCTTTTACTAAAACAATTAAATTATCTTAAAATTTAACAAAGCAGTAAAATTTGAAATAAAGGAGGCACTCTTTTCTCTAAAAGTTTTATTTGTACTCTGAACTGCGCCATATCACGAATAAAACAAAAATCTGAAATGGGCTTGGAATAAAGTTTGAAATAATTTCTTGATTAGAATATTCTTAAGAGGAAGAAAATAGATGCCAAATCTATCATGCTGTATATGTTACTCTCCAGAATACATTTCTGTAAAACCGGTACTTTATTACCTAAGTTTTACTCAGGGGACGTATTCCATTACTGGAGACTAAGAAATATGTCACAAAAATCCTGGCATAAAGATGCCATTCCACAAGTAGAAACAAATGAGTAGAAGTTAAATCTGAGGATTTATATCTTTATATTTTCCACATAAAACTACCTCTCTATGGAAAACTTTAAATCTCATTTACACACACTTTTCCGGTCTTATTCTTCTGAGTATTCTCTCATTTTTTCTTCGCTACGATCATTCCTTTTTAGCGAGTGGTTCTTCAATGAATCTCATTTCTTATATCTTGCGTTTGGTGGTACGTAAGTATTATTTGTTTTTATCAGTCTGATCTCAGGAATTGTTTAGACAAGCCATTAAAAAGTAGAGGCACAACATCAGGAAAAATATGGGTTTCATTCATCACATTTGGGATCAAATATCATCTCATCAGATATAGGATCACGTAAAAGTAGAGAGGCGTAAGACAATAAAGTACAAAATATTCACTGTTTACTCCTAGAGGATTAATTAATATCCTCTAAAAAACTGAAATACATCACTTTTTAAGATAATTGAGAACATTCCAAACTAATCCATGAAGTTTAGAGTCTTTAAACAAAAATTGCTTATAAATGTCCCTATTACTTACTATTGAATGACAAAGGGAAAATCATTTTTATGCAAGTAAGGTTACTGCTGAAAAAGAATAGAAAAACCTCATAACTGTTATTTTTATTTATTTAATTGATGTACTTCAAGAAGAAATAATTATCTGAATAAATATAGGAAGTCACGTTATGTTAAAATATCTGCAGTACATACATCGACAAGAAGGAAAAATCAGTAAGAGAAACACTCCTCAAAATATTATAAAACTTTAAATGTTAAAGCTGATTTCCAATGGCATTTTAAAATATCTCTGGAATTCAGACTAAAAATTTTAAAATTGGTTATGATAATGTTAGGAAAATTCACAAGTATGACACGTTTTAAACTTGTACTGTTAATACTTTCAATATTGTTATCCTGAAAGCAAATAAAAAATACACATGACATCGAAGAAACTAAGTCTAAACTTGACTCTCCGGATTATTATTACTTTTGAGAGTAGAATCAGCCCCTGAAGAACGAATAAGAGTATTATTCTGTATTCTTTGATTATCAGTCACAGAGCTCCGGTTCGAAACCAGTGCCGAACTTGCTTTAGCTACTACCCATCCGATTCTTACCATTTCTCGACGAATATTACTATTCAGCCAACCATAAAGAATGGGATTTGTGATGGATGACGTCATAGCAGTCATGTGGCAAATCGCGAAAGCTAAGTACAGATTTTTGGGCTCCATAATGTTAGGGTGAAACTCAGCAAGCAGGTTTAATCCGTTCCAGGGTAACCAACTTACTGTGAACACTACAGATATGTTCAACAGAACCATGGTGGCTCGTGTGTTCCGCTGTAAGTCCCTCTTGAGCCTTTCGTTGCTCATATTTGACTGATCAATACTGGATGAATCACTGTCTGATTTGATTATTCTTTCATTTAAATGGGTTCGAATGTTAATATGTGTCACTAAAAGTGCGACAGAGGGTATCACGAATTGAAAAATAAGTATAGTGATAGTGTAAACACCTTTAAAAGCCGGACTTGGCCATAGTTCTACACACTTATAATAAAGATGTAATCCAGGCAAGCCAACTGGTACAGTGTCTTGGAATATGCAAATCGGTACAGACAGCAGCAGGGCTGTCAGCCATATGAAAGCAGCATTCAAGCACATTTCTCGTTTACCGTTTTTCGGGAATTGAGGATTGAAATTGATAATTGTGTTGTAACGATCTACAGCAATCGCTAATACTGTAGCAGCAGAAACAAAAATAGTCGAGGCTTGAATGAAGGGAACCATTTTGCAAAGAAAAGCTCCTAAGAACCAGCTTCTTCTAATTATCACCATCAGTGTAAAAGGCATGCAGAAAACACTCAGTATTATATCTGATACGTTAAGGTTAATGACCAAAACATTGCGGGATGATCTGAAACAGAAACAATTTTTTTAGCTTCAAGATTAAAACATTATTGCTTCAATACATCAAATTAGAATCATATTATGTTACAAAATGATGAATTATGTAAGAAACTCTTTGAGGTGGCATGTCTTCTAAACCATATTACCCAAAAAAAAGTACTAGTAAATCTTTTTTTTCCGAGTCAATCACATGTCTTATTTCAGTCACCAGAGCTGAGAACTATGCTAATCATTTATTATTTTAAATCGTTAAGTTTCAGAGGCATATTAAATTAAGATATTAGAAAAGCATTCTTTAATGAAAGATTAGGAAAATTATTAATTAATAAAATTTTGTTTCGAAAGTTTGATATAAATTGTTAATATTCAATATTAAAACTATTGTTAATAAATTAATTATAAATTTTTTTCAATAATTTAATTAATATTACAATTAATTATAATATTAATTATATTAAAGCAATTATATTATAATTATTTTCAATAATAATGATATTGATTGTTATTAATTACAAATTAATTAATATGCCAGAAAAGTTTTGTTTCAGTGTTATTTAAGCATTTCTCCTCTTAAGATCTAGTAAATTTTATATTTCAATTTGTATTGTTGCAGCATATGTTGCATATAGGCTTGTCTTATAAAATTATCCGTCAGAAAGACATTATAATTTTTTTAATATATATTAATTGGTTTTAATAATGTTAATAAATTAATCATAATATTAATTATATTATTATTAATTTATTAACATTATTAATATCATAATAATATTATTAAAATCTTAATTAATCATAATAATAATTATATTAAAGTACTATATTATAATTATTTTCAATAATAATGATATTAATTGTTATTAATTACAAATTAATTAAAATGCCAGAAAAGTTTTGTTTCAGTGTGATTTAAGCATTTCTCCTCTTAGACCTAGTAAATTTTATATTTCCTTTCGTATTGTTGCAGCATATGTTGCATATAGGCTTATCTTATAAAATTATCCATCAGAGAAATATTATAATTTTTTTTAATACATATTAATTGGTTTTAATAATGAATTAGTTACCACTGCTAGAAAAATTTCATTTAAGTTTAACTTAAGCATTTTTCTTCTTAAGAGCTAGTGAATTTTTTGTTTTCTTTTGTATTCTTGCATCTTGTGTTGCATACAAGCTTATCCTAAATATAAGTGTTCATCAGAGGAAAATTAAATTTGGATTTGTACAACATCAATGTATCATTTTTATAAGGAACAAAAGATTAAAGTTTATTATTGAAAGAATAATTAACGCTACACTTTTTTAAACATTGTTTACGTTGTAAGTAATTTTACTACTCACCTGATTTTGGTGTTAGCCAAAATAACGCTACACACTAAAATATTACTGCACAGTCCAACTGACATTAGCAAGGTATAACTTGTTATGATGGCTGTTTCAATTCCAAAACCAAAAATTTTGTCATTGGAGAAATGTTCATCCAGTACATCCAAAGCTTGGGATATGCTGAAGTTGAAAGAAAAATTGAAATTCAATTCTGTTCCATTTAATGGGAATAGAAATCTAGCCATCTTGTAATTTTCACTAGATTGCAAACGTTTCTAGAGAATTAACTTTAGAATTGAAAAACTTGTCCATTTCTTATGTAAATGAATAAAATTCTCCTGAAAAGAGTAATATTCCAAAAAATTACTGACAAATAGGTGAACAGCAAATCGTAATAGTAAATTGTTATAACAGTAAATTAATCAGGGTAATTTGATTAAACTAATAAAGAAAAAATATGATAAGTTGATTACAAAAAGTTGAATATTTTTGATCGAGATATTAGAGTAGTGAACTATTGAAATTACTGTAACGCTAGATGCTAGAATAGTGCACTGAACAGATTTAGTAGATTAGTAAAGACATTTTATCTGCACTAATAAAAATAATAAAACATTAAGTTAACAGATATTTTGAAAAATATAATAACAACAGTAAATTAATAAGATTAATTGGATTGATGAAGTTAATTAGTGAAGCTAATTTATTTGTCAAGTTAAGGGATTAGTAAAAGTAATTTGAATTAGCTGATAAGAACAATCGAAGCATGGTATTAGCTAATTTAAACTGAATATATAATTAATTAGCACTGAATTAAGAGTACAGAATAAGTATATTTATCAAAAATAGAATGTAGTTAGCTGAATAATAATAAAGAATAATGGTCAAGAACTAAATAGATTTCAAAAATAATTGAACAATAAATAAAAATAATAATAGTTTACCACACATGATTAATAATTATAATTAAAATTCAAAAATAAAAATATATTTAAAATAGTTGCTTCCTGAAAGTGACTTAAATGCATCATTTCACTTCATGAAATTAGCAAATTAATAGTTGATGGTTAATAACTGATAGTTGAAAATGGATACAAGTAGATAGTTGATAATTGAATAGATTAATGAATTGAAGAGGAATAACTTGTTTAGATTAGTATATAAAATTGTTTTAATAATAAAAGACGACCAGTTATTTAATGATTAAGTAGATTAATAATAATTTAGAATAAAAGGGATTATGAATATCTGAAGTGAATTGGATAGAAATAGTAAAGGAAATTAATAGAAAAAATCGAAAAGAATTGATAAATTAAAGAAATTGAAATAAAACTTTAAATAAATTTTTTGAATTTAAAATTAATAAATTAAAAGAATTGCATAATTTTTAAGTATTGAATGCGCAAAAATAATTTTGAACTCCATCGTGAACAAAAATCAAATATGAAGCAAAAAACTAAGGCAAAATACAAAATGTAACTTAATTCTTTAAATAAATGAAGAATGTATGACTATGCATATTAAATAAAGAGCTACAATTTTAAATAGAAACTTAAAATAAAATTTGAAGAAATACATGAAAATCATATTGTTATATCAAATAAAAAGAATGGCATTTATTTCACACATTAATAAAACTCACTTATCGGAGCAAACATTTAAGCACTTCGAGGCAAATACATGATATTTTGTTGCATATTGATTGAAAAAAATACATTAAACGCTTTTACTTTCTCTAAATTAGTTATGCTTTTATTTTCATTAAGCAAACACTAAATAAAAATACTGTATCTTCCAGTCATTTTCTGGATTCACACTTAAAAAAATTAAATGCTAATATATTTACATAATAAATATAATAGTAGATATTTTCACTCAAATGATAGGGCTTGATATTTTTTCAGATTGAAATATGATGCTTCAGTTTGCGTTTTAGTTCTTTCTCAGTAGAGATTTTAAATCTAAACATAAAACTTTATTGTCAAATAGTGGAAAATATAAAGTTTTGAAGTAGGAATAGAAATAAAATTTTTGATTCATTTTTCAGAAAAAAAATGCATGCAACAGAAGACTATTATTTTTCTACATCAAATTAAAAGAGTAAAGTATTAAATTTTTTCTTTATTTCATGCTTTATTTGAGGTTCATGTTTATGATATTTTTGTACCATCAACAATAGATTTTTTTTTTAGTTTTAGTATTAATAGATTCCAAGCAATAATAATTCCAGGTATATTAAAAATTAATAAGTAATGAACAAGAAAACATATTTTTCATTAGAAATAAAATGATATACAATAAATAATAACTAATATAAATGGTGATTGATTATAAAGCATTTTGAATTAATATTCTCAATTGAACCCTAAAATTGGCTGACTAAGGCTAAGACTTACGTATTATTTAGAACTTATTTAAGATTAATACTGTATGCATGTAAAAGAAGCCATATGTTTTAAAAAGTGAGGCCATATAAAATCCATACAGTTTTTAAAAGAGATAAGAGATAGCATTATGAAAAAATGTTTAATACTTTTATTTGTAGTGGATGAGAATAAAAGAGGTATAGAATAGTTATTGGTTTATAAATATACACCATTCTCTGAACCAATATTCTCAATTAAATACCAACATTGCCTCACAATGAATAAAATTTAGTCAATATTTAGATCTTTTTAAGCATTATACACTGTTAGAATTTTCATTTTAAAATTATAGTAAAATAACCGGTAGTAGTCTGTTCATCCAATTAAACGGTAAAGAACTATTTTTATCTTCACGGTTTTAAAACTGTTCGCAACTAGTTGAAAAAAAAACATAAATACAAAACTATGCTTTTTTTAACCATTTACTACTAGCATATTTTCAAAATAAAAAAAAGGAATTTAACTGGACATTGCAGATACAATATTTTAACAGCTTTATGATGCTGCCATCGTGAATGAAAGTATCGTGTATGCATGAAGGAAAGTATCATATTCTAATAGTTTGGACACTGTAACTCTTCATGGGTCGAAGGGAATGATGGAAATATTGCGATGTCAACTCTGGGAGTCGAATCTCTGTTCGGTCAGTCATGAGATAGACAGAGTAGCCCTCTCGTCTATAATTTGTACCATACCACAAGGAAATAAGTGACTTCTTTAAGTGATCTTAATTTGTGCTTGAAAATTCTGACTGTTTATCGGTATTATGTGAAAGCTGTCCTGTCAATAAACCATTTTTCTCACAGTAAACAGTCTGAATAACATCTAATTTATGGTTATCTGACTGTTTTGTATGAATATGGTATAATAATAATAAAACAAATTTGTAATTTCACCATTTTTTCCGAGAAATTTCTAACTGTGTACTGTAATCATAACAAAGAAGACAAATGTTCAAAAAAGCAACGTCAAATAAAACTCATAATACGAGCTTTTAAACAGAAGTATGGAACAGTATTTGGAGGGAACAAATGTTACTTTTTTGTAGCCTGATTTTTCTGTTTGCCATTAAAAATTAATTCTCATTGAGACAGTCGTGTTTATAAATCAGCGTTTATAAAAATAAAAAATAAAAATTTTTTATTCGTAAGTGTGATACTAATTAGTGATCATCAGTACGTCTCTTTTCCAAATGCTAAATTAAAAAAAAAAAAAAAACAAGTTCTTATACATTTCTAAACGCGATTAATTTTTAAATTTTCTCTATTAATAAGAAAAATCATTAATAAAATGGTCCGATTGATTTATTTTTATTAGATAATTATCAGAAATACTTAAAACTCATTTCAAATACATTACGAAACGTAATAAAATTTTTCTCAAAAGTAAATTTTTTTAAAACGCATATTGATGCTATTTTATTTATATAGTTAATAACTCTTAAAAAAATGGAGATATTAAAGTAACGAATGACAAAGATTAAACAAATTAATTCCATTTACCCAAAATTTGATCATTAAAAAGTAACATTTGTTAAAAATAGTTTTCGATTATGATATTTTTACAGGAAATATTGATTTTATACTATGTAAAAATTTCCTCATTATTTAACTGAAGCTAAAATTTATTATTATACGAAGTCGCACAAATTGATTTCCCTTTTTGTTCTATCTTTTATTGGACGATCTGGAGTTTTGTGTAATTATAAATTTTTCTCTTGGGATAAAGGCATCTTCTTCAGAAGTACTCTAGAGATTACTTTTGCTTCGTTGCATTCATGTTTGCAATCATTTTGCAACATTAGTTATTTTTCTCTAATGTTTAACTAATTCTACTTTCGCATTTTGACAATTTTCGAAAATCTATTTATATTAGTCTCTAAACAATTTTCATAAATAAAATAATAATAAATTGATTAATTAGGATAATTTAAAACATTTTACAACCTTCGTTAAACGGTCAACCCAATTTTGGGTTTACGACTACCAATCGTCGATAAGCTTCAAATTTGGACATAGCTAGAAATGCGCGTTTTCGAAAATGGAAATAGCTTGAGGAGCGCGTTTTCAAAATGGTCACAACTCGAAACGAGTGTTTACGAAAGTAGACATTGCTTTAAATGCGCGTTTGCGAAAATGAACATAGATAATTACAAAAATGAATACAGCTTAAAACGCGTGTTAGGAAAATGGTTATAGCATTAAATTCCACTTTTTAGACCAGGGTTGAGCGTTGATTACAGTACTCGATTACATCTGTAAATGATTAGAAATTATTACTACTATGTAATTGTTTACTGTAATTGCAGTTACAGGAACCTTCGTTAAACGGTCAACCCAATTTTTGGTTTACGACACCTAATCGTCGATGAGCTTTTAAATTTGGATATAGCTAGAAATGTGCGCTTTCGAAAATGGAAATAGCTTGAGGAGCGCGTTTTCAAAATGGTCACAACTCGAAACGAGTGTTTACGAAAGTAGACATTGCTTGAAATGCGCGTTTGCGAAAATGAACATAGATAATTACAAAAATGAATACAGCTTAAAACGCGTGTTAGGAAAATGGTTATAGCATTAAATTCCACTTTTTAGACCAGGGTTGAGCGTTGATTACAGTACTCGATTACATCTGTAAATGATTAGAAATTATTACTACTATGTAATTGTTTACTGTAATTGCAGTTACAGGAACCTTCGTTAAACGGTCAACCCAATTTTTGGTTTACGACACCTAATCGTCGATGAGCTTTTAAATTTGGATATAGCTAGAAATGTGCGCTTTCGAAAATGGAAATAGCTTGAGGAGCGCGTTTTCAAAATGGTCACAACTCGAAACGAGTGTTTACGAAAGTAGACATTGCTTGAAATGCGCGTTTGCGAAAATGAACATAGATAATTACAAAAATGAACACAGCTTAAAACGCGTCTTAGGAAAATCGATATAGCATTTAATTCCACTTTTTAGACCAGAGTTGAGCGTTGATTACAGTACTCGATTACATCTGTAAATGATTAGAAATTATTACTACTATGTAATCGTTTACTGTAATTGCAGTTACAGGAACCTTCGTTAAACCTTCGTTAAACGGTCAACCCAATTTTTGGTTTACGACTACTAATCGTCGATGAGCTTTTAAATTTGAATATAGCTAGAAATGTGCGTTTTCGAAAATGGAAATAGCTTGAGGAGCGCGTTTTCAAAATGGTCACAACTCGAAACGAGTGTTTACGAAAGTAGACATTGCTTGAAATGCGCGTTTGCGAAAATGAACATAGATAATTACAAAAATGAACACAGCTTAAAACGCGTCTTAGGAAAATCGATATAGCATTTAATTCCACTTTTTAGACCAGAGTTGAGCGCTGATTACAGCACTCGATTACATCCGCAAATGATTGGAAATTATTACTACTATGTAATTGATTACTGTTATTGCAGTTACAGGATATTGTAATTACAGGTATTGATCTACAGCGCTAATATATTTAGAGTTACTAATTCTCAAATAACAAATCAATAAAATAATAAAATATAACCAATAATTACTGTAACTACAATGGAAAATATTATAAAATAATTAATTAATTTAGACCTGCATAAATAAGAGTTTATAAGGAAGGCAGCAGGATTTTAAGATTCCTCTTTTAGACTTATTTTTTTCAGCAGACTCTTAGTTAGACTTTTATTTTTTACAGCTGATTACTGGAAAAGGATTTTTTATAAAACGAAAACATTGATCACTTATTTAAATTTAATTTTAACTAAACATTTCTGTATATAATTTCTAAAAATTTCTGTAGTTCGTATATCTCCATACTTACTTATTCCATCTCTAAAGATAAGAAGATACCAAATCAAAAAATCTGTATGTTTGCGTTCTTATTTGTGAGCCAACGGTAGCCTTACAGCTAAAAATAATTCCACTGTAGTAATTCTTAAAGTTAACACCTCTGAGCGCAGTTTCTGAACATCTAAATTAGCCATTTTATAACTGGATTTCTCTTCTAATTTTCAACATTTCTTACAAGAATATCATTTGACCATCATTGAATTTTAAATAAATATGCTTTAGACTATAAATAATCATATTAAGACACTGTATTTTATGAACCTAGTTGATGATTTAGTGCTCCTATTTTAAAATCGATCAGCAGTCACTAAAAACTGTAAAATATTATTTTTAGAACATTTGAGAAATTGAACATTTTGAATTTTAATCTCTACTTTTTATTTGGATAAGCTGAGCTGATGTTAGGGTTCTATCATTAGATAAAAAGTTATTCAAAGTTCTTACATTTTTTGCACCCGTTACATACAAAAGTAACACAATCAAAGGCAAATGATGATTATATGTAATTGCTGTAATATGTTTGTTTAAAATAATGTATTCTAGCTACTAGGAAATAATGTTTCAGTAGTTATAATTTTGTCAATTTTTTAAAGTCATGACTATCTTTTATTTATATTTTAGTTATATTTAACTTTTTGTTATATTACATGCATTTGTTATATTTGTTATTTATATTGCATGCATAATATTAAAAAATGTTCATTAAAACAAAGTTGAACAATTCCAAGATATCTTTTTTCTTATGTCTCATTAGTAAAAATTTTATATTTTGCAAGAAATACAACTAAAGGCTCTATCAAGAACAGTACTTATATTTTCCTGACTCATAAAGAATATGGTATACATTTAATGAACAGAAAAGGAAAGTTTAAGCAAGTGCATGGGGAGAAAAATTAAGGAAAATATTTGAAAAAAAAAAAACACTTTATAAAATCATGATTTTAATGAACTGAGATCATGTGTAAGTTTCTTTTCTAATGCCTCAAAACTTTTGTTTTTTTTATCATTATTATTATAAATCAAGTGTAACATCAGAGTAAGTTTATCGTTTATAAAATTTGCGTCTGAGGAAAATTATTATACATAACTATTATATCGAAGTTTTTCAAATATTTAACTTTAGACTTTGTGTTTTGTTTTTATTCAATGAGCACTACTTTTATTACTCATTGTCATAAATACATTATTAAAAAATGCTATAACTGTGATGTGAATTTATCATTTTATTTTGAAACAATTCGATTTTATAATTAATACTATTTGTCATGCATAAATATGCATAATATAATTTCTGACATTTAAGAACTAACTTATTTTATCATTTTCTCAATAAATAAAAAACATTAATATAAGTGGTAATCTTTTTATACCACGACCTTGGGTTGAGTGCTGAATAAAATCAAATTTTATAGACTTACCTTACACAAAACCTTAAACATAGGCTACGTAAGGCTAAGAAAAAGGACCTTGGCAATAAATTAAAGTGATTAATAGCCAATACATGCATTCCCTGGAGAAAAAAAATATTCTGACGTATATATGTCACTTGCAGTTTTGATTTCCTGATGGTCAGAGGCGTCCTGTGGGGCTTGGTCCTGCAGCCACATCCTCCGGATCATTTTTAAAATGTATTTTTAATTTTTAAATATACGTGCATTGGAAATGAAGAAGAATTCTTACTTTGATCGAACTCCATATTTGGGAAAATGAAAGATTTTTATTATTTATCATGATTGATTCTTCATTCAAGCAGTCTATGATGCTTAATATATAATTGATAACATTAGTGTGGAATAAAATACGGACAATTCAAATTACATCACCAACATCTTGAATCAACAAACCGTTTCTCATACTATTATTATAATAATTTGCGGAAACCAAGTTTTAAAGAAAACAACTGGATCGCAAACTTCAGTAATAATCTGATTCCGATATTTCAGTCCATATCTTGTACATGGTAAAATGCGTGACATAAAATGCGTGTACATGTTGTGACGTACGCATTGCATAGTGTTATATAATTAGGCTAAGTTGAGGCCTGATAGGCTTACAGGAAAGATAGGAACACCCCGAAAAAGTTCTAGTAGACAAATAAGGTGGCAGAATAGTGATCGTAAAAAAGAACATAAGTTAAACATGGACAAACCAAAATAATAATAAAAAAAACACATGTTAAAGTTACATTTTGCTACAGGCAACATACAAATACAAAAATAATGTAATCTTTATCCATTTTATTCAATTCTAACGACATTAAATAAGTTATAAGCAACAGTGTAATTCTGTGTTGGAAATGTTCTATAAGAAATAAGTCAGACGAAATTTAACGGGACGTGATTTATTTAACTCGCTTGTTGGCAGTCACGTGTTTGTAAATTAACATTTATGACGCAATACATTCAAAAGTACTGTTTGTCGAAAGATGTGCATGGATCTGCTCTTTAACTGAGCCAGTCTCATTCAAAAATAATTCAATTTTACTTTGCCACAGATTGTAACGTCTTACTTGCATGCAAAAGGATTAAAATAAAGTCTCTTTTACTAACAGGAGTCATTGAAGATTTTCAGAAGGAACTTGAATAGAAGATGTTGAAAATTCTGTTGTGATAAAAAAGTAAATCATCAATACGATGCTTTACTTTTTTATCACAACAGAATTTTGCTTGCATAAAATTTGATTTTTCAAAATTGACTTTTGATTTTGTAAAAATCAAAAATTACTCATAGATTTAGCAAGCATAAAAATAGTGACTGTTTTAACTCCTTTTTTACCATTTTTAAAAAACAGGTCTAACAGAGAAAGAGAGAGAGAGAGTTTGAGATCTTGGCATACACAATCAGATGATATTAGTAAATTTTGATCTCCAGGAATGAACCTTTGCAGATAAAACTTTAATGAAAAAAACATTCCATCAACTAAAATAAAGTACTATTTATTATTTGTTCTGTTAAGGAAATAGCAGAAAAGTACTAAAACAGAGCAGAAAGAAAGAAAAAATACTGAATGCCTAATCTAAAATATTCATTAGTTCTATAAACCGTAAGCTCAGGACCAAAGTCACGTGTACCATGACTATCTGCCCTAAAGTAAGTCCATTTAATGACCTTGAGAAATATTCTTTGTTTGTTATGGAAGTAGTAGTTCTTTATATTCAATTCGAAATAATCGTTTACGATAGCATTTCGGCAGATTCGCTAATGGTTTTTATTTTAAGGATATTGATACTCTATAACCATTTTCTCTTATTTTTTTAATTAATTAAACCAAAACACATTTTTAAAAACAATTTCGCAATATTTTGTAAAAAGTCATGATAGAAAAAAAAATTTAGCAAATTTCTCCCGTTTCAGCATCATGATTTCAAATTATGATACTAATCCAACAATAACCTGAATTCTTGGAGATTTAAAGCAAAATATTCGTAATTTACAATTAGTAAATTGTTGGTAATATGAGACTTGGTTAGGTAATATGGGATTGTGTTTTCGTTATATATATTTTTTATTATATTTCTTATTATATCATTATCTATATTTATAATTATATATTTTTAAAATTTTAATTTAATTGCTTTTATTTTAAATTCTTTATAGTAATTTTATATGTTTAGTGTTACATTGCAATAAATGCATTTATTCCTTAATTAAGACCCAATGATATGTTATTGTTTTTTTTTTGATAAATAACAAATAAATAAAAAATAGCCATTCAAGAAGTAAAAAAAAAGACCTTCTGCCTTACTAACTCGGTCATTATAATTTATCAGAGACAAATGCTAGAAAAAAATGCAACAGCCACAAGGATAATGTTGGTAAAAGAAGGGCAATATTGCCATCAGTTTTCTAAAATAGTGTTTAGAAGTGTTGAAGAATAGTATTAAGGAGAATCCAACAAAATTTTGCCTTGAATCATCAATATTTCAAATATTCAAGTAGACCTGACATTACAATTATTAAACTTAAAACATTAAAGACGTGTTGCCATTCCGGAAGAAAAAATTACATAAAAAGAAGATGAAACGAATCTCAAAATATGAACAGTTTCAAAGCAACAATTTTCAGCAGTTTATAACAATTTTACGAATCATAAAACTTCCTATGTTGATTAAATCAGCTTCATATAAAAAAAATAAGACTAAATGTTTCAAACTCAAACATAATTCATATCAGTTGAACTTCTACATGGTATCCGTTTCGAAAGATATAAAGATTCCCTGAAATATTTGATTGCTAAAATTTAACAATAGATATCAATCATAACCTGCATTTTAATTAAAAAATAAAATATTCAGTCTCATAAATTACTAATTTAAATTATGTTTATTTTGGATAATATCATAAACCAAAAATGTTATTTTCATTAAATATTCACGCGAAATTCATTTGCATCTGAATTTTCTTAAATTAAATGACCCATTTTCAAAGTAAATGAATGGAAAATCTCTTTTATGTCAAATAAAAGACTTTCACAAAATTGGACGTCAAGGATTAATAATTACGTTGTTTTCCTTTTATTTTTAATGAAAAATAAAGGAAGTTTCATCCAAGAAATTATTCTTCACGCACTGTTAAATGTAACTAATTCCAAAAGAAATTTGCGACTCCGAAATTTTTCCAGAGAAAATTAACGGTTAAAGTAATTATAATCACGGACGCATTTAAAGCATTAAGTATAAATGCAAAATAAGGATTTTAAAATAAGAGTTGGTTTAAAATTTTCAATTTATCTTGATTAAAAATTAATTATTCAGTACCATTTGTGCCATAGACTTAAATAATTATAATTACTTACATATTTTTAAAATTTTCGATAAGCTTTACTAAGTATTTGATTAAAGAAATAATAAGAAAACTTATCCTGTCTATGTGTCTTTCCAAATGTTATTTTTATTATCTCTGTTACTTGATATTTTTGTTATATCTTTCTTTTACGTGTTGTCTTTTTTTATCCCTGTTATCTGTATGTTCATCTTTTACTTTTTTTGAATCTGTTATCTGTCTGTTTATCTGCTATTTTAGTTATATGTTATTTGTTTTTGTTGTTGTTTCTAATGCCACTTGCCAATACCAGCAAGCCTGTTTGAAACAAATCAAATATAAGAGATTGCTTTACTTATTTTTCAGTGGCGCCATCTATATCCAAGAATACGACTTCAGCCACACACACACACGTAACAGAACGTTTATAGAGCAGAATCGTCCATACATCCACAGATCGTAATTTTTACCTTAACCTTCAATTTAGTACCCACAATTTAGTAAGGTATGATTTGTTATGGGAACATGAAGGACTTTGTGAATCGACAAATTTAACGTTCACCAGCCATCATTTACTACAAGGGGAGTCTTCGGTTAACCTAATTTTGGACATGGGCCCAACATCCCAACAACCAGGCTATCCCGACTGTTATCTTAGTTACCTGATTGCAGTTATTTTTAGAACAAAAGTGTTGCTTACAACTAATCATAAATTAGATGCTAAATAAGAATAAATTAGATGCAGACACTTGTTTGTGCAATAAGTAACTAAATTTTCCAATTTTTTTCAAATTCTTTTTTGTCTGACAAATTTTTTTCTTTGGAATATTATTAACATGGTTTTTTTGAAAATCTGTCGGCAAGGAAAATAAAAAAAACACAGTTTAAATGCCTTATACTCGAAGCAAAGCGGTGATTTTGAACTATATATATGTATATATATATCATCTTGCCGAGAGGGCTATCTATACCTGGGCTATAGAATGGATAAATAACTTAAATATTTTAAATATTATTTAACTTCCTTTAAAAATCGCCGATTTGGCAACATTTTTTCTACCTAGATGAAAATTATCAAAATCTCTGCCTTATTTTAAGTTTTCGCAAATTTTCGTGAGTCCAGATAAAGCAGATAATGCACAGATAATTTAAATATTTTTTTAAAAAAAAACATCACACTTGATTTTCACTTTTACTGTACTATGGCTTTTCTCCATATTAACGTTTTCTTCAATTTTCAGAATAAGACATAGACAGAGCAGCCTTTAGATAACCTGAATTTGCCTTAACAATTATGATTAATTGTAGGAAACTCGCAGCAGTTATGAAAATATAATATTATTAGGAAAAAAGCATAATTTAATCTAGCCAGGGAGACTTCAAAAACAACCTTAATGAATTCAATTAGTTTCAGTACAATTTAAATTATTATTTTTTCAAATTTTTCGAAAAGGGAAACATAAATGTAGAGGATATTGAGATAATTGTTGGAGTTGGAATCTTGATGAATTTTTAAATGCCTTTTAACAATTTGTTATGCTTTTTTTTTGCTTGCTTTTGGGACTATATTGATGAGTTTTTTAGCTATTTCAAATTAAACATTTAATTCGCTTTTGTTTTCAAAGATAAGTCTTAAAACTCTTTCGTTAAAAGCTTCAAACCCTTGAGTTTATGAAAGACAACCAAACACTCAATTAAATACTATAAAATGCAGTATAAGTAATGAGTAACCTCAGTGTTTGCATCCGCTGATTATCAATTACAGGAAATATTATAGTAATAAACATTTATAAACGTAATCCATCGACATTTTCTTTACATTTAAAATAGAATATTATTATGCATAACCTAATTAAGTTTCAAATAGCAGTTACAAAATATTTTATCAGTAAAAATTTTTCTCATTTTATTTTTAAAAAAAACTAATGAAATATAATTACTGAATTTTTTTTCTCTCGATGTGGCACTAGAACAGTGTTTCCCAAAGTGTGGTACGCGTACCCCCAGGGGTACGGGAACAGTTTAAAGGGGGTACGCGTTCTTATGCGAAATATCTTGCAACAAACGAAAATTTCAAAAAATTTAATCTAAAAACAAAGCTAGCCATGAAAATTTACGATTGCGTATTTTTCTATAGGCTATTTTTTGCAGAGTTAACAGTTAATAATGAGTGGTGTCAACAGCCAGTTGTGATTATTGACTTTTGTACAATTTTTTATAGTAAAAAATACTTTCATTCTTTAATTAGTGGTACACAGCAATACGAAAAATTTAGAAGGGGTACACAAAAGTCATAAGTTTGGGAAACACTGCACTAGAACGACCGGAGCGGTCATTTTGACTGCAAATAAACTCTGAGAGGCACTAAGTCCTAGAATAAATATACTAGCGTACTTGAGGTTTCAAGATTTTTCGGAACTTTCTGAGGTCTTCCAAGGTATTAAAGTAAAATTTCATTCGAATTAATATCGAGCGCATGAAATGACGATTTATCTAGAACAGGGGCTTAAAACTCACATGAAGCCGGGGGCCACAATTAAAAACACAAATCAAATGACGGGCCGCAACTTTATCAAAATTTTATGTAGGACTCTTTTATGTTTGAAGGAACATTAAATATTACTGTCACATTTTTACCAAGCTGTACAAAACAAAAGTATTGGATTACAAATTAAAATAAGAAGTATATTTTTAAAAATATTTCATTGCATATTAAAAAATTCCGGCTACAATAACTTTAATGGGCAACCATATTCTAAACAATTAATGTGCAACAGATAGCAAATTGTTCTGATATAAAACTTTGAAAAGGTTGGTATTAAAACTCACATAGTAGCACACAAAATGTTCAATGACAAAATTGAGGTTTGACTGCTGCAACCACCAGAAAATAGATATTTACATATAAAATTTAAAATTTACAAATGTGTGTAAATATTTGCGTCCAAACTTAGTGATTTCAAAAAGTTAAATCGGAGAATTTCTTCGAGAAAATTTCTGATACACGCATGTTAAATTATGTTAACAAAATGCGAAAAATTAAATAAAAAAGAGCAACATACACGATTATTTTTGTATTTGAATAAATATTTTCTTGGAAGCAAAGCCTGAGAAATAATTTTTTTCCTCCGTCGGTATGATAAATTTCACAGAAATGAAGAAATTAGGTTTTTATTAACGAGAAAAGTATTTTAAACCCATACAGATTTTTTACGAAAATTGTCCGCAAGAAAATGACAACTAATATATTTTAGTTCGCGGGCCATAAAAAAAGCTTAGCGGGCCAGATGCGGCCCCCGGGCCGCCAGTTGAAAACCACTGTTCTAGAACGTTCATTGCAGTCAAAAGAACAGCTATAGAGATTTGAGTGTATCACTTGGATTCAGCACACTGTTTCTCCTCCATTGTTCGTCTTTATTTTATTCGAAATTGCACCTGCCTAAATCGACACTGATTTTTTTTTCATTTAAAAAAAAATCCATCTTCTGTTTCTCTCTAATTTCCCTAATCTCCCTTGTAATTCTATATATATATATATATATATATATATATATATATATATATATATATATATATATATATATATATATAAAATCAAGAAGTTAACAAAAGAATTTTAAAAGTAAGTTTGAATGAGTGTGGCGCAAGATATAAATGTTATTAATCTCGCTGAAATTTATCACTCATGCAAAGAAATAATTTCTACTCTAATGCAGTTTTGAAAACTTTTTATAATGTGAAAAACTAACAACGACGACTTTTTGGCACAAAAGAAATGTAACATTACCGATTTTACTTAAAATATATTTTCCGATTCAGTAAATATTGCAAATAATTATTGCACATATTTTCGCAAATTTTATATTTAGTTGTAAGGTAAGTATAATTTTAAAATCTAACTGTTAATAATTCTTTCAAGCTAAAAATAATGTTTCCTACAAATCAATAGTAGCATTGCATGTTAAAACAAGATAGGAATTATTAGTTTTGAAGAGTTCTTGAAAAGAATTCTAGAGGTTTTCTAACAGTTTCTTCGAGTATTTAATTAAAATCTATGTTGTTTAATAAATAAAACTTAATTTTAAGGATGTTCTTATATATTAATGTTTCCTCCGTAGATTTTCAAATAACATGAAATTCAATTTATAAATGAAGAAATACAAAATATAATCAAGAGTAAAATTTTAAATTTACGGAATAAATTGATTAAGTTTTGCCAGTAAATTTATGTAGGAAAAAATAAAAGTTGTAAATTTATATAAACAATATTCTCTTCTTTTAAGTTTAATTTAAACTAAACTAACGTAATAAGTTTGCAAGTTAACAAGTAAAAACTAACGTAGATAACTTTTATTTCCATTCAAGACTAGCATTTAATTAAGCTAAGAAAGTTGTTCTTTCATTTAATATCTTATTTAAAACTAAACGAATTCCGATGGTTAGAACGATTTCATTTTAGCCAAGCATTTTCTTAATTTGATGTTATTTACTAGATGAAGAGTTATTTAAAAGTTGCTTATTTTATTTTCTCAATTTTCTCTACATTTTTGTTATCAATATTTTTTATTATAAATTTTATTTTTCTTCTTATGCTTTTTAAATATTTCAAAATTCAATTTAGAAAATACTGTATTTATGCACAAAAAAATGAAATTTAATTATAACAAATTCATGAGTAAAAATAACTCTTGATTTTGTTATTGCTTTCCTTCTATTAAAAATTGGCTTATAAAACCATTTTCGTATCGCTTCACTGTGGATGATATGCACAAAGAGGTCATAGCTCCTCAATATCGTAACCAATGACATGCTTATTTCTTTTATAATTTTATAACCGTTGTTGTACAGCCGACCCAATTTTTGGGTTTACGACTACTAATATACAACTACGTAGCCTTGCAATTTTGTACCCAATCTAGAAGGCACGGGAACATCTGGATCAAGTATTGGGAGAAATTTACCATTGTGGAGGACTTTCTGATGTAACTAACCCACTTTTGCGTTACACGAGGAGGAAGACCACGAGAACCTCTCACGGTTAGCTTAAGGGCAAGGGGAATCTAACCCTTTATCCGTGTACCCCTGAGGATATTTCACGTCAGCACTGTGGTCGGTGTAAGCCGGATTGGGCTTATTATCGACCTGCCATCGCAGGGATTCGAACCCGAATCACCTCATAGGAAGACGAATGTTCTATCCCCTGAGTCATCGCTGCTCATGTTGTTAGCATTTCTCGCAAGCTGTCTTTACGTTGTAGACAAGAAGGGCCGGTAAAAGGTAGAAGATCAGCCGAAGCGCCAAGTAAGGGTGGGCGCACGATACCCAGATTTAATGTTCAGTAAATTATTTATTTTCTCCTTTTCTAAAGTATTTCTTGCTTTAAGAATATATTTATAGGTCATTTTTTATTTAATATATATACATAAATAATTTTTTTTAATGATTAAAGTTCTCTAAGTAACAGTTTTACTAAAGATGGAAAGAAGAGTATGCAGCAGAAAAACCCCTGGTTCGACATTGTACAGAATGAGTTTCGTATTTTCAAGGACGAATCTTTTCAGAACAGATATTTATGGTCCAGAAAACCATTTAACTAACAAATCATTGTTCTCAAGAGAAGAGAAAAACAAGGAAAGACAAGAGTAGAACAAGAGGAGGATTGATCTTTGAGAATGACCACAATCTCAAATCTGTGTCAATTGATCATGTGTGTCAAACTTTCTCTCAATATAATGAGAATTTGCTGATGCAAATCTTATTACTTTATATAGAACACATTTCTGATTCATCTCAAAATGTAATTTAATTTTAAGGCTTTCATCTAAATCTCGGCGAATGTTTTGAGAAATTGAGACAATTTAGAAAAACAAAACCAAGAGTTTAATTTCCAAGATAATTAGATAATTAAACTAAAAACTCAACGGCGTGACAGCCCAAAGAGAGCCAAGGCCTACTGTTCCCATCTCTGTTTTCTTGACCTTGGGCTCTGGGGTGCAGGAGCAGATGTTACGGTCAGGTGGTCAGTCGAGCGCGGAACCCCCAGTGTTTAGTTCCCAAGCATACTTGGTACTCATTCATCGACCCACTGAAGGGATGAAAGGCTGAGTCAACCTTGCCCGGCCCGAGGATCGAACCAGGGACCTGTGGCACGACAGCGCGATAAATAGATAATTACCGGGATAATTATCAGGGTCTCAATAATCTATGAGTTAACAAGAAACATGCACACACTTTAGCATAATTTTAAATAACTTGTTCTTTGATATTTATTTGAAATAATTATTAAAAGATTTCTCTGGGAGTCTTTTTTCTTCTCTAGAAATATTTGATAATAGCGGACTCGATAGCATCTTTATTCATCCGATTATCTAAACGTTTATAATTGATGTATTCAGTGTTGCACGTAAGTTTTTATTCATTTATTTTTACTAATGATTTTATAAACCAATATTAGTCTGAGTAGAGAATATCTAATCTTTTCTGAAGGTTATTTGGAGCCGTGGTGGTTCAGGGGATAGAGCGTTCGCTTTCCAATAAGGTGCACCGGCTTCGAATCCCATGAATCTCTGGGCGATATGAATTCCGCACTCGATTTACACCTACCATAGTGCTGACATAAAATATCCTCCGTGGAAGCGGATCATGTGGTTAGTTTCCCCATTGTCCCGGAAAGTTTGGTGGTTTTTCTCTCCATGTAACGCAATCGCGGATTACATGGAGTTATTTCTCCCAATACTTGATCCAGAAACCCGAAATTGGATGGTCTGTTCAATGACGGTTACAAAATGAAAAATAAAATGTAAAAGATACTTGATAAGGATATTAATTTAATATATTAATATTACAATGACGACTGTCAGTTCTTTTAATAATTTGTTTTATATAATTACATTTTTAATTTATTTCAAATAGTTATTTTTCAAATAATAAATTCAATTATTAATTTATTACGAGTACGCTTTTCGCTTCGTCCTAAAAACTGTATTTATGAAAAATTTCAGGTACAGAGAGGGAATAAATTATGAATGATAAATGAAAATATAACAATCAATGAATCAGTGAATTGGGGAATTAATACAAGTCATCATTTATTAGCAGGGAATTTGATCATAGGTGAATCATTGAAGGAGACTTTAGTGAATAGCCGGATGAATAAGTTTATAAATGCATAAAAAAATTTATAAATCTATAAATAGATTTACGGTAATTGATAACAAATATTTTTCTTTCCATAATAATTTTTGGCAGAATGACGACATACTTAATAAAAACTACTACAATAATGTATAACGAAAATGAAACCGCAAAAACAACTGGTCTATAAAACTGTTTCCGACAGCTAAAGCACGAAAAAAAAAAGATTTTAATGTTTATATTCGTGTGTCATTAGAGATTATGCTCATTAGAAATATTACCTACATTAAATATTAATTCTAGATTTCTTGAGGTGATATTCTCATTAATTAAACTAACGACCCTCTTTTTTAAGTTTGAATGCATTGTTGTCATTTTAATCTTCTACACATGCTTTCCAAAATCAACATTTATGGTTGATATAGATTTTATAATTCTCTGATAAAAATATTATCATTTAAAATTTAAAAGCATTTCTTTACACACTGTTAAAATTTTCATTCTAAAATTATAGTAAAATAACTGGCAGCTGTCTGTCTATCCAATTAACCATAAAGTTTACGGTAAAAAACATTTTTTTCCTTTATGGTTTTGAAACCATTTGCAAAAAGTATGGTCATAAAACGATTAATATAAAATTATATGGTTTTTTAACCATTTACAACTAGCGTTTTTCAAAAACGCAAAAAAATTTTTTTTATCCAACTAGGCATAGGAGCTCGGTTTTTCGTAAGATAATTGTAATTAGAGAGTGCCGAACACTGCAAATTCTCCATGTGGTGCAGGAAATTGAAGAAATATTGTGCTGTCAAAACTAGGACTCGAACTCCAGCTCAGCCGGTGATGAGATTGCCAGATAAGCCCGCTCGGCTATGATATGTACGCCGTAGCATAGAACTAAGTAGCCTCATTAGGTGGTTCTAATTGGTGAGATAAAATTCAGGTTGTTTAACCGTATTAGGTGAACTCAGTCAATAAACAGTTTTTCTCAAACTTAACAGTTTAATTACCATTTTATTTATGGTAATTAGACTGTTTTGATTAAATATGGTAAAATAACCATTCAATAAATTGTTATTTAACCGTTTTTTCCGTGAAATTTCTAACAGTGCAGCATTATGACTACACTAGCAAGCCAATTCAATAAATTTTTTTAAAAAAATTATTTTTTGTGAAATTAAGTTATAGAGCTGTTTTCAGTGTCGCAGGGGGAGACATAACATCTTTATCTTCGCCAGCATTGTAGACAAGCTGGCCACCATCGATCTAAAGGCTGGGTGAGATCATAGCAACCACTGAGGAATCAAATTTAATGCTTCATAAGAACAGTTCAGTGCTGTCAAGCTAACTAACATTATTCTTTTATTCAATACATTATTTCAAACTAAATGGGAATTCTGTCAGTTCTAATTGTTTAATTTTACACTGAATATGAAAAAATGCTTGACCAAAACTACCAGGGCAAGGTAAAGTTTATCACGCTTCAGGCTGTATGGGAACAGAAGAAAGTTCAAGTAATTTTTACTGAAGCTCTTTGGTAAGGATTTTGGTAAAATTAAAGACAAAATAAAGTCTTTTATTATGAGAAATAGTTTGGTCAGAGAGGGTAGGGAAGCATATAGGAATTGTGAAAACTGTCCAGATGCACAGTTGACACCATGCCACTTCTTTGAGTGTCCAGCAATAAGTGCTAATCTGAGAGAAATAGGAGTCTTGCCGTCATTTATTGACCTTTATGACCATAACATCAAGCAAATCGCAGAAGCATGAATCAAGACTCATGGAAACATTTGATTCGGCTATGTCATAGACACGACAAAAAAAAAGAGAAAAAAAATAATTTGGTAAATGCAGCAAAATTTTCATAATGTCCTTGAAGCAAGCATCCTACCTTGAAGCAAGACATAAAAACTATTTGTTCGGTTAATTAGTTTTCAGTTTTGTATTTTTTCACTAAATGCATGATAATAAGGACTACAGTCTTGAAAACCAGAAATTTTGGTCAACTGGGACAATACGAATGGAAAAATTGCCAAATGAATAGTTTTAATACCGTATAGTTTGAATTTATTTAAACAGAATGATGCTTTTTTTTTTACAAGAAATATTTTTTGCCAGAAAATTATTCAGAATATTTTCTTTTTTCAGAAAACAGACAAAAAAATAGCATTTAAATACTTTTATATATATATATATATATATATATATATATATATATATATATATATATATATATATATATATATATATATATATATATATATATATATATATATATATATATATATATATATATATATATATATATATATATATATATATATATATATATATATATATATATATATATATATATATATATATATATATATATATATATATATATATATATATATATATATATATATATATATACATACATATATATATATTTATTATATATACTTTATTATATTTTTGTCTTATGCTTATTAAATAACAGAAATCCAAATATAGAAAAGAAATAAATATTCAATTTTAATAATATGTAGAATTTTAAATGAAAAGCATAAACTATCTAAAAGTAAAAATAATGAAAATGTTTTGACGTATTTATGTCTCTCTTTACGTGCTTCGACAGTCTTACATTTCATTAAGAAAGTAAATACAGTTCAAAATTATAAAAATAAAAGAAATTTTAAATGTAAGAAAGGAATTTTCGTCAGTCTCTGTAAGAAGAAAAAATAAGAATAAATGAAAATAGAAATGTTTATTGTTTTCATTAAAATCTAGCATAAAAAAAAAAAAATTATTTTATTTAATACGATATTTTGAGAATTCAGTTAACTCAAGTTATGCGTAGAATAATTAGATTCTAGTTGTTTCACAATAATAAACTGAGTGGATAGAATTTTTAAATTTAAAGGAACTAGAACTGGGTTTTATTAAGTAGATTTAATAGGGATTTAATAATTTAAAATGTATCTTCTTAAGAAGGTAAGAAATAATTAAGGAATGATTATTATTTGCTGAAATAATGTTTTCTTTTTATTTCAGATTCCAAACAGGATTTTTCAAGTATTCTTTACACCTAAAATTTAGATGAAGGACCTACTTTCAAAAAATTAAATTTATAATGAGAAGTAAGAACAGTACAATTATTTTTTAATAGAAAAAATAAATCTTCCTTATTAGTAAATACATTTTAATATTATTAATATTACATTCAATTAAACTTAATTTAAATTTTATTAAAAAAAAGTAATTTATTTAAGAAAAAGTAATTTATTATTAGAAAAAATTTCTTTTAAAAAGTTTAGGTATGTTTTTATTTATGAAAATAGCAAAATGTAATAAGCATCAGTTTTTACTTACATCTTTCGGTACCCTCGTTCGGAAACCAACTTATTCGAAAAGTTGATATCTACATTTAATATATTTGTATTCCGATACGTCTCTCGTACACGTTCGTATTCTGATATTTTTACTAAACATTCTGATTACTAAACTTTATAAAGTTCAATGCTTTTAAAGTACATAGCAAGTTGGTTTTTAAGTCAATCAATCAATTTTTAAAATTAACTTTACATAAAATTAATTTCATCAAAATGTTTAGAATTATCCTACTAATGTCTGTGGAAAAATATTTGCATCATATTTTTCCGCACACTTTACTGCAAATTACTACCCTAGATTTTATTAACACAACTAAATATATATATATATATATATATATATATATATATATATATATATATATATATATATATATATATATATATATATATATATATATATATATATATATATATATTATTAGTTTACAGTATATACAGGGGAGGAATATGAAACAGGAAAATCTTCTGTACAAATACATTTATAATTCCAAAAGTATTTGCATCATGCAATTTTTGATGCATATTAATGATGTTCAAAGCTTTCAGAGATTTAAGAGGCTAATAATAAATAACAAACTGAAAAAAGTCTTTTTGAACGCCCTACGCCAAAAAAGGTGGCAATGAATTGCAAGAATTATTTTGGTTATTATATGAAATAATTGGGCAATACTTCGTAAGCTTAGCTTGAAGATTTATGGAGGCATGAGCATTTTTATAGAAAAAAATACTTTTTTGTCTTATCTTTCTGTCTAACGTCTTGTCTTAATATTTTTTACTAACGGTTTTTTCCCTATAAATTTATAAATATTCAATAAAATAAAACAAAACTTTTAGATCAATTTAAAATTTTTGTTTTAAAATTTGAAAGCAAATTCGTCGAAAACTGTCTAATATCTAAGTAATTAAATTAGTTTTTTTAAACTGTGAAGGAGCGTAAAAAGTAACATTATTTTTCATAATTTTATAGTGACTAAAGAATAAATTCCGATTCGAATATCTTAAAATTTTAAAAAGTTTCAAGCAATTTTGTAAGTAATTTTTGTACTTTTTAAATGAATGTAATTATTTTGTATCTTAAAGCAAAATTAAATAAAAACTACACTACGCAATACACGTTCATACAACAAAATATGGTCATATTATGAAATGCGAAAAGTATGCAAATATGCGAAATAACGATACTTTTATGGGTGATGAACCTCAACAATGCCGGTGCCATTTTTAATGAATAATGTTCCATAATAAAAAATTAAATTTGTGGAAAAACCCTTATAATTTTGAGCTTTCTTTTCAAAAGTACAAAAACTACTTAGAAAGTAGCTTGAAACTTTTCGAATTTTTTGGTTATTCAATTTGGAGTTTTTAATTAGTTGTCAAATACGATTCTACGATGAGAAGAAAAACAATTCTCTACGTGCGTGCAATATAAAGGATCATTTTTAGTTATTCATATATTGCGCAGTTATATAAATTTTTTCTCAAATTTTAAAGCAATAATTTTGTAATTAATTCTAATTTGCTCAAAAAATTTTGCTTAATTTTATTAAATACTTTTAAAACTAAGCAAAAAGAATTAGTATTTCATTAAAATGTCTACATTTTTAAAATATTTAAGCTAGGATGGTGAAGTTTTATTATCGCTTATAAATATCAAAATAATTTTTAAAAGTTATAAATTTATTGCTAGACTATTTGGAATAGTGTGTTCAAAAATACTATTTTCCGTTCGTAATTTATTGTCAGTCCCTCAAATCTCTAAAAACTTTAAACTTCATTGATTTGTAGGAAAAATCGCAGAATCTAAATACTTTTAAATGATTCATTAAGTACTTTTTGAAGAAAGATCAAAAAATGGGTTAGTATAGATGCTTTTCCACTATTTTATCCACCCAATGTAGTGCAAATATAGAGAAATAATTTTTTTATACTAATAGGAGACACATTAGATAAGAACTTGCTACAAAATAATAGTAAAGATTTCCTCTTGATTTCACTTGCAAATTAATGGTAAACAAGAACAAGACGAGATTCCACTAATTATCATGTTACAATAATCATGCTAAAAAAAAGTTTCAACACGAATAAGGTGGAGTTGGTTAAACTACCCAAGTTTCTCGGATTTAATATTTGTTTCATCTGCAATGTATAAAATGTTTTTTTTATTTCTTCTCTAAAATGTAAAAATGTTTGTCTTTTTACAGATTTGACGAAAATCTTTCATTTATGTTTCTTAAGGAGCAGATTTTTGCTAGAAAAGTCATGAACTTCTAGTATTTTTCCATTGTCCTTAAATATCATACAGTTATCTTTTTTATTTGTTTTCCTTGAATAGGATCTTCATTTGAAATGTGACTTTTTTTTCTAATTGAACTCATAAAAGCATTGATACTATGAAATGAGAAACAAAAAAGGAAAATTGGAAATTGAACTCTGAATTTCTGGGATCTTTTCATCTGTTTCGTTACGCTAATTACTTACATCACCTGAATGATTCCAGATTATTTTATTTTTCACTGTAAAAAAAATATCTATTAAAGTACGGTAAAATGTACCTGTAATTTATACGGCAAAATCCATTTTACTGGAACATAATACGGAACGAAAATCTGATATGCCGTAGCTTTTGCAGTGATAATTACCGTAAAATCTCCGACTCACTCTGACTGAATTAAAATTTCTGTAAAAATTATTATATGGTACTTAAAGGTGAGAATGAATTATACGGAATAATGGATGGTACTTTATATACCGTAATTTCATACAGTAAGTTTTTTACATTGTACCCAGCTAAGTATATTAATCGATTTTTTTAGATATCGCGATGACTACATAAATAGAATGTATAAGATCCCGCAAAACATATCAGTCAACATACGTTTTAATTGCACCAAACAGTTAGACCTTCAAAATACTTCTCATTTATTCTACTTATATTATACTTATATTATAATTAAAAGTAAATTTTTTAATTCAAAAATGATGTTTTTTTTCTATATGGTCATTACAGTACTTTATGTTTCAACATGCAATAACTATTATATTCAATATTCTAAACTTGATATTTTTGGTGTTTACAATATTTTTATTTTTGTGTTTTACTTTATAAAGAGACTCGACGAGCATTGTTTTATTTTTTAACATTTCTACTTATATTATTAAACTACATTTACTGTACCAACCATCTATACTGTGAATAATTCCGGATTAAAAAGTGCTGGCATGAGTGTCGGGCGTCGGCATATTTCACCGTAAATTGCGGTTTAATCGGAATATGTTAGTGGACAAAAATCTGATATACCGTAATTTTTTACTGTAATAATTACCGTAAAATTGATAAGACACTCTGAATAAATAAATATTACTGTAAAAAATATTATATAATATTTCAGGTTAAAATGAATATTACGGTCAATTGGATTTTACGGGTGATGCACCCGATTTGTCGCTACTTTGTACCGATTTTTACAGTGTATTGCATTTCTTTATATTAGTTATATTCTTATTCTACTGTTCACTCTACTTAATTATTTGTTACGTCAAATAGTTTTCTGCTCATTATATAACTAATTAAATAACAAGGAAACATTCATATAGAAAAAAATTTAAAAGAAAATAAGATTTAACAAGAAAGTAACTGAATATTTATGTTAAAGTCTTTGCCTTAATACATTTAAACGACAAAAAATATGAACGACAAGTTTTTCTTTTAGTTTATACGTTTACTACATTTATGTAGAAAATAAAGCAAAGTAATTAACTGAATCAGTTTCATGAAAGTGAAAGTTATGAATATTTACATACAATTATGTAAAATAAAAATTCAAATATGCCATTTACTTCAGAAAAATGTTTTTCAATCTAAGCATTTTCTTCACTTAAAATGTCATTTTCTCATACGAGTTACACTAATGAAAAAGAATTCCATTTGAATTTAAAGTTATCTTGATCTAAGCATTTGCAATTTATAGTATATTTTCCAAATCGAAGTAAATCTTAGTACTGCATTTAAGTTTTTATTTTATTAATTTAGTTTTCGATTTCTCCGTTGTGTTTAAGTTAATTTAAATTTATAACTGCCATATATCATACCCAATTCGAATGCTTCATAAAATTCGGCTAATAAATCTCATTAACTACACAGAAATATGGATTTCAAGTACGAAAAGTAAAAAACTATTGCTTTGAAAACTTAATTATTCGATTGTTTCTTATTTTTCAATTAGACATTAAAACACAAAGGCTTCACTTGTTTGCAATTAAATAAAATACACTTTTAAACACTCAAAATAAATACGTATTTCAATATATTAAATATAATGGATTATAATACATATTTTTATGCATTTTAATACATTTTCTTATTCCCTTTTCTTTTATTAGGGTTATACTAGTCTCGTGAAAGATTTATTTACCTGGAATAAAAAAAATTTAAATATGATGTATCCATTCATTTAGCAGTCTATTATATATATATATATATATATATATATATATATATGTGTGGACTTTCTTAGTCTAACATCTCGGAATATTACATCACTCTCCATTATGTAATACTTTAAGAGATTTCAACATCCTTCTTGACATTGAGAGGCACCAGCCAGTCCAGAAGGAGAAGTCCCGAAGGGAAACTCCCGAATCTATAATTAACTCTTACTTTATACCATAGAACAATTTAATTCTTATTCACATGCATTCCGGAGACCACTGCGCGAAGGCAGCTCTCACGAGTCATGTCAATAACGTTAACTGTTATATCCTTCTATCCTTTTTATTTCTATTAAATTGATATGTTTGTTAAATTATCGTCGTTATTTACTCCTATGCTGCACTAACTTCCACACACACTTGTATATATATATATATATATATATATATATATATATATATATATATATATATATATATATATATATATATATATATATATATATATATATATATATATATATATATATATATATATATATATATATATATATATATATATAAAACTTTCTAAATTATGTTCATTTTTGTGATTTTTTCTTAATTTATGTTAACTAAAATACTTTGCCAAAGAAAGTAATTTTAAAATATTTTCTTTTTCTTTGAAAATTATTTAACAAATAATTCCAACAAAAACATTAAAGGCAATGAGTTAATTTTGGCAAAAAATGAAGAAAAAACAAAATCAACTGAGTTTCTCAATTTTAGCTATTTTTGGCTCTTGTTTATTTTACATCGCATTTATTATATTTCAAGAAAAAAGCTTGATGATAAAATAATAATGAAAAAATATAATTTTGAGCATTTATTGTGAATACTGCATTGCTGCAAAAAAAAACTTTTTGTTTTAGTTTTCTAACTAAACACAATTTTCCTTCCGCGTCTTTTTTTTTTCATTTGTTCCTTAGCGCGTTGCTTTAGACCATTCATTCTTTAACAATAATTACATCCTCTAGCACGGTCTACCACCCCTCAAAGTTCGTCCTATGATCGTAAAATCACCCTGCTTATTTAACTTTTTTGTTTGATTTTCTTCAAATATAATTCATACCTAATAAAATATTTAATAAACAAATACAGCAGCAACCAGTTTTTCGGCCACAGAAGTTCCTCATGGAAAAGCTCCAAGAATTTGAGACCCACAGCAAGATGGTGGTAATATCTATAGCATTTCGCATCTACCACCTTTATTTTCCAAACAAACCGATTTTCAACAATCATAAAATTGTTAGATTTCAAACCACCGGCAGAAACTTAGGTTCAACCAAATGGCAGTTCTGTGCTATAATTTTTGTGCATCACCTACTACTATAAGACTCACAAATTGTATTTCAGCATTTCATTATGTTTTGTTTTTATTGAAGTATAGCATCTTAGAAATTCTTACACTTTATCTTGTTATTCTCGATATATTAAGGAAAAAGTTTTAATGTTTTTGACATTTTATATCTCATTTACTAAAAATATTATTTGTTCTTTTCGTGCAAGTTTATTTTTGATTTAATTGCAAAGAAGAATGTCCAATAATTATCAATAATAATTGAACTTCATTTAAACGTAACCTAAAAATATTAACTAAAATTAAATTATTCCAAACTAAATTTGAAATAATTGAAATTTGTTAGCCTTCTTTGATAAAATATTTTTAGGAAGAACAATAACGCTTGTGATAATAGACTTTTGTTTCAACTTTACGAGACAGCACTCAATAGCTTCACAAGCTATTATCTTCATGATTTTATCATTGCATTTCACTGAAGCAAACATTATTTCCACATTAAGATGAATTTATATTTTTATTTAAGTGCACAAAATGAAAGCAAAATTTTGTTCTATTGAAGCTGCAATACAAAAGATTAGAGTAGTTCCAATTAAAATAAAGGAAATACTTTATTATTAATACTCCTTAAAGTATTTATTTTCACACCCAGCATTGTTTTTCGCTTTTAATATTAATGATTTATTATTATTTTAGTAATAATATTGAAAAATGAATGTTTCATTAACTCAAACTAAGAAATCTTGAAATATGTTCATGAAAAGTTTCTTTGTCTCTTGTTTGAGTTTTGCGATAATTTGTTTGAGCAAAAATTTTCTATTTATTCTTAGTTTACATTTTTGTGCAAACTGTAATTTTTGAAATAAAAATTTATGCATCAAGGCTCTTTTACATAAAAATAAAAAATAACAACGAGTGAAAGATTACAAAGAGAAATATGAAAAATAGTTTGTACTTAATAAATAAAATAGTGGCGTAAAGTACAAAAATATAATATTTACTCGTCAAAACTGTTACAGTTTCAAAGTAAATTTATCGCCTCTGCGCGCTTCTACATGGAGAAATAAGTTCAGGTAAAATTATCAAACTGTATGCTAATGGTCTCAAAAAATTCCATAAGACAAAGAAAAGACTATTTAAACATATGGACTTCTTTACTGTCAGAAATTGGTGATATTTTTTTTGAGAAATGAAGAAATAAAAAAAAATTTCACATGGTCCCCCCCTCTCCCTTACCGTATTTAAATCATTCATTTGAAAATTTTCCGTTTATATGGTAACGGTTTACTGGAAATTTTAGTTTTAAAAATTATAGTTCTTATTACTACACATTTATTTAAAAATACAAAACTTACATTGAATTTAATCAAACCACATTTACCAAATAATATCACATATTGTGAAACCATATCTTATTGTTAATTATACTAAAACCTTTTCCAAAACGATTCGCTTAAAATTACTAAGCTTTTTGGTGCTCTCTTGGAGCCAGAAACGTAGTAAATTTTAAAATATTCTGATTTCGGCCAATTTTTGTTTCACTGTAACAATTTAAACTGCATAAAAGTGATCCCCCCAAGAAATTATAATCATATTTATTTAACTTAGTGGGAAAAAATAATTTAGAATTCACTCACTGTAACGAAATTAGCTTATAAATTAAACACAAGCACAGCACAAAGAGAACTAATTCTAAGCCAGGGTTAGCAGAAGAGAAGCAGTTAGAAATTAAATATTATAAATTATTTATTTTAATTAGCATATGCACCTTTTGTGTAATCGTAAGGGTAGATAAATACCATTATTACATGACTAATATGCATGCCTACTAAAACAGTGAAATTCTTTTTTTCAAATATTAGGCAGATAGTGAGATAACAACAAATTTACACTCTCTTGTACTTGATAGTAAACAATCGATTGCTACCATTTGACAATTTCCACACGTACTCCCAACCTGTTTACGAGCTGTCAAATTGAAAGCAAAAATAACTCATGTATGGTGTTAAGATCTATAATTTTCTTGCAAGCTATCTCAATTAATACTATTTCAATTTTATTATTCACTTTAAAACATCACGTATAAGCACTCGATTCAGTGTTTATTTGGAAGAAAGTATTCGATTCTCACAGTTTCTGGAATATTTTAACACTAAATTCAGAGAAGAATTACACCCACAGTGTTAACAATATATCTATATTTGTATATCTCCATGCAATGTAAAGCCCAAATTTCATCTCTCAAAATTCCAGTATATTCTTTCTGACTTTCAACAAAACAATTGTAGCTTCTGATCCCGAAAATGTTCTATTTAAATTTGTCTTAGAATCACAAAAACTTCCAAAAAAGTCGAGGAAGAGAAAATATTCTTTCTAAAAAATTTCGTCTAAGATAAATATAATACAGAATCGCGTCTTATAATTTCATGGAACATGTGCTGCTTGATTTGATGTTTCTGAGCTCAATTTAGAGGGACACCTCTTTTTTATCCTTAAACTGAAAGTAAAGAGCTGCGTGTTTATTCTAGAGTTGAACGAACACTTTGCAAATAACTAAGTATTTTATATCAATACCATTTTGAAGTGAGAAAATTTTTTTCGAAATAACGAGAATTGTGTCCGAAACTGGTGCTAAATTTCTCTTTGAAGTATTGAATAAGCTGTTTATAGCACCGATTTTCGTAAGAGGAATTGAAGGGGAAGCGCTAGAAGCTTTGTGTTTTACACAATGCATTTCAATTCACGGGATGTAAAAGAAGCGGAAGGCCTGTATTTGACGTAGCTTTTGTTCCATGCTAAATCTAATGTTTAAAAATAAATATGTCTTTAAAGGTGTTGAAAAGGCACTTTTATAAAAACATTAAAGTGGATTAAATACTTTTAACGATAAAATATGGAGTATCAGTAATTGAAAAAATTATCTAATATATACTTATATATATATACTATAATACTGTAAATACTGTAAGGCTTTCTCAAAATTGAGCAAAAATGCGTCATTTTTGATAATTTCAGACACTGCCAATATCTCCGAAACAAATACATTTCAAGTACTCATTACAGTGAAACCTGCCAAGTTGACAACCCTTGTAAGTTGGACACCTGCATAAGTTGACCTCAATTATCAAGAACAGAATTTTTCCTATATAATATAAAGAAGCAAAACCTTTGTAACTTGACCACTTGTATGTTGACCACTGAAATAAGTCTATTTTGTTTGGGAGTATTATGAAATTCTATCTAAAACCCTCATAAGATGACCAAAAAAAAATTCAGAAAATTTTCTGTCATTTTGCAATGTATGCTAAAATTTTACTTGTTTGGTGAAATAGTGTAAAAAGCTAATCTAAACCCTTTTATCAGTTGACCATATGGGGTCAGTTTTTAATCATTTCTTTCATTCATTTATTGAAAACAGGTGTGTTAGTTGAAAAGTTGCTCTTCCAGTTGCAACAGAGAGCATAGTCACATACATAACAAACGAAATAATTCTTTTTTTAAAAGTTAGTTAAATATTAGAATTATTTGTAGCAAATTGAAGTTCATTCAGTATTAAACACATTTCTTAAGATATTCATTTGGCTATTTGCTAAATTGAATTTTTAAGTCAAGTGAAAAAAAAATTTAAATAGCAACATGACACAGGAAAAGAAAAAGCAAACAATGACCCACCCCCTCTATAAGTTGTCCACTTGTCTAAGTTGACCACTAAAGCAATGCACCACAAGTGGTCAACTTGCACAAGTTTTACTGCATTAAGCTACATTCAAAATCATGAAATCATTTTGAGAAATTTAAAAGAGCACAGTTGTAAATATAAAATTTAATTATTTATTATTTTACGTAACAAGGGTAGTGGAAATTTTGAATTTTAATGTATACAATGCTTTAGATAATTTGGTGATCATTTTGAACTATGCATTTTTAGAAGACAAATTCCCCTGTTAAGTAAATGTTAAAAGTAATTTAAAAAGTAAAGGTAAAGTTTAAAAATGCTGTTTTTGTGAAACTCCAAAGTTTCAATCAAATTCATTCAAAATTTGGATTGTATCATTTAAAATTATGATAAGTATTTTTTACCCTTACCTATAATAATATTTTTCAAAAAATAACATTATTTATAATTAATTATTTATAAATAAATAATTAATAAAAAATATTATTCGCATGTTTGCAATTTTTTCCATTTTTTCCATTCACTTGAAATTTTTTCAAAAAATAAGTAATTGTAAAATTATTATTCCTTAAAGTTTTTGTGATATATATATTTGTGATATATATCAAGAGAATTTGAATTTGTTCCCAACAGAGGACTTGACTTCTCCGAAAAATCATTATATATTTTGACAGGATGGGGCTGTTTCAGGAATGCTTTACTTTTACTTTGACAGATGCTACAGTAAGGCTTGTTTATGAAAAAGTTTGATTGAATCCTAGCAGTAGTTTTTGTTTGATGCCTTCTCTACTAAGGAAAATGAAAAGCAGAAGTTTTGGCATATTTGGATTCTTTTTCTATCGAAAATGTAAAAATGTTTTTTTGGCAAAAAAAAAAAAAAAAATATAAAAAAAAAAAAATAATAATAATAATAATATTTAAAAAAAAAAAAAACACTTTATCTTATTTTTATGGAGAAGATGCAGTGGCCGTTCTCCTGTGCTGAAACTAGTTTGCAAAACTTTGATTCGGCAAAAATTTCTATTGAGATGCACCAGACCAATTTAATCTAGTAAAAACGCAATAAAGGTAGTATTTATTAATGCAAACCGGAGAAGAACAATAAGATCACCGAGATGTTGAGCTAGTTTATTGAATTCGTCCATTCATAATTATTTGAAAATTTCCCCAAAGCGTGATCAACTTAAAACCCTGATATCGAGAGGAAAGACCAATTTTATCACAAATGATGACAACGCTGGACATATTTTTATTTATATATATATATATATATATATATATATATATATATATATATATATATATATATATATATATATATATATATATATATATATATATATATATATATATATATGCAAAATTCAAGTTTTTTGAATTCCCACACAGACTTCCTTTATTCATGAAATTCAATAGGTGTTTTCATCAAAAATTCAAAAATACTGTTCTTTGAAATGTTGAAAAACGTATGTAGTTAAATAATGATGCCCTAAAATGTTCTTATACCTTTTTGCCTGCCCGTAAACCGACAGAATATAATTTATTTTTGTAATAAAAAACCACAGAGGTGTTTCTCCGCCATAATCGTAAAGCCATAGTGAAGTTTTTCCTGTCTAACGATTCAATTCAAAGGAACTATAGCATAATGTTATTATAAATATACTAAAATTAATTTAATTTAATATACATTAGTTAATAAATCAAATTTATCTTACCTCTTATCCAACCAGGCAGGAGAAAGTATAAAGGATTTTCTCTCTCCACGTTGGAAATACTATAGTAAAGTCTGGGCTCGAAAAACGGCCCGTCCGCCCGTGCTCGGCGGTCAAAAATTTCCCTCGGACAACGAATTTCTCGAATCAGACATCCGCGTGGACGGTCATTTTCCCGTTAATATTCGTGATGCACTTTCAATTTTTGTTATCTTACAAGTGTCTAGCGCCTCACTTCTAAAATGACCCTCTAATCTAGAAATCCCGTACAGCAACATACTGCGCATGGTGGAATTGATGTTTTCTCTGTCTGGGAGTACTGCAGTGGTTGAAAGGGACTTTTCAGCAGTGAACTTACAAAAAAATACATTACGCAAGCGTTAAATGCAATTATGAACATCCACCTAAATGGAAAACCCCTTTCAGATTTCTGTGCAGAAACCTCTGTATATCATAGGCTTGATTGTGGAACTGGCAAACGTCATATTTGATTCATTTAAAAAACGCAGTACCCTCGGATATATTGACATTCCAGATAACTTAACCTTTATCATTTAAATTATTTCATAAAAGAAATACCAGGTTTTACTATTAGTAACCTAGTATTTCTTTTATTACTGAATAATGTAATCCTAATAGCTAATTCATTGTGTAATTTATATAAATGTTTGTGATAAATAAGAAAAAATAATATTTTTATTTATTTAGAAGCTACGGGTTAGTTTCAAAGGAGGACGGGTGCATTGTTGGACAAGCCGTTCTCGGGGACGGGTAAAATTTCTGAGTTTTTTCGAGCCCTGAGTAAAGTCATTCCAATATATGTCCTGCTTACTGATTGATACTAAATGTCAATTTTAACAGAAATTTATTATAAGTATATTGAAATGAATTAAATTAATATACATTAGTTATTATATTAATTTAAATTAATTTCAGTATATTTGTCTTAACTTTTTTTTCTGTTTTCCAACAAACCAGGAGAAACTATATAGACGTTTCTATCTCCATGTTGGAAATACCACAGTGAAGTGTTTCAACTTTTTCCTACTAGACGATTTAATTTAAAGGTTAATATATATACAAACTGAAACATATATTAGTTAATTTGACTCCATTCTATTTTGAACTTTTTTTTTACGTGGGGAAAGAATATAAATGAGCATAAAATGCTAGCGCAAAATTACTCTGATGACTTTAAGTTAAATGTAATTTCAAAACGAATTTTTTATGGAGCATGTAAAGACGAGTAATGTCTAATTACTTTTAAATGAAAATATATTTAAACTAGAAATGGGAACAATAAGTCTAGGATGTAATGAGCTTGTTTATCTAGGACCTACATTGTGTTAGCATCATTAGCTACCATAATTTATGTTTTAATTGGAATTTGAGAATGCTTCGTCATGTTTAAATTATATTTAAGCTTTGTTGTTTTAACACATGAGAAATGACTTTAGTCAGGTTTTAACAGAAGTTTGTAAGATGAAAATTCTAAGAGATAGCTCGATTTTCCATATAATTTTTAATTTGAGTGGCAATTATCTTTAACATTTTCGTTGCCAATAACACGATATCACGTGACAAAATTCTTCCCTATAGTTAGTGCCAATAAATTAGAACAAGTGGTTGCAAAATGGCATATTATCATCGAACTATTTTTGCAGAAAATATGATATTTTCTCATGATAATAACTTATTGTTTATTAAAATTATCTTATTTTTAAATTTCAAATTATAATGTTTTCCCAAGTAATAAAAATATCTCTAACTTTAACTTTATCTAAATAGATAAACACTTTTAAATGATATGTATAGTATAACCACCTGCAATCGGCTGACAATTGAATGAGTTAAAGTATTATAACAACAGGTAAGAGTTGATGAAAATCTAAATTGATACATAAAAATCTAAATAGTAGTACCAACGAATATTTGCTGAAGATTTTAATCACTCCATTATGTTAACATATTTTTTGCATCTTTCATTGTCAATACTAATAATAATTAAATTAGTTTTACACAATGAGATGCATAGGAAAAAGTTTTATGTTTGCATTTTTCTGTATTAAGACACGTCAATACTAATTAGAAATGAATTAAGAAAAAGTTAATAGTAAACATTTTATGCCTTTTTTTCTCATAAATAATTAAATTTCTATTCATTGTACTTTCATTAATTAAATATGCTTAAGTCTATTTCGGAACTTAGTAAAGTTGCGTTTTTAGAGTTGGATAAAAGAATTAAGTAAAAGAAAAATTTTCAATCTATTAAGATTGCATCGCAGAAACAAAATTAGTTTTTATGTAATTTACAAGAGTTGCATGCTTTAATTTGATGGTATTATTGAATATTTTAGTAGTTTAAAAGCATTGAAACCATAATTAGTTATGCTTTGTTGAGTAAATTTCGCAAATACACAAAAGAGTGTGTTTAATTTGACTTAATAAGTCTGTTTTGATGACATTTAGTAATGGAAACGCATAGATTTTAAATGTTAATGAAAGCAAATACGATTAGTTTATACTGTAATTTGTTTAAAACACATTAATTATGACTGTAAAAGTTATGCGATTTCTGTGTTCAGGCTAAAATATTTAACTTTACTTTATAAATAACTTTATTATTTAATATTACTATTAAATATAAAACTTTACATTCGTATAGTAAATACAATATTAACAATACAGAGCAATTCTCTGCTCATATTTTTTGCTTTTAAAAACATTTTTAATTATAGATTTTAATCCCACTCCCTGCTTAAGTAAATGTTTTTTTAATCCTATAAATATATTATTACAACCTGAAATTATTTCAAAATTCACAAGCGAGAGTCAAAAGTAAGTTTATCTATGTTGTGAATGCATCTGATCTGGCTGTAAAAATATTTACAAATTTCCCATTACAACTGTTTATATTTAACTGCACCTTCTATACTGCATATGATAGCTCGATTTGATGTTAACTTGAAAAAAAGTGCTCTTTCTCACAACTTTTGGATTATTCAATATCAAATTCGAAAAGTATGCACCACAGTTTTTACAGTGTATATGTTTTGAACCAAAAATAATCAAATGTGAACAAAATGCCTGTTTTTTTCTGAAAATTTTTAGTTCATTGTTTGATAAGTTTCAGTTTTATTGATACAAATGTTTACACTATTTTCCTCTTATAAATTTCATATATATATAATATATATATATATATATATATATATATATATATATATATATATATATATATATATATATATATATATATATATATATATATATATATATATATATATATATATATATACCGAAAAGCCATTACATTATGACCACCCTCCATCTATAACAATGGGCTCACCCACGCTTTCATAGTTTCTCGCCCAGGAACAATGTTTTCATGGGGCACATTAGGGCCCATAATCCTCATAGAACAATCCCTGACGTCTGTAAGCTACTTAAACATAGTTGCAGACCAGGTTCACCTATTCATGGCAACAGTTTTTGCTTACCAACAGGATAAAGCACAATGTCATAAGGGTCGAATCGTAATGGATTGGTTCGAGGAACTTTCCAGTGACTTTCAAGTCATGTTTTGGCCCCCAAATTCACCTGACCTTAATCCAATAGAGCATTTGTGATCCAATTTGGAAAACCAAATTAATGCTGCCACGCTACCCCCTCGCAATGTGAGGGAATTGCAGGACCAGTTGGTGAGCGCTTGGAACCAGATACCTCAGACTACCTATCAGCATCTTGTGGAATCAATGCCACGGCAGGTGCTAGCAGTTTTGAGGACTAAAGGTGGTCCTACATGTTATTAGCAGGCTGTTCATAATGTAATGGCTCTACGGAGTATATATATATATATATATATATATATATATATATATATATATATATATATATATATATATATATATATATATATATATATATATATATTAAGATATATATATATATATATATATATATATATATATATATATATATATATATATATATATATATATATATATATATATATATATATATATATATATATATATATTCTTTTTCATTTCAAAGATTTTGAATTAACTGTTCAAGATAATTGTTGCTTATAGTTTAAAGTGCTTAAATCTGAGTAATCTTTGATTTAAACAAATACTTTTTTAATGTAACACAAAAATGTCACTTGTTGACATTTTATGGTTGCTTTGTTAAGAAACTTAAACTTAGCATATATAAAACAAATTTACATTATTTAGGGTTGATATCAATATTTTTTAAATTTTCATAACGTTAATTAATATATATATATATATATATATATATATATATATATATATATATATATATATATATATATATATATATATATATATATATATATATATATATATATATATATATATATATATATATATATATATATATATATATATATATATATATATATATATATATATATATATATATATATATATATATATATATATATATATATATATATATATATATATATATATATATATATATATATATATATATATATACAGTGAAACCTCTGTTAAGCGGACATTCATGGGACCAAAAATTTGTCCGTTTACGGGAAGGGTACCCTAATAACGAAATTTAACACCGTAAATTGTTTTTAGAATATTCTCAAAGATGTAGAAATAATTAAATAATATCTACAAGGATACTGTAAATATCGACATGAATATTTATTTAAACAATAAGAAAGATAAAAAAAGAATATATAAAGAAGTTTGATATAAATGCATAATTCTGGATGCAGCTACAGATAAATGAGTATAATTTTCCTATTAGCATAGATACTCAAGTTAGACATATGATACCAAATAGGAGCGTATAACGTCCTCAGTCCGTTTTAATTATTAGGTTCACATCCCCTTACACCTACTTATCATTTGATAGGGAACATGGTTAATACCTTCTTGGGTGAGGTATTAACCATGGTTAATACCTCACATGATTCACATAAAAAAAAGTAATGCATACCTGTAAGTCATGAGGACCTATGGAGATGATTATTCACAATTGATCAGCTATCAAGTGTCTGAATAAATGTTTCATTTATATAAACACCTCAAAGATTATACTTCTGCTCTCTTTTTTTACCCCAGTTGTGTTAAATACAGTCTTCAAATTGAAAAGAAAATTAAAGAAATTTTCAATGGGGAAGAAGCATTGAGAGAAGTCATTTCAACTTGAGGGGTCTCATAACCTGCGTGGTCCAGATGAAAAGATCAAAAGATGCCGATGACAGAATTATTTCAGGAGTGCAGTACCATTTTCTCTCCTTTCTTTACAAAGATAAGGCAAGGTGACAGGAGAAAGATTGATTTTTTGTGGTGAAATAGCTTAACAATATTTTTAGTTATGAATAAGGCAAAAAGTTTTATTTACATGCTTTAAAAATGGAGAAAAGTTGCATTTTTTAGCTTGCAATTTATTTAGATAAAGTAGTGTCCGGTTTGTAAAGATAAAAAACAACGTTTCAGGACCAAAATGACTGTCCGCGTCCGGTTACGGGAGTGTCCGCTCTACGGAGAATGTACGTAATGGTTTATTCATAGAAGATTCCCGGGGAATTAAAAATATGTCCGTATTGAGAGGCGTCCGTTTTGCAGGAGTGTCCATAACAGGAGGTTTCACTGTATATATATATATATATATATATATATATATATATAAGGAAAGCTGAAGTAATCCTTTATTATTTCATTGAAAGCAAACAATGAGAAAAAAAACAGTATAAAGCAAATTAACGCATAAAGCAAGCTGCTTGTTCACATAAAGCAATAATAAATAAAACTACGCTAATTATCCTCTAAATTCCACTTAAAATCGATAAAGTTAATTTGAATTGACTTGAATTGAAATATGAATTGAAATATTTTTCAATCAAGTTAACCATATTCTATATCGGCATTCCTTTGCGAGTGTTATCGTAGTTAATTCTTTTATTTTATCCCTGAAATATTTCATGATCAGGTTACATAAATCCAATACAAACTCTACATAAGATTATTCAGAATTGTTAACTTATTAGTAGACCCGCAAAATATTTTCTGTTAAAGCTATGTAAATTCTCCACAAACGCTACTTCAGAGGAATCAGTGAAATTAATTTAAAAAAGTCATAACCAAGCTTCACCTAAACTTTATCAACAGTATATATGATTATAGATAGTTTTTCAGCTTTTTTGGCAACATTTCTTTTCACAGCTGCTTTAATTTATACCAATTATTCACTCGCGTGTAGTTCTTAGAACTAATTATCAAAGTTTATTTTGAATTTTTCAATGAAATATATCATGATGAAGCTACATAAATTCATGACGAAGCTACATTAATTCATGATGAAGCTATGAAACAAAAATATTTCTTGTCACAACTGCTTTAATTTATACCAATTATTAACTAACGTGTAGTTCTTAGAACTAATTATCAAAGTTTATTTTGAGTTTTTCAATGAAATAATGATGAAGCTACATAAATTCATGATGAGGCTACAGAAATTCATGATGAAGCTATGAAACAAAAACATTTCTTTTCACAGCTGCTTTAATTTATACCAATTATTGACTAACGTGTAGTTCTTAGAACTAATTATTAAAGTTTATTTTGATTTTTTCAATGAAATATATCATGATGAAGCTGCATAAATTCATGATGAAGCTATGAAACAAAAAAGCTTCATTTCATTTTCTAACAATTCTACTTAGAAAACTTCAGTTGTTATATGTTCTCTAATAAAACACATCATAATACTAAATATACATTTCTTAACAAACGTAGAAGTATTCCATATAAAAGTTTCTCTTATTTAAAATCAGTATTTAAAACCTAGTAATAAATATAACTTCGTGTTTCTCGAAGAAACGCACTTTGTACGGAAATATTTTTCTTGATTTTCATACATTTAGCTTTAAAGCATATTTAAAACTTTTCAGTTTTTACTTATAATGTGCATTGATTTGTCTTTCTTCTGATGTCAGGGGAAAATGAAAAAATCCAGATGCAAAGAAAAACGCGGGAATTTATTTGGAATAAAGGCTTCCTTTTACTTATTTGCTATAACGCACTGCCGACAATTTCAATACTTTGAAGAAGAAACGATTCTACAATAGAAATCTTATTATTCATCATTACCTCTGTTCAGAAACATATCAGTATAAAAGTGGATTAAAGAGAGGTGATAAAGTCGTTAATCTAGCTAAGCTATATGGAAATTGCCTTGGATTACAACTTGTAATGAAGGAGGATAACCATTGGAATATGAAGAGACTGATTTTCTCACAAAGAACATCTGTGAACCATAGTATGATCTAGAGCATGTGTACTGAAATCTGTAAGTTTAAGCTGGGTTTTCTAATTCCGTGACAAAAAGTTTCAGTGTTATTCTGCACCAGTGTAATGAAACACGCAGATACAGTGTTATAATTTTCATTTTTGAATTACAGTGAAGTAACCGGTAGCAATCTGCCCATACAATTAAGCGTAACGTTTCCGGTAATTTTTTTTACCTTTAGGGTTTTGAAACAATTTACAACTAATATGGTTAAAAAAAAACATGAACGCCAAACTATACGAATTTTTAGCCATTTACTAATAGCAGGATTTTAAAACCATTATAGAGAAATTTAATTGAACACTCTTCGTTAGGAAACGAGCATTGGAGTTAGGTTGTGGTTGAATTCTAGTTAAAATTCTCAAAGTGTTAAAAAGAATGGAGAAAACATTGTGGTCTCAACGCTGAGACTTGAACCCCCGTTCTACCAGTTATGAGATGGACGGATTAGCTCCCATGGCATGTACCCATCTGCAAGGAACTAAGTGGTTTTGTTAGGTGGGCCTAGTTGGTGCCATAAAATTCTAACTGTTTAACCGTGTTAGGCGAAGACAGCTAAGAAACGATTTTTTTCACAGTTAACAGTTTGAATACCATCCTACTTACGGTAATTTGACTGATTTGTTTGAATATGGTAAAATAACAATTAAATAAATCGTTATTTAACTTCTTTTTAAAACAATTTTACAAATTTCAGATGCGTAGTGTCATTCTGATACATTGCAGAATTTTATCATCTTTCCAGGAAATTTTTTTTTCCCAATTGCAGATTTTTCAGTGAGCAGCAACAACGTCAAGAGTTTTGCATCCTATTCATCATCGTTAAGAATGGAAACAATCATATTTCCATCATTTGTATGACCGAAATCACTTCCTGCAGTCTAAAAGGTAGATCAAACAGCAAACTTTCGATTTATTAGTGAAAATATATGCCATTTGAATCTGATAGAAAGGTATATTTTACTAGTGTCCAGTGCAATAGGTATCCAGATCCTCAAAGGCATATCTTTGTTTGATTGAGTTTAAAATTAGGTGATTGTTCTTAAAATAAAAAAACGTAAAAGTCCGAAATGAAAGAAATTTGAAAAAAAAAAGACTATTTTGACAACTAAAATATGTAAAGGAAAATAATAGGAATAAATAAAGCAAGAAAACCACAGTAGCCGAGTGTACGATGGTAGTTGTTAGCAATATACATTTCTCTATGACATATCTGTGAGGGGTGAAATAGTGCTGTTAAATAGAAAAGCTGCATACATATGAAAAATCTAGAGCATCAAGTTGAGCTAGTGTGCTAAGTTGAGGAAATATTTTCTGCCCGTTAAAATGTACATCTTGATATTCAGGGATGGAGATAAATCAACTTTTTTTATTTTGATCATGAAGAAATGTATATCCATTGACTTGAATATACTTCAATTTCAGTTACTGGTGATAACTCATTCATTCAAAGGTTAGCTAAGCAATATTTAAAAAAACATTATTGGAATACAAGGCTCATAGCAATTTGGTAGCTTTGATCACAGCAGAATAATAATACTTAAGAAGCTGCTTTGAAAATTCTTCTGATAAACAAACTAAATATCTGAAATATAGAAGACTGAACCTCACAGAACTTTTAAGATTTTTCTGGTAACCATAACTTTTTATTTTTAATAAGCGTCGTTGAACTGACAACCCAATTTTGAGTTGCTCCCAGAAGACTATGAACTCTTTGATCTCGTATTGGGAGGAATTTGCCGTTAAGGAGGACTTTTTGACAGAACTAACCTGCAATTATGTTACATAAAGAGGAAAGTCTCATAGACCTCTCCTGTTTAGCCTGACGACAAGCGGACTCTTACTCATGATGTCTGCCACTGAGGATATTTTACGTCAGCATTGTGGTCGGAGCAAGCCGGGTGCATAATAAGCATCGGGTAGTCATCGCTAGGACTCAAACTCGGGTCACATTATTTTGAGGCAAGTGCTCTATCCCGTGGGTCACCACGGCTTTGAGTATAACTATTAAATATTTAGGTATCTCCTTCCTGAATGTTTATGTTGAAATAAAATTGAAAAGTTTTCCTTACTATAAATTTTTACCTAGGCAAACACTTGGGAGTTTTTGTTGTTGGAAAACTTAAAAAAATTTTCCCCAGATTTTTTATTGATTCTCTAAGAAACTATAGTACAGGGATGGCGAACTAATGGCACGCGTGCCATTTATGGCACGTGACACAATATTCTGGGCACGCCACCGATCACAAAGTTTACTACAAAGCGTATTAACAATTAAATTGAAATTCACAAAAACAAAAAAAAACAATTATTAACAAAAAAATTTGCAATTAATTCCAAAAAACAATTAATAACCATAAAAAACAAGGATTAGCAAAACAAGCTAACAATAAATAACTAGCAAAAAAAATTTAACAGTCCTGCTTAAACTAACATCTTGCAACCTAATATAAGTTGTCATCTAATCTGCAACAACAGAGGTCACACTGATGTTACTTTCAGTTGAATTACGAGTACAACTGAGACATTGCAAAAAAAATTTTTTTTCATAGTAAATAAAGAGTTTTGAGTTGATAGTATTTAGTATTATTATTTTCCCAATAATCACAAAGTCAAAATGATTTGACGGCACGTGTCATTAAACAATTTTTTGAAAAAAATGGCACGATGGTGCATAAAGGTTCGCCACCCCTGCTATAGTACAATAAAACCAATTAAAATTCAATTTCAATTGCCATAAAAACAATATCAAACCTTCAAAGACCATTATTTTTTCAAGACCACAGAAAATCGAACCACTATAATTATTTTACAAATTAGAAATTGTAATAATAATACACTCAAAGTGGGAAGAACGTTTTTTTATTCCTTAAGACTGTTTAAATGGAAACAATTCCATTTAAACAACACTTTCCAATTTGTCACTTAAAAAGAAACAAACTCCAAATGATTCTCTAAGACATTATAGTACAATAAAACCAATTAAAATTCAATTTCAATTGCCATAAAAACAACATGAAACCTTCAAAAACCATTATTTTTTCAATACCACAAAAATTCAAACCACTATAATTATTTTACAAGTTAAAAATAGTAATAATAATAATATATTTAAAGTGGGAAGAACGTTTTTTTTATTCTTTAAAACTGTGGAAATGGAAACAATTCCACCTAAACAACACTTTCCAATCTGTCACTTGAAAAGAAACGAACTCCAATTTCTTTCCACTGGTTCTCTTTCCAATTCATTCACTTCTCATTATTTTCCTTTCACTTTTCAGGTCATATGAAATGAAAGTTCTAACATAAGTGATTGGAATGATTCATCCGAGAACATTATTACAACATCTTTTGATAGCTGACCTGCTTTTGTGGAGGCACACTAAGATAAAAGTTTATAAGCTATCTTTACTTAAGAGATAAAAGTTATATTTTCTTTGTCGTTTCAGATTTTGCTTTAACAGAATAAAAAACTCCTTTATAAGAAGACACCATGAAAGAACATAAAAATTAAATTTGTTAATGGTAGAAACTAAATATGTAAATATAATGAAGCAAAAGTTGGATAAACTTTTTATCAAAAATTTATATTTTTATTTAAGTTTTTCATAGAAAAACACTTATAAATACTCGTATGAAACTTCTTTTTTTTTTCTAATTCCCACCGGGAAATGACCTGTCGTCATTACAGGATCTGAAAGACAGATTTTCTGGCCACTTTTTCAGGGGCATATCACAGTAAGACTATCACAGTAAGGACAGATAGTACAAAGAAAGAACATAGATGCCTTGTCCGGGATTCGAACCCAGAACCTTTCTGATGCAAGGCCAGTTCCCTGTCCCCTACATAGTTCGCTAGGCACTCGCGTGGAACTTAAAAGTACAACTAAAACACATTTTTATTTTTCTTCAACAGAAAGGCAACTTCATCTTCATGAATAATTCGAATTGAGAGTAATAGAGAAGTAATGGAACTTGAATATAAATTATTATATTAGTAAAATTTTCCAAGCTAGCAGGAAACTTTATGGTAAACGTAGTGTTTTTATTTTTAATTGGTTATCCCAGAAATGATGTCAAATCAATCCTTTTTTAAACTTAAATAATATGCAAAATATTTCCTTAAAAATAAATTAAAGTATGCAAAAACATTTAAAAAAAATCTCATTCTTTAACTTGTAATAACTTGCATTGTAAATCAACATAATGTCTTTTTTCACTTTAGCCCTGTCTAAGGCTTTCAAATGCACCATTTTGTATGTGTTGAAAACTCAATTATTAGGCCAACTTTCACATGTAAAGTGTTAAAAATAGTATATGAAAGACGAATAAATCTTGTTTCAGTGATGATCTTAAAATTTAAAATACATATTTAAAAAGGTGAATTTATTTTCCTGCTTGAGAAAGCTTTTTACTCTTGCTTTTTGAATGATGATTTACTCTCGATTTCAGGCAGTTTTTCTAGCCTTGTTTTGTATGGGCGATTCGATCTCAATATAAAAGGGATATTTATACAAGCTTAACGCAAATCTTATCACTCGTAAACTAACATAGTTATACTTAACATTGTTTTTAACTTGCATGATTTTTTGCTAATCATTTACGAACCTTGTTGAACTTTGTGATGAAGATTGTTGACATTAAAAGCAATCGTACGCTGCTATTGAAGATAAATTAAGTAAAAATTGTCCTAAATAGAGTGTATGGAGAATTAACAGGACATGATTATAAACTATTTCACTGAGCAACTTATAGTTTAACCGTCTTTATATCGTCACAGGTTCTTGGAAAAAGAATGTACGTTAAATAAAAGCTATTGAATTTGGCAACTGATAAATTGACTGTTTTAAATCGTCTTAACAGAAAAATTGAGTATAAATTTACCAATAACACCGACATTGTAAAATTGTCATGAGTAGTTTTTTGCCACATAGGTAAATTGTTCATCTACACTAAAACCTGATGCTTTAGAAAACTTTTGCATTCAAGATTTCTTTAAAATTTGAATTATATTTCAGAACTTACCTAATTCCTTTGAGTTTATATATTCCTTAAAATTAGCATTCTTTCTTACAGTGATCCATTTTCATCATCCTGAACTTTTAGCTGATTCCTCCTTCTCATTAAAATCGTTTTATTGCACAAATGATGCAAATTTTAAATCTTGTGTGAATTTTAGGATACGGTATACATTAATTAAGAAATCACTTTGCATTCGAAAAGAATGGTCATGTAATCAATGACGGTATGGAGTGTTCAATAAAAATGTTAAAAACACAACGAGAAAAATATGGTCAAAACTACCAGAACTTGGTAAAATGTATCGTGTTACATGAAAACACCACATGAACAGATTACATGAAAACACCAAAAAGCTCGGTAATTTTAACCGAAGAAGTACTTGCTAATTACTTTGGTGAAAATAGTAATAAAATATCGTTTTATATTATGTGATAAAGTTTGCTAAATGTGGTAATATTTGGTAATTTTATCACTATATTTTAGAGCAGGACTTAAAAATAATTTATTCGATTAAATATATTTTTCAGTTTAGTAGTTTTTTTTTTAAATGTGTAGAAATGAAAACTATAATTTTGAAGACCAGAATTTCTGGTAAACTATTACTATATGAATGAAAATATTTACAAATGAAAGGTCTAAAAACCGTAGATTTAAATTCAATTTTATTACCGGTATTATATTTTTTTTACCAGAATTGTCATTACAATAGATACGGTAATTTTACTAGATTTCGTTTCCTTGCATAAATTATTAACCTCGGATTATGCTACGAAAAAAATTTATTTGGATAAAGTGTAACAAATTAATATTCATGAATTTGATAAATAAAATTCGTTTAAATGTATGTTTAATGAGAATATTTTAATCGCCTTAATTATTCAGAATGATTTAGATACCTTTTGCATAAAACTGAATTAAAAATAACTCTTAACTGTAATAAGCAGTATTCAGAATTAATTTAATATCGTTATCTGAAACGTATAGCAAATTCATTGTTAAAACCACTCCACTTTTGTTCCTGCCTTAATTGGAATTTTTTAAAATGCAATTAGTTAAAAATTTCAAATTAAATATTTAATATGAATGTCACATCATTCAAAATTACACAGTTAAAATTACTTTTTTGAATAAAATTTATTAAATGCTTGATTAAAATAATTTCCCAGCGTTTTTTATTTTCGAACAATTTTCTATCTAAAATTAAGCCTTAATTATTTCGCAAAAATTAAGATTGTAAATTAAGCAATAATTGTGACTCAGCTATTTAATCAAAAAGTAAATACCTTAAAATGAATTTTTCAAAAAATCCTTTTTCAAATGTCTTAAATTGGCTGAAAAATTATAATTGAAATTCTTAATAGGCAACATTCTTTGTTTGAAATAATTAAATTAAACAGAAAACAACATTATTTTGCAGTGTAATTTCTTTTAGGAAATCTCCAAAAAGGTATAAATTAACTGAGTCATATCCTATTGTCCAAAAATAAATACTGAATCTTACTTTTTAGGAAAAATTTAAAAGTTTTATGTTAAGTAGTTAAATAATGAATCCTACTTTAAAACTAAGCCTCTTCGTTCGTTTCGGGACGACTTAAATATTCTAGAAACTATTTTTTCTTTTGAAATACTGCAAACTCTCTTCGAAAAATAAGACTATATTCTTTTCTTCCCGTCTTTCTCTTTTTTATTGACAGATATTTTCTCCTCTTCACTTTTAACACTCAAATAAGTGCTTTCAAGGTAATTTTGAAAGTATCATCACAATTCAGTTTGCTTTTTAATCTCTTTAGAAATTAGTTTTAAGAGGGTGAGCAATGAAATAAAAATAAAAATTCAACTTTATTTCTCTCTTTCGTGTTCAAACTAAAAAGCTCAGGCATTTAAATAAATTTCAAAGAACTATTTAAGCTAAACTTAAATCTAAAATAAATAAATAAAAGTACTATTGTTAATATTACAACAGTTCAAAGAGGAAAAAAAAATTCTGGTAACATTAACGTACTGTTATGGTTTTATTCGGGAAAACAAAACCAAAATATACGGTATTCATACCATTCATTTATCATTTTTCCGTTCATATTTTAACGGTTTTGCTTTTAAAATTATTATTCTTATTGCCATCATTTAATTAAAATATACAAAACTAAACGATAAATTTAACCGAATAAATATTTTTACGCCAGATTCTAGGGTACCATGTTAAAACTACGTAATTTTACTTTATTTAACAATTTTATCACTTTTTTATAAAACCATATTCTATTCTAAGTTTTGCCAAAAATCTTACCAAATCGCTGTGGTAAAAAATTACCGAGCTTTTTCGGTGTTCTCATAAAGACAGAAACACAGTGAACTTAATTTTATTTTATTTTATCCGTCGTTGAACAGCCGATCCAATTTTGGGCTTACGACTGCTAATGTTCAACTCCGTAGCCTTCTAATTTGAACCAATCTAGAAGACAAGGAAACTCCTGGAACAGTATCCCCAGAAGTATTGATTTGTTATGGGAACATGGAGGACTTTGAGACTCGGCAGATTAAACTTGCATCAGTCACCATTTACTACACGGGGAGTTTTCGGCCTGTTGGGATCGAATTCTTGGACATGGGTCCAGCGCCCTACCGACCAGGCTATCCCGTTCTACAGTGAACTTTACTAAATTTTGGTAGTTTTAACTATACTTTTTCTCAGATATAGTGAAATTAGTGACACACAACACACACGCACACACACACACACACACACACATATATATATATATATATATATATATATATATGGGTCATTCTCACAAAAACAGTCATTTTCATGTCCCCAGTATATTTTATGTTTGTTTTACAGCTTACGAAAAAAAAAATTCAGGGAAAGTGTCCTTCGGAATGCAAGCTAACAAAAGAATAAAAATAAAATTATCAATTTTTATTTTTTATTTATTTTAGGTAATTAAAATATACCAATATGTCATTCCCTCACTTGTCCCCACTGCTGATTTTAAAACAGAAAAAAATTGTTTCTGAAATAAAATTTCTTTTTTTACAAATTTGTGTTTTTCATTTCAGAATACTGAAATATAGAATTCAGAAAATCAATTTTATATTTAATTTCTGATAAAAATATTAACACAGCACTATTTTAAACTTTGTCCCCAGTGTTTCGCGTCATTCCCTCACAACAATGTTCTTATCACCTGCAATCTTCTTAGAATAAAAATATTTTAATAAAAACTTCAGAAGTTAACAACTGGCATCATAGAACAAAATTGCAGTATGTTTCCATCTTCAACTTAAAGAAGCTTTGCTGTGGAATAAATTTGAATGAATCAAACCAGGTAAAAATTTTTACATTTGTCATTCCCTCATGTCATTTTTTAGAGTAAAATAAAATACAACTTCATCGAGAAAGTGGATAATTATATGTTGCTTTCTTGTATGAATATAATTGTATGTGATTGACTACAGAAATTAATTAGGCCTAACTGTTATTTTTAAATTTCATTGAATTCGTCATTCCCTCACTAGTGTATAAAGTGAGGGAATGACGCTGAAGTGAGGGAATGATTCAAGATGAGTATATTATCAAATTTTTTTTTGTTCAATCGTGCCAGCCAATTTTATTTCCCAAACCTGTAAAAACTATTAAATATATAAGACTAAATTATAATAAATATTAGATATACTTAGTATGTTATCATTTTCTAACTTTAGGTAGATGTAACTTAGATAAAAACATGTATTAAAATAAAATATCATTCCCTCACTAGTGTCATTCCCTCTCTTTTTAAATAGTGAAAATAATTAATTTACTTATTAATTAATTTGAAAAATAAATTAAAAAATTAATAAATTAATTTATTAAATTAATTAATTTATTTATTAAATTAATTAATTAATTATTAATTATTAATTATTTAAAAAATTAATTAATTTAAATATTATGTATAATTTATAGGATATATACTTTCTTTATAATGCCATTACATATTTCTATTAATATAAAAAGTTTCAGAGCTTTTTATTCACTTTACTTTTTTGGGATTTTATGAACTGAAAAATGACAGTTTTCGTGAGAATGACCCATATATAGACTGGCCTTGCACTCATTTTTCTTACTGGGGATCAATAAAAGGCTTCTGTTGAAACATATAGCTTTTCATATTTAGTTATTCCTAGTCGTACTAAGATTAAGGAATTGTCCATAAAGAGTTTTTTTTCAATCTCATAGTTACAAGATGTAAGTAATTAGTATTAAACATTATACAACAAATTTTCGGAAAAGTTTGGTAATGTAGTTCTAAAATTAAGGGAATTTTATTTAAAATAATTGCTAAATACTGTCTTTCACTCCAACTTGTCCTCAAGAGATTGGATGTTTGAATTATTGTACTATTTGTAAAAAGCTAAATTCTAAGACTTGTTCAACCCCATTACATTTATCTCGTAACTTAATACAGCAGAGAGCACCATATGAGAATTATGTGAGAATCCTGCTACGTTAATATTGCTATGTGGGTAATATACTGACATACACAGCTTTCAACAAGTGAACATGCTATTCCATACCTCTATGTGGTAGCAGGCAATAGTTGACTTCACATTGAGCATGCAGTAAGCAGAAGTTTAAAATCGGGTATTTTAATCTCTTAAATTTTATTTTATTTTATAACCGTCGTTGAACAGCCGACCCAATTATTATGGGTTTATGACTACTAATGTTGAATTCCGTAGCCTTGTATTTTTGAACCAATTCAGAAGACAAGGGAACTCTTGGATCGAGTATTGGGAGAAATTAGCCTTCGTGGAGGACTTTTTGTCGGAGCTAACCCGCATTCGCGTTATATTGACAGGAAGACCACAAGAACCTCCCACGGTTAGCCTGATTTCAAGGGTCTGTAACTCATGATCCGTCTACCACTGAGGATATTTCACATCAGCACTGTGATCGTTGCAAGACGGATGCGGAATCAGTATCGACTGGTATTTGAACCCGGTTCACCTCATTGGAGGCCAAACGTTCTATCCCTTGAGCCATCGCGACTCATTCTTTTATATTTGTATATATTCTCTATTAGGCTAACTAGTAGTGTTTCTTTGAACAAATTTTCTACTAATATAATTGAACCGGCAATGCAACAGGTATTCAGGAATTCCTGTTGCATTGCTTTGATGTTAGCTGCTTACAAATTCGAACTTTAGGTATGGACAACTAGAAAACTGATTAAAAGATTAAATATTAGTATAATACAGACTAAACTAAATGAATTAACTGAAAAAACTAAATGAATTAAAATGATTGAAAACTTCCAATTACTACTTTATTGCAAGTTACATCAATGGGACCCAATTCCAACTCATAAGCAGAACATAAACTTTGCGAAATTCAGTAAACTTTCAAAAATTTCTGTCAAATTTTAATAATTAACTGTCAATTTAGGCAACCAGCTCTCCTCTTCGAGAAAGAAGTCCAGTACTTATAATTGTAGCGAGTTAACTAATTAATTTCTTTGAGAAGAAAAGCTCACTGAGCGTAAAAATATCTTCCTTGAAAAAAGATCTTCCCGTTGAGCTGAGCATCTATCATTGGCTGAATGAGATCATACTCCTGATATATAAAAAAGTCTTCAAAATACTATTATCAGTTCTTTTATTATTATTTGGGTTTCACATAACTTCCTGCATGCGACTAAATAAAGCTTTTTAGATCAATTCGAGTGTGTACACCCTTTTCCTTATAGGTTTTAATATTTGGCCACAGCTGTCACACAGTTCACGAATTTGATTATTTTCATAGGTCCTAACCATTAAGCATCTTTCCAGCATTTCCTCTATATTGTTTACCAAGAAAAGCGAACATGCAACTTTTGTGTTTCTCAATAGATGGTAGCACTACACCACTTCACCTCATTCAACAATTCTCCTTGACTCAATTAACAAATAACTAGGGGACTCCGCCCCCTGCTCACTACGCTCGCCAACCCCCAGAACTGCTTCGCATTTCCATTGCATATTGCTTTGCAATCTTATAAAAACATTTTAACAAATTTAAATTTTGAAATGAAAATGCCAGACATTGAAATCAATTACTTAATGAAATTTATACACTTCTCTGCCCCCTTCACAATTTTATTATCTTTTCTTCATGTAGCTGAGAAATTTGGAGCTGTAGCAGAGAATATATCTCAATAAGAAGTGCTTTCCCGTTTAGAATTCCGCCATTCATTTCTCTGACGTCTGCCAGAGATATTTCGACGCCTGATAGCAGGCATTTTATTTAGGCAGCAGGCACTAAATAAATAAAAGTAGAACTAAATAACTAAGATATCGTTTTAAATCTCAAATCAAAATAATTGTTTGTAGAAAGTTTGTTTTGGTTTGAATATTCGCACGTTTGTTTTGGTTTGAATATTCGCACAATGCCATTGCCATTCTATTGTAACGAAACAAAAAATTTATCATGAAACTAAAAATTTATCAAAGGAACTAAAGATATTGAATTCTTTTTTTAAGAAATTCAGTTGCGTTTTTTTTATCCACTCTTATTTTTGTTTATCAATCTATTAATTCAGAAATGCTTTAAATCAAACGATGCTTACGGAAACAATGCTTATGCGAACCACCCGAAAAATGATTTGCTGAATTCTCATTGGTTGAAACTAAATTATTAATTTTATTAATTAATTAAAAGAAATTTTCATAATTTAAGACCTTATTGCACATCTACATAACAATACCTTTAAAACGACACCTTATTTGTTTAATTCTGTTGCGTAGTTTGGGAGTTTTTAGCGAGACAAAATATTGCTAGCCTATTAATATATAGATTTGACTGTAAAACTACATTAAGGCCCAAACTAAGGATAAAGTTTACGAGTATAATATTAATTTTCGGTCAGTGGCCATACATTTTAAGAGAAAAAATTTAGGAACAGGCGTGTGTTTTTATCTTTATCACAGCTTTGCGGCCATTATTTAGTTTTTAATACCAGTAGGTAGAACACATTTTCTTGGTCACTGAACGTAATCAAGGAACGAACAGTGAACATTGGTCAGTGAAAGTTTTTTTGCAGGGTAAATGAAATTTTAAAACCTGTCTCTTATCGGTGAACTACAGAGAAAGATTACTATGGGGTGTTCCAGAATTGAAGCAAGTTTTGAATTTTTGCTGCCTCTGTTGCAGTAAATTGTTAGCAACTCTGAAAAAGGAACAATTTGACAGCTGAGAGGCATAGGGTTAGTAAGAATGGAAAGTTATACGATACAACAACGTGTGTTCAACAATTACAACAATTCAATTATTGCATGAGGCATTTCCTGTTTGTGTACTCTCTCATTTCGGTGATCAGAATTGGCCCCCTTGATCGTGTGATTTAACACCATTAGATTTCTTCTTATAGGGTAATTTTAAGTCAAATGTTTGTGCCGAAAAGTCCACAACCACCCGTGCATTACAAGAGGAAATTAAATGCTACGTCAACGAAATTCAACCGCAATTATGCAGAAAGGTCATTAAAAATTCGACAAGAGAGTACGCATGAGCCAGCAATGCCGTGGAGACCATTCGCCCGATGTGTTATTCCATAAATTACCCTATCCTATGTATTTTATGACTCAATGAAAAAATAACAATCTAAATTCCAAAAACTGTGCTTTCTATTTTATTCAAACCTTGCGTTAATTTTGGGACACCCTTTATAAGGGAGAAAAAACATACTTTTTCAGACGCAAAACAGACTAAAATTCGCCCAGATTCCGTAAATCTAGTTGAACTAGATTGGTAGAATCTGTGCAAATTTATCTAGTTGTATGGAGCCGTGATGCCTCAGGGGATAGAGCGTGCGCCTTCCAATGAGGCGAATCGGGTTCGAATCCCAGTCAATACGAATTCCGCATCCGGCTTGCACCGACCACAGTGCTGACGTGAAATATCCTCAGCGGTAGACGGTTCATGAATTAGAGTCCCCTTGCCGTCAGGTTAACCGTAGGAGGTTCTCGTGGTCTTCGTGTTCATGTAACGCAAATGCGGTTTAGCTCCAAAGTCCTCCAAGATGGCAAATATCTTCCAATACTTGATCCAGGAGTTTCCTTGTCTTCTGGATTGGGTTCAAAATTAAAAGGCTACGGAGTTGAAGTAGTCGTAAACCCATAAAATTGGGTCAGCTATTCAGCGAAGGTTATAAAAAAAACATAAAATCTAGTTGTACTAAGAGAGAATCATAAACTTTTAAACTAATAACATTAAACTTTTATAAATGCATCTTATATAAAATTAAATCATCCATTTTGTTTTAAGACCGATACGTGTCTGATTTTCCATTTACTGCTACAGAGTTTAGTGTTTTTCATTTCTTAACAGAAAAAATATTAAAAGCAGCTCTGTATTTACATTCAAAGATATAATGAAAAGTTTCAAAAAATATTACTCTTCCGAGGTGTTTGAAAGACTTTTAAAAATCCGTTATATATATTTTTATGTGATAGAAATTTCATTTTGATTAAAAGTTATAAAGATTCGATTAAAAAAAATAAATGTCTAACTTATCCTCGCATTTATCAGAACATATTTTATTGAAGATTAAGAGGGGCTAACTCTTAAAAATGTTAAATAAGCATAATTTTTAAAATACACTATAAAATATTTCGGATCAAAAGTACTGGTACCGGTAATGTTTTCCGTAAAACCCATGTTTGCTAGAGCATGTCACGGAACAAAAAATCTGTTATTTTGTAATTTCTGTATTAAGTATTTCCATAAAATCATTGAATCATTCGAATTATGGAAATACTACTATAAATATCACGGGATAAGTTTTTACAGTACGAATGGATTTTACAATAAACTGGATTTTACGGGTGATGCACCCAAAGTGCTAGTACTTTATAGTGTAATTTCATACAGAATTTTGAACAGTATATTACAAACGAACTTTTTTGTGCTAGAGCCAATTTAGAAATTTATAAAAAATGTAAAAACAATTCTGAAAAAAAAAATGATTAGTTCTTTTTTCTTTTATTTCTTTTTACGAAAATGCGAGCATGCATATCCTCGATATGAAATTAATCTAATTTAATATCTAAAGATAAATATAACATTTCATGATCATAACTAAGCTTAAATAGCAACAGTAAAAATATGTATAATATGGATCTAAAAATAATGATTATGCAAGCTTCTTTTTAATATGAATAAAATTCTTATAAAAAAGATTCTTGTTAATATAAATAATTATGCAAGCCTCTTCTTAATATGAGTTTTTCGACGATATTTCATTTATACATTTTTGTTCAATCAATTATATGCCAAGTAATATGATTAATTATAATTCCAGAAAAATATTTTTTTATACGATTGAAGTCAAATTAAAAATATATTTTTAAAAATGCATAATATGAATATAAATGTAATGATTATGCAAGCTTCTTTTTAATTTCCTCAGTTTTTCAATGATTTTCATTTACTCATTTTTGTCCAATCATTTATGTAAGTTCTTTGTAATTATTAATAATTTTAATTTTAATCATAATTCAATTATTCTTGTAGTAAACATTCATAAAAATATTTTTTATTCAGTTGAAGTCAAATTCAACTAAATATATAGATTTTTTTAAATTGAAAAACTATTAAAACATTATTGAAAATGATTACTTACCTATAAATATAATTCTAAAGCATATAAATGGTTAAACGTCAAAAGTGAAACTAGCAAAGAATCGTCAAAACTTCGCCTGCAGGAACAGCCGGAGCTCTAATAACATTTGCCTTTATTTTTCAGAAAAGCTCGTGGACCAATCTGTTGCTACTTGGGAAGATAGAAGATAGGATCTAGAAATATGGAGCATGCGCATTAAATCGGAAATACTCGGGGGGAAAAATAAGAGGAACACAATCATCCGGATCCAGGATAGCTCTAAGCTAATGAATATTTCTTCAAACAAGTTTTCAGGAATTAAAAAAAATTTGATTCGTGCGTTTCAAATTCTATCTCGATCTTTTCGTTTGTTTCATTCCTTTTCTTGTTTTATTTTTTCTATGGAAGGAAATACATGCTTTAGTTTTTACTTGGTTGAGATACATTCCTAATGGATGTTTAGAATTCCAAAAAAGATTTTTTAGATGCCTTCAATAAACGAAAAAAATATCGTTTTAAGTGATTTCGATTCTTTATCAATTACTTCAAGTTACTTCGTCTGCAACAAAATATTTTAAATAATTTTCAGTAAAACTATTTCCTTGTGTGTAAATGTAATATGTAAAATGTATTATTTCTTTTTTTATTATTATATGTAAATTAAGGAGTGAAAAATATATTTATTACAATCAAATTACTGTACGTAGTATATATATAGTAGTATACTAGAGGGCTCCTCCCCCTGCTCACTACAGCTCGCCAACCCCCGAAAATTGCTATGCAATTGCATTTTTGTTATTTTGTTGTAACAAAATTAAAGTCGTTATCCTGGAGATTAGCTGACAATTTTTCTGCACCAACATCACATAGAGAGAATATGATAGGAATGTAAAATGTCAGAGGTCCTTATTATCAGCATTATAAACTTATATAAAACAATTTCAATACAAACAATATTATATACTTATATGAAGCGAGGAAGCAATATTATTAAACACATTACTATAGGGCATTAGCCGGAGATTAATCTCCGTATCCGAAGCACTCTCGGGTAGACTATAGTAGAATCTTCGCTCGGGTAGCCTGTTCGCCGCGCATTCCACTGTCGCGTATTGATAACACTACGATTATTTTCCCTGTAATTTAGTGCTGCTAAATTATGTTTAGCCCTATATCGCTGTTGATATCGCCCAAGATATTCACGGTGATTCATTTTTTGTAAAAGATATAAGTATTTTAAAGTAAACTCTGTTCAATATATTTCAATAATTCAATCCAAAATAAAAATCGTAATAAGATTTAGCTGGAAAGTTTAGTTGTAACAATTCTGCAGACAGCATTATTAAAAACTATTACCTTTTCACACACATGCGTTCTCAATTTTGATTGGCTGTTTTATGCGTTACTAACCGGAAGTCTTCTGTGATTGGCTATGTGCTATCATTCCATTCTCTTCTTATATATATATATATATATATATATATTATATATATATATATATATATATATATATATATATATATATATATATATATATATATATATATATATATATATATATATATATATATATATATATATATATATATATATATATATATATATATATATATATATATATACAATAATTATGCAAATCTATTTCGACATTAATTTTCAAAATATTTTGCGTTTGTGCTATACAAAGGTTTAAAAAGTTTCTAAACAACAACAAAAAAGTTGCGTGGATGTATTTGTAAAATTGTTTCAGTAAAAGTTACATACCTGAAAATTGCTATACATAAGATCTCTTAGGGAAAAATCATCCAATGAAAAACTTTGAAACATTACAATACGTGATGAATATTTTTGACATTCTCGCTGAATTCTTTTGACATTATCTTGCGGTAGATGTATCTCTTTTAGACATAGGATATTGTTGGCTACCAAAAGTATAAAATTAATCGAAGTTATAACAGATACCAGCATTTTTTTTATTTATCCCTTAAAGATACTTACCTATGTATGCACTGAGAAAAAAATTTCTAGAAAATTACTGTACTGTATTGTAATGACATTTACAGTAATCGCAGCATACTGTGCAGTAATGACAGAAAGCATACTTCTGGTGATAAAAACTAAAATATCTGGTGTTTAAACCACTCGTTGGGTATTTTTTACGTTTACATGGAGACAGTTCACTGGTAGTTATGGTTTTCTGAAAATTATATTTATTACAACACAGTATAAAAATACATAAGTAAAGTGAAACTTTAACTAAATAAATGGTTATGTCATATTCCAAGTGCCATGCCGCAATTACCAAGTTTTTTAAAACCATATTTTAAAGTAGGTTTTACCAAAAGCAAAACCATAACTTTTTTCAAGGCATTACCAACATAAGTCATTAAAATTTATGTAAAACTGTACAATCCCACTAATTTAATTAAAATAATGAATTCAACTAATGTAATTAAAATAATGAATGAAATAGGCATTCTAAAACATTGTTAGGAATTAGCTTTGCGTAACATTGTTAAATAATATCTTCGATAAAAATTGCTTAACAAACTTCTGTTACCAAAAATTATAAAAAGGCAAAAACAAGTGCATGGATCAAGCTACAATGGTAGCCCAGTAAATAAATTATTTTACATTTATTTCGAAAACTTTTAAATTATTGAGACAATTTATAGATGAACTTTATTTTTAACAATCTTAACATATAGTATGATATTTTTGACTATACATTTTAGTCACTAAGCTCTGAAAAAAACCGTTAAGGTTTAATTCTGTTTAGGACATCAAATGGGGTCAGTTTTCTTCCCCAGTGAATTATTTTTCATTAAATAAAAACTCTGACCACCAAGAGTAAAACCCATTTTGTTTTTACAGAAATTCCAAGAATGCGTACACAAACGATAAAAAAAAACTTTAAAAAAAGAGTTATTTTTAGACTATTACCTCTAAATGTTTTCCAAAAGAATGGAGGTTATGGTGGAAGGAGATATAAACGACTTTTTTGAGTTTTATGTCCTGGAAGATAAATTTTATGTCCTAGAAGACAACCTTCGTGCCTTAAGAATGACTGACTGAGTTTTAAAATTTCAGAACATTAAAAAAAGAATATTGGAAATTATACGAAGGAAAAACTATTTTCTGCATTTAATCTAGTTCTCTCAGAATCGTATTTTTTTCTCAAGTTCTGTGAAACTATCGGTGTTCGTGTTATTTATTTATTTGAAAAATTATTGATAATTGAATTCCTTATAACGGACTTGAATTGGGCAAAACGACTCACCAAAATGATTCCAATGAATAGAATTAAATCAATTTGATTTGAATCACTTTCTGGTTTCGAATCAATGATTCGAATCACTTGTTGGTTTCAAATCAGTGATTTTAATCACTCGTTGGTTTGAAATCACTTATTAGCTTTGAATAAGTGTTTCGAATCAACAGAATCAGTAAACTTTAGTAATGCGAATCCCTTGTTGGTTTCAAATCAGTGATTCGAATCATCGAACCGATGCCTCACACTATAAAATACATGGCAAGTCTAAATGATTAGTCGGGTTTAAAATTGCGTTACATTTAAGTGAATAATGTCCAGTGAGACGTTTGTTAAATGGCAAGATATATTCTTTCACTTAGATTTAAAGATTTCCTTTCTAATAGAATTTTAATGAAAATTATACCTCATTGAAACACTTTAGTTCACGCTTTTTTCAAATGATAGAACCACTACATTTCTGGTTATTCAACGTTAATCGGGTTGGAGTTCTGTCATTGCAATTTCCTCCTCCTCTAAGTTAATATCAAGGCATGTGGTTTATCCCTGTGGAGTTATATGAAAGAGAACGTTTAAGTATATCTCTCGTCAAAAACTCTACTACTGCTCTGATAGAAATGACAATTCACGAAACATGCTATTATCCAAAACGTTTTGCTGTTGGTTGTGTGTAGGTCATCAAGTGCACACACAGTAGACCTTTTAATGTGCTCTATTCCTTATAATAAGTTAATACGATTGCCTGGGAATGCTTTTTAGAGAGATTTCATTTATATAAGGTATAGAAATATTAAAAACCCAGAAGGATTAGCTCCTGGAGGGACATAATGGAAAAGTTAGAATAACAACATGAGGCGTTTTGTCCAGCCGAAATCGCTTGGTATTGTCGGTCTTGGACAGTCATTCACACCTTGACCTACTTGTTAGTAAAACCGATATGAGCTCATTTCAACCCCTTTATCAATTATTGAGAACCGATATCTATCCGAAATTCGGACAGACATGTATACTGACGGTTCTCTGGTATAGTGTTTCCCAAAGTGAGGTGCGTGAACCCCCAGGGGTACGGAAACAGTTTAGCGGGGGTCACGCGCTCTTATGCAAAATATCTTGCAACAAAGGAAAATTTTAAAAAATGTTATTTAAAAGCAGGAAAATTTACGATTACGTATTTTTCTACTAGTTATTTTTTGCAGAGTTAACAGTTAATAATTAGTGGTGTCAACAACGAGCTGTGATTTTTAACTTTTGGGCAATTTTTTATAGTAAAAAAATGCATTAATTTTTTTATTAGGGGTACACAGCGTTACGAAAAATTTAGAAAGAGTACATAAAACTCACAAGTTTGGGAAACACTGCTCTGGCGAATAGTGACGGGAGAGCAGGTGCCGGAGTTCTTTTTTCTTTTTTACAGTGATCTTTTTTCTTTCTTCTCATACCTGTTGGTACTCACCTCCCCCATTTTAAAGATGGGATTATTGCCCTGCAGCAATTACAGATACGAAAAAATACCTTCAATATAGAGCTGTAATCTTCCGGGAATTTAAATTTCCTCTGCATTACCTGGCTAACAATAGCACAACTGATAACTCTCGTAACTGATAACTAACTTAGAAATTCTAAAATTTGTGACTTAGCACGTGGCACTGAGAACAATAAATAAAGTGCACTCCTTCATGCTGATGATCTAATCCCAGACCTTCGAATATGCGCAACAGTTAAAAATCTTAGACTTTTGACGAGCCGACCAGTGGCGGAGTGGTTAGCGCGTCTGAGCGCGGAGCCGTTGGTTGCGGGTTCGAATCCCGCTCAGAGCATGGATGTCTCTTTCTCTCTGTGTTCTATGTCCTTTCTCCTTTGTGTGTGATTGTGTGTGAATGTGACCCGCCCTATAAACGGGTTTGTGGTTGTGTGACGGGGGCGACGCTGCTCCACCGCTGTGGCTTCGCCATAGGTGCCCACTGGGTAACGTGAAGCGAGCAATTAGTTCTGGCATTTTCAGAGGCCAATGGACAATAGTTCCAAGTGCCCGCCATTTAAAAAAAAAGACTTTTGACCAATCATGATTATTTGCCTGCCTACTTGCTACGTTTTAAATTTATAGATACTCTCTTGTGTTGCCCATGTGACTCTGGACAAATTTTAAATACCTATCACCTGGACTAGTGCAAAGCAGTCTGATATCGTAACAGACTGTCCCAAAAGTATTGGAGAGCTTGAGAACAATTCAGTTAAAGATTGGCATTTGTTAACAACAGCAACATGTACCAGAGACTTGGTATGTGTGTATATATATTTTTCCATATCATGATGCAAAGGTAAAGCTTGTAAAAACACGCATATGTAAGGTAAGCAAATAAGTGAAATGAAAACACTATTATGTAATGTACACAAACATGAAGTCACAATTTTAAATGTTATAAAATAATTTAACTAATCAAACTAACTAATCAAAGATAGCACAAGCAAATTTACTAAATTGAAGATGATTACACTTGCTTACTTAAAATATTTCACGAATGGAAATTATTAAACATTTAGCTAGAGTTTTCAAATATTCACATGGGCGCTGTATGAACATAAAGAAACAGTCTTTTGAAACCCTATGAATCATTTCAAATTATTTAAAGTATTGCTTATTACTTTCATTTTAAGTTTCAAAAGGCATTAAAACTAATTAACTATCTGCTCTTTTCAAGCATTAAAAAGTTAATTTTTTACTCAACAAACCAAAATTGTAGAACAATAACTTATGGAAGTAGTTTAATTAACTATGTTATTACAAAAGCATTTAAATTAAATGCAGTAAATGTTTCAATTTGCACTCTTACAGGAACTGAATGCCACGTTATTATTTAAACTAAATGCCTGAAAGGAATACATGAACAGTAATACTGCTACTAAATGTAGGGAAATTTTAATAGCAATAATATAAGCTAATCAAACAATCTAATTAATATAATTTAATGAATCCCAAAGGAAGTTTATATAAAACGAGAGATGATTCAATTAACGTATTTGTAAGCTAAATGTGTGAAAGATTCAATCAATATTATTATTTCAGCTGTAAGAATAGCTAAATAGTATTGGATATTCAAACTGAATGTGGAAAATTATCTCTTTAAACTATTGGTAAACAAAATTTAGAATTGTAAACTAAGTACATTTACCAAACAATTTACTGAAACTAACTGTAAAAATTGAGTTTTTAGTCTTCAATAAGAAATATTAGCCATTTTCATAACTGCGAGTAATGAAAACACATTTGTGTGTTATAAACACGTGTGTACAAGATAAGCATATGTGTGTAATGTAAACAGATGTATGCAAACGTTTTCATAAAGCCCTAATGTAAAACGAGACTAAATATTTTATATAGCCTACTAATCAAAAATATTGCAAACAAATTTACTAATCAAAGATAAACACTTATTTGTTTAAAAATATTTAGTGGTTGGAAATTACTATACAAGGTGGAAGGGGTTATTAATTGAAAAAAATTAAAATCTTGCTTTTATTTAACAAAATGCTATACAATGTTTAAATAAGAATATCATAGCTTTTTTTTTTGAACCTGAATTCATAATTTAATTTTTTATCCTTTGTCACTATTATAAATAACAGCAAACATATAAGTAATAAGCCGAGTTATTAATTTTGCTTTTTAATCTTCGAAATTGTTACTTCTTTATTTCCGTATTTGAGAAAAATATTACTTTTTCCGACTCCGTTTATGAGTTTTTGGGATTTATACTTAAAATAAACCACCCTAGTTAAATGTAGTGAGATTAAAATAAAATAAAAATAAGCAGAACCAATTAGTAATTTAAATGTATAATAAATTTTAAAAAAATAAAATAATGCTCAAAGACAATTTCTTCTTTTTACAAGACAAACCTTGAACTTAAGAGCTTTAAGAACGCTTAAACGGCTTTACTCATCATTTGTAAGATCTAGAAATTCTCTAAGTGTTCTTAGAAAAGGGTAATCAGAAGTTAAAAATTGATAATAACGGAGACACGAGGCGTTTTCGAAAAATAAAGATACAATGCTGCACACACACTTGAAACAATTTTAATTGATTAAACGTCCATTATAAGCTGCCATTGTCAAAGCATTTGTTAAGTCTGGGTTCAAGCTTTTGTATTCCAAACTCAAAGAGCTTGGCCGCCTCTCATACAGGGCTCGCCACGAAAACAACGAATGACTTTAAGAGAAAAGCAAAACGTCCAAGGTTACAGTCCGTGGTGCCACCGGACACACAGATACTTTTCCTTTGCTGCTATAGGTGAAGTATCTTTACTTTCCGAAAATATTTAATTTTAAAACACAGCAATCGAAAAATATGCTACATATAGCCAGAAAAATTTTATGATTTCAAACATACACAGTTGAGTTCTGAACAATTTTAGCACTGTGCAAGGAAAAAAAATAGTTCAAATAGAATAGTATAAGAATAGTTCAGTATCTCGAAAAAATTAACTTCCAGTTACTTTTCCAGATATTTTCTTTTTCCTAAAACTTGCGTTCTTCAAAAAAAAAAAAAAATGTTTTCCTTGTTTATTTTCGACACATAGGAATTTCGACGGTGCATTAACGTCTCATGATCTTTTTTTTTTAAAAAAAAGTTAATAATACATTTTCAAGGTAACAAAAGTGGTGAAAAATTAATATCTGCTGTTACCTTTTCTTTTTTGCTTACATAATTACTTTTAATCAACATCCACTGACGTTAATTTAAGACACTTCCTAAAGTAACGGGTACAAGAAAACTTCAGCTTTAGAAGGCGGAAGATGTTCAGATCTCTTATTTGTTAAAACTACGTAAAAAAATATTAAAAAAATCATAAATATGGAATGAAGATTTTTTATTTATCTAATGAAACATGCAACCTTTAGAATGCATTTTATACCTTGCATTTATGTCTCTAACAATGGGTTTTTCTGCAAAGGTTATGCTAGACATCTAAATTGGTTTTCGATATCTGATAGTAGTCAGCATTCGTGAGTTTAATCAGGAATAAAAAAATGCTATTTGTTTGTACAATAACACACAATAGTTTTTATTTGGTAGAAATCAATTAAAAAAAGTCGCAAATTTACTTTCATATTGAATGAGACAAGATTTAAGATTCATTTAAAGCAAAAAGTTGAGAGATTTATAAACGAAATGTTTGCTTTTTTCTCACTCGATTCACACTCAACGAATTTTCATACTAAGCAAATTGTCTGATACATGCTTTGGATTCGGATTCATACACGAATTCATGCCAAAATATTTACTCCAGAGTTGTTTAATCTAATTTCATTTATCCCCGTATGTTATAAATAGAAAAAAAATTCTATTTCACATCCTAAAATATTTATTCCAGAGTTGTTTCATTTATTAGCACTTATTTCCGTATGTTATAAATAAAAATATTTCTATTTCATACACTAAACTATTTACTCCAGAGTTCAGTTTCATTTATTTGCACTTATTTGCAAAATTTCATTTATTCACGTTAGGTTTTTAATTCAGTTAGAATAACACAAATTATCAGCAGCAAAAATAATGTATCTTTATATATTTCGTATAAAATTGATGATAGAAATATAAGTTAAATAAAAATGAAGGTAAAACTTTTTTAGCTGTTAAAAAAGTAGAAATTTAAAATATATATAACAGTTTTTTTCTTTAATTTTTATGGAAATTTTTTTAAGATCATAAATATGAAAAAATGGAATGCCGCAATAAATTAATTTGAAAAACTCACTTTGTATAAGAAAATCTGAAATATTTATAATTATTTGCCTTCGGACAAACACATTTGTCTGTTTTATATCGATGAAAATATATTGCTCTGGTGTGAATTTAACATTTAGAGAAATATTTATAATAATATTAAAAACTTGAAACAAGAAAAGATTAAATATATCCTAAGGGTCTTGGAGTGGCTCTTAAAGGTTCTCAAAATGCTTCCTTTGGGGACAGTTTTAACTTTTTTTTAATGTAGTGTTTATAAGTAATTAGGTTTCTTCAAGAATTGACAAGTTTTAATAGCTATCAAAGAGTTTTAATAAAGAAAATTAATGCCCAAGAAAATTAATGCCTTCTTAATGCCTTAATTTTACGAGCCATGAAATTGATTTTTTTTTTAATTTTTATTTTATTATATTCATGTAAGAATTATTGCTAAAATTGATCATTACATTTTTTATACAAATCTGATGCCCGGCTATAAGTATTTGGAATATTTGGGAAAATTGTGGTTAAAATATACGTTTTTTTAAAATACTAAATAGTAAATAATTTTAATTTAGTATGTAAATTATTTTTAAATAAATATCACTTTTATAAATATAAAGAAAAATTAACATTCAGTCTAACAGAACTATGTGCTTGCTCATTTCCGTTTAATTTAAAGACCTAAAATAAGTATTTCTTGGAGTCAATGTACTGTTCAATTTACTTAAATAATTCGTAATGCAGCTTTTTATACCGAAATTCTAACTTACTAAACGTTGATATGTGACTTAATATTTACAAGGTCGCTCGAAATAATTCGGACAGACATAACGCAAAATCATAATGTTTATTGAAATATCTCAACCAATCTTTCAAATAAACCTGGAAACATGTTTTTATTTCTGAACAGATGTTGAACAACCGAGCATCTGTGGTTGCTCAAGGAATTGCTCAATCGCCTCCCAATAAATCCCAGCGATGGCAGGTTGATACGAATTCTGCCCCCGGCTCGCACCGACCACAGTGCTGACTTAAAATATCTTAAGTGGTAGACGTATCATGGGTTGGAGTCTCTTTGTTCTCAGACTCACCGTGGGAGGTTTTCATGATTTTCCTCTCCATGCAACGCAAACGAGTATGATTTCCAACAACAAAAAAGGAAACTTCTCTAGTAGTACCCTTAGTAGTATAGTTTCCAGGAGTACCTTTGTCTTCTAGATTGGGTTAAATATATCAGGACTTAGGAGTTGAACATTGGTAGTCGGAAACTCAAAATAGGGTCGGCTGCTCAAAGACGGTTATAAAATAAAAATAAAATAAAATGTAGAGTTTACGACTATCATTGTTTAACTTAAATATCATAAGTTTGTAATTTTGAACCCAACCCAGAAGACAACTCCAAGACCAAGCATTGGGTCAAACTTACCTTCGTGGATGGCTTTTTGATGGAACTAATCCGCATTGAACTTACCTTTTTTACGACGGATTTGGATTCATAATCATCTAGAATTTAGATAGAGGGAGGGGGTGCTGCTACAGTCCGAAATGTATGATCCTAATTGTTTAATTGCTTAGAGGGTGCTGAGAGTTCGCAAAGCCTTAATGTTAATATTATTTTTCGCATAATTTGCTATCTCAAAAAGTCATATTTAAAAAATTTGATGTCTCACGAACTATTTAATCGAATTTATGTCCCTCGAATCATGTAATCGTTTGTTTGTTCATTTAATTGTTTTTTATGTTCATTTAAAATTACTTAGATTAAATTGGTGCAAAAATTTATATACTTTACAATAAAATTCATACATCTATTAGTATAATTGAATAATAAAATATTATATAAATAGTTTTTCAAGAAATTACCACTGCATAAATAAGTCTTCAAATAATGTGTAAAAACGTCTCGACTCACTTCCTTAGTACCAGATAGATGACGAAATATGTGAAACAATAAATTAACCTAAGTGAGTCTAAGCTTTCCAGCCCTTGACAACTTGAAGTTGTAGAGCGGGAAACTAATTTAGACCATATTTTCCAAGTTGAGGCTACCCCTTATTCTGAGGGTCAAAAAAATTGTCGAAAAATAGACAATTTTATTCAAAGAGCCATGGTGGCCCAAGGGATAGAGTGCTCAACTCAATGAGTTAACCCAGGTTCGAATCCCAATGATGTCTGGTTGATATGAATTCTCACCCGGATTTCACCGAAAACAGTGTAGACGTTGAATATCCGCAAGTGTAGACTGATTATGGGTTGAAGTTCCTTTGTCTTCAGGTGGACTGTAAGAGGTTTTCGGGGTTTTCTACTCCATGTAACTCATATACTAATTAGTTCCATCAAAAAATCATCTACTAAGGTAAATTTCTCCAACGGAAAATATTTGATACAGGAGCTCCTTTGTCTTCCAGACAGGACTCAAAATTAAAAGGTTGCGGAGTTGAACAGTGATAGTTGCAAACTTAAAAAGGGGTCATCTGTTCAACGTAATTTATAAAAAAGAAATTTAGAATATTTAAGCCTATGGGTATGTACAGTACACGGTGTTATACTTGTTGGCAATGCATAACAAAACAATAAAGAATAAAGCAATTCTAGTAAATTCTTCGCATCTTTAATTTTCTAAAAGTAAAATTCTCATGAGAAATTCTTTTTCAGTTGAAGATTTCATAAAACTATTTTGATATTCAATACAATAACAAATAAAGTTCGTTTTTTGAAAGCATTTTTAATGTACTTTTGTATAGTTATGCAATTTTAATAACTGTGAAAAAGACTACAAAGAATTCCAAGATGACAAAATTTTTCGATTAACAGAAAACATTCTTTTACAAAAAAAAATGAGTAAATAATACTATAAAAAATAATTTCAACTTTTTAAATTAAACTTTAGCTATTGAATTTCTTTTTCATTCAATAAATTATTAGACAATAAAGTTCTTTTTTTATTGTATAAACAATAAAGCACTTTTTCGAAAGAAAATAAATGCTTCTTTTGTAATATTACCGCATCTGATGCAATGTTTTTTTTACGAATAAAATTTTTTTTTTAAAAATAAAGGCTTCGAAGCTAAGCGACTGTAACTAATACATCGACTAGTTTTTTCAATATGTAAGTTAATGATAAACCAATATATTATAGTAATGTATTAGTTTTTTTAAAAAAAGATACATTCATGAAATAGTAATAATAAAAATAAAATATAAAGTTACAACTCTTTCGATTACGTTTCGCACATTACTATAAATTATCATATCAAGTTTTACACATCAGACGTTCGATCTATATTAGCCGACACTGGAACAAATAAAAGTTTGAATGCTGGCACGAATACTGGCATCATCCATAAAATCCATTTTACAGTAAAATCTCTTTGCACCGTAAAATGTTATACCATAATTTTACAGTGTTTATTCAATTTCAGTGATTCAGTTAATTTATGGTACTTAATACTGTAAGAAATTCAGTATATCAGATTTGTTGTTCCGTAATTTTTTCTAATGAAAATTTCACGGAAAAAAAGTACTGGCACCCTGAGTGTCGGTACTTTTTACAGTGTTGACAGTGTACCGTTTTGTTGCCACACATTGCTCCTGTTGTCTATGTGAAATTGTCCCGCAGTGGACTGATCGTTAAGACACGGTTCCCAGAAGATCACCGTAGTCAAGCATCACTGGCTGCGGTCAGCGTGCAGGTGGGTGACCACTTGGATCAGTCTGCGTAGGGACCGAGGGTGTGTGGTATTGGTCCTCGTTAAACTGTTCTACCTTAAAGTGCTCGACTTCGCGTGCAGGTCGTCGGGCTACCGAAGCGGGGGTGCCATCCCCTCCGCGGAGGATCAAAATTGTGATGGCATGTGCTCGGATCATCCTCAGGGATGTTTCCCAGACCGTCGCCAATAGCCCATTGCGCAGCTCTAGTGCGACGTAAATGAACAAATAAAAAAAAAAACTATGTGGAATTTTGCCTGCAGCTAAGTTGAGCTTCAAAAATTACTAATGCTTAGAGTTAAGCTTGTGCTTATACAATTAATAATAATTAATGATAAAAATTTATATTTTAATAACAATTTTACTTACTTTAATTATTTTATTGTATTTTTATTTTATAAATATTTATCATATAGCGATTTAAAAAAATTTTCTAATAATTTAAAAATTTAATAATTAAAAAATAGCACCTAAAATTATGAAAAATATCATGAATTGTGTCTTCTACAAAAATATATTGAAAGATTATAATTACAAAGCATAGTTAATAGAAACGAAAAATTATAAACACAACAATATTAGACTTTTTGGAGTATTGTAAACTATATCGTTTACATTTTTTGCAAGTTCAATATTATTGTGGTAATTGGAACATATTATCGTAGTGATTGATATACAGATATAATAAATAATGTAAAAAATATTTGCAGCCTATTTTGCTTCATTGACATCATTTTATTTATTGCTTTAAATATTTCATTATTAGTATATTTTTACAACTTCTCATTTGTCAAATTCATCATTAAAAAAGGACATATTTTGCTTTGTTTTTTTTTCCATTATTTTAAGAAAACTGGATTAAAACGTGAATCAATTTCCTAATACATTTCAAAGTCTAATAAATATCTATATTAGCCATAACGCTCAATAAAAAAAATTTCACGTAAATTAACCTCTTACAGTGTTTTGACTTTTCAACTTATAGGCAAATATCGCAAGAAATTAATCGGTTTGGTTTTAATAACATTTTAAATTAGACGTTGATCAAATTCAGCATCGTCAAAGGTCAAAGTTCAATCAGTTTAATAATATCTTTTTAATTTAAATGTCAAATTGAGTATTTTTCATTGCAATTAGATTTGTAGATGGAACTCTAAGCTCGTTGTTTTCTCACAAGTTAGAGCAAAGTAATTTTTCTCAAATTCAATTTCATGCCTCTATTTAAGTTGTTTAAATAACAAATAAATTTAAATGACAGTTACTAATAGTTGGAAGCAACAACAGTTAAATTGTTCTCAGTTTTATTTAGACAGAAAGTTTTAGGAAAAAATTATCAATTTAAAAATGTTCAAGAAATTTCTTTAAATGCTAAAATGTCTTGAATTTCTAATATTTTCGTACCTTTTTGCAAATTATTGTCTATAACTTATGAAAACACTGCCAGTATTTAATCATATTATTTATTAATATGAAATCATTACATTGTCCTGTAATTTGTAAATAAATATCAAATACCATATACAATGTAAATATACAATATCATATACAACACAAGAAGTTGTTCTCGTTTCTAATTCTAATTGCCAACCGGCAAGCCTGCTTGGTGAAATTAAGCGAATTTAAGGCAGAGGATGCGTTTCTTGTTTTTCAGTGGCGCCATCTGTGACGAAAAATATGACTTCTGCCACACACACGTCACAGTCCGTTTATATGTAAGACCCATTCATACATCCATTTACTCATACACAGATAGTAATTTTGACATGAACCAGAGAACGATCAATCTCCTATTCAGTAGCCCAAAGGTATCGATTTGTTATGGGAACATGGAGGACTTTATGACCCGACAAATTTAACGTGTGGTAGTCATCATTTCGTACAAAGGAAGTTTTCCACTGCTGGAGATTGAATTCACGACCTATTAAACATGGGCCCAACGCCCAACCAACCAGGCTATCCTAGGCAACACAATATAAATACAGAAAGATATTTTTTATTTTTAAACAAATGCTGTTAATCGTTACATTTTAAGATAATCATAAAATTATATAACTAAATATTTGAAATAAAATATGACTCACTTTTTTGAAAACAATCCCTTTTAAGAAAAAATAACTTATATGAAAATGAATACTTTTTAGATACACAAATTGCAAATATTGAAATTCCAAAACTGATGCCACATTTCTTATGCTTAAAAAATCATCCACAGCATTGGGTTTAAAACAAATTCAAATGTTTTTTTTCATTTTCTTAAACAGGCATTTATTTTTTTCCGTACTTCAAATTATATATCAGTTATCAGCTTATTATACTATTCTAAATTTATAAATAGCATTTTCCTCTAGTTATTAGTTTCTTTTAAAGTTGATATAATTCACCTAACATGGTGAATTCAAATTTTCGTCTAATTATCGCACAAACATACGACGTGTATCCGGAAAGTATATTTCATTTTCTTCGACCGCAACCGCAGCGGTAGTGTCACAATTCGCTGCATGCGCACACGTGTCTTCAGTTGATTGCCTATCCACTGGCGCCGTTACAGCTGGACTACGCTCCGCTTACATGTGTTTACTTGTGCGGTTACAAGTGAAATTGCTTAGGCCGATAGAGGATCTTGCCGACTGTGCAGTGTATTCTGTTAAATGGTTTTGGAGAGCAAAGATAGTTAAGCCATATGAAATTTGGAATCAGTTAAAAATTCAAAAAATAATTTTGCGCGAGATTGCCACAAATCTATGACGACGCAAAAAATGGGCTTTTCGCTGCGATTGCTGTTGTTTCTAACGCCACTTTCCATTATACCAGAAAGTCTGCTTGCTGAAACCAAAGGAATTTAAGACAGGGGGAGCGTTTCTTGTGTATCTGTGGTGCCATCCATCCAAGAATGCGATTTCAATCACACTTGTCGCATCCCATTTTAAAGGGTGGACCCATTCATTCATCCACAAATCGTAAATTTGACCACAACTAGTGAACGATTATCTCCAATTCAGTACCCCCAGAGGTTCTGATTTGTAACGGATACTTGGAAGACTTTGTGACCCTGACATATTTAACGTGCTTCAGACACCATTTACTACATTAATATAGAAACTGTTACTATATTAATATCAAAAAATTAAAAACAAAATTCTATAGATCATGCTGATTCTTAATTATTCAGTTTTTCATCTCTACAATAAAATTAGTCTTGTTGGAGATAACCAGTTTTCGAACTCAATTATTTTACCAATCAAACATACACACAGCACAGAAAGAATATTAATATGAGCTCAAACTAGGCTTAACAAAACTAAAGTGAATAGGAGCTAAATGTTATAAAAATATTTAATACAATTGGCAAATTCATATAAGTCTGATGCTGATATAAATATCATAACACTTTTTTTATAACAATTTACATGAGTAATTTGTCATATTGATCCGAAAAAAAGATTGAAATTATCAAATAATCGACCACAATTGATTTTCTTGATCCAATAATAAAGAGAATTGAAGCTTATTTAATATTAAATAGGTTATCATCGATTTATTAACTCAGCCCGATAAGAAGATAGAAACTACTAGGTAAATAATCGATTATGATCTTAGAACTTGCTCTTCTTTAGATGCTGGTGTCAATAGCTAAGCCTATTTAGACTTCAATGGCCCCTCATCTTAGCCCGAAAATTTAAAAAATTCATATCTTCAGAAATGGCAATGCTAGCTTGTTATAAACTTTATTAATTATTGATGTTATGATTTTAGTACAAATTTATGAACCCTTAATTTGGCATTAACTTGAAATAAAACAATTATTCACCTAATTTTTTGAGTTTTTCAACTCCACACTTGAATAGATTTTATGTAGTTTTTACAGTGTAAGGAATCACCCAGTAGAATATTTTACCTTTATAATTTACTACAACAATGGAATAGTACATTGACAACATTTTACAATAAATTTGACTTGAAAAGTCTTCTAAATTTTTCAAAATATAGTAGCAAATTTTTAAAAACTAAACTCAGCAGCGCGACAGCCCATGAGGGCCAAGGCCTACTGTGCCCATCTCAGTTTTCTTGACCTTGGGCTTTGGGGTGCAGGAACAGAAGTTCCGGTCTGGTGGTCAGCCGAACCAAATGTTTATGCAACTAATATTCTTAATGCCGCATTTGAATTTAAAAATCTTCTAATTGTTATACTACTTTAATAAGACAAATAATGAGTTTATTTTATTCATTTAATTAGTTGATGAAACAATTTCGCAGTATTTTAGACGGATAAAAACATTATTTTACACTTTATTTGAAATTAATGTTTGCAGATTGAATATTTATTTAAAAGAAACAACATAATACAAGTTAATCAATAGCAATGCAGTTATGAAAAAACTATTTATTGGCATATAAGATTGCTTTTATAAAGAAATATTTTTAAGCTAAAAGCCAAAAATGGGAGTTTTACTTTAAATTGACTATGTGTATTTAATTGTAAAAATTACATTCCGTATACAAAAAGAATACTTTCTTTTAATGAATCTCTATATTTAGAATCTTTGATAAAAGAAATAAATTACATTCGTAACTCCTTTTATGATCATGGAATGTTTTAACAAGAAGTAAAAGTTAAATTCCTTTCTTTAATTATAACATCACTTTTCTAAAAATAAATATTGTTTCAAAATGGGCTTTCTGTAAAAAATGAAAGAAAATCACAGGAAATAAGTTGAAAAGAACTTAGAGCGGAAAGAAATACTTAATTTTTTCGTATAATCATCATTAAAATTATTTTGAAACGCAAGAACAAATAAAACCTAAAGCTCAAACTTGTGGTGACACTTTTTTTAGTAGAGTTTTATTTGTGTCATAGAGAACTCTCAAAAACTCTCATTCTTTTAAAAACTATTCAAACTTTTTTTTTAAAAAAAAGCATAATTTCTGTTTTTTTTTTAATATTTTAAATTTTGAAAGGATTGAGTTAAAGTTCAAAATAGTTAATTGAGCAAATTAATTTACATTCCAGAATCCTCTTCACGTTTTTGTTCAATGCCATTTTTTGAACTTCAAGAAGAGAATTCAATCAATAGCGAGATGCATTTTTTATTTTGACTAATAGATTTTAATTATAATTAATTAGGGTTTTGTTCCAAGCTTTCAAGCATATTTTATTTAATTTTCAATACTAAACATGAAGCCCGGTAATCATTTTAAAATAAAAATGATAAGTTCTTTAATGTGACATCTGTCAAAAGTTTATCTTTATGTTAGACTTAGAATTTTTTTCCAAACTAAAGCTATAGCACAAAACAATTTATTTTTGTTTATTAGTCTTGATTTTCTAACTCATCGCCGGTGAACTTTTTGAGTTGTAAAGCGCACAAACTCCTCGAGAACGAAAGTGGATATTTGTAGGTTTGTTCATTTTTACAAACATGCATTTCACACTATATATACACCCCCTATATATGATTCACACTATATATGAACCCCCATCTTCATTGATAGCAAGCTCAATGAAAGATCATCTCGTGATTGCCAGATCATAAATCCATTTTTGAAGCAATCATTCCTAGTTACTTTTATTAAACGCTCATTTTGAACAACATTCAATATTTGAAACATAAACATTTTTTTAAGAACCCTAATGTGCTTTCAGATTAAAAACGCTGTCTACGACATTTGTCATAGATTTATCTTTATGTTAGAGTTAATATTTTTTTTCCAAATAAACGCTACTGCTCATGGCAATTTATTTTTGTTCATTAGACTTGATTTACTAATTCATCATGGAGGAACTTTTTACGATGAAAAACGGACAATATCCGCGTGTAAGAAAGTGGACATATGTAATTTGTTCATTTTTACAAACACGCATTTCACACTCCATACATTTAATAAGAGAACATTCTACTTCCTGATAATCCAGGGGTGAGCCCTAATCTTCATTAATAGCATGTTCAATGAAAGCTCATCTCATGCATTTCCCACTATATATACACATAGTGAGTGAACATTTTACTGTCTGACAATCATGAGATGAACCCCCATCTTCCCTAATAGCAAGTTCAATGAAAGCTTATCTCGTGATTGCCAACCCATGTATCCATTTTTGAGGCAAGCATTCTTACCTACTTTTTAAACGTGCATTTTAAACAACGTTTAATATTTGAAACATTAACATTTTTTTGAAAAACGCAATTTTAAGCTGTGTCTAAAATAAAAAAATACGAGAACAAAGCGTAGATAATTTTCTGAGTAATAATATATGAATGATACAAAATAATTACAAGGCAAAATCTAAATTTGAATGGATGGAATTAAATCTAAAATTGAAACATGTAATAGTATTTCGAATTAAGTCTAAAGTTATTAATAATAATAAATCAAAACGTATAAGTTTAACATTAATAAAATTAATAAATTAAGCAAGATATGTACCAAATATTTATAAACAAAATCTATTTAGAATCATGATTAGTTTTTTGTTTCTGTTTTTATTGTTTCAGTTTAGATTTATATTGCTTCTATTGTAAAGGGGTTATAAATGCTGCAATCTGCTCAATGAACTCTCCTTTTTCGCGCGGTTTTCTATTACTCTGAACATTCTGTTCCTTGCAATAGCATTATACTTTTATAGTTTTAATATTTAAAAACTTTAAACATATAAAAAATAATTTAAAATTAACGAACATTTCACTCGCTGTACAGCAGATAAATGCTGATGGAATTTTGAAGTTAGATATTTTGAAAATAGGCATTAATTTTTTGCAGAATGTTGCGAAATTCACATATTCCATTTTTTTAATGTCTTATATCAGCTTTACTTTTTCTGTCTTTTCCATTCCATTGATGAATGGTTTTCTTTTTAGTTTTTTTAGTATAATGGAATGGAGGATAACTTTATTGTCAGAGTTATTTTCAATTAAATGATTAAAAAAGGTCTAATCACTTAAAAACTCATGGACTGAAAGATAGATTTTCTATAGATTCAGAAGAAGAAATTCCAACCCCAGAAAGTATAAAAAAAAAATAATTATAATTTGAGAGAGTAAATATTTTGTTTTACATATTTTTAAACATTTATGCGAATTTTTTTTTAAAGAAAGAAAAAAAAATTCCTTACATTTTCTCATTTGTTTACACACGTAAATATATTCTCTTTCTGTGAAAACAAAACAATAAATATTTAGCGATTTCTTATTGCATCGCTAAGAAATGATCTCCTAAATTAAAAACCAAATTGAAATTAAATTTTCATTAATTAAATTAAAAATAATGTCATCAGAATTTGATGAGCAACAGTAAAGCTATAATGTTTTGTTTTACTGCAGCATGATTAATTTAAAAAATTGCAAAAAAAAGTGAAACTGTGAAGAAATTTAAAGAAACTGAGTAATAATATTTATTTTAACTGTAAGAGATATTTGTTTAGTTTTAATTAAATATTTCTAGACGAAATAACTGAAGTATAAATTTTAAAAAAATTATTCATTTGAAATTTTATATGAATCTATGTTCATTGGAATATTTTTTATAAAGTGTTTTGAAATTTATTTTTTTAACAATTCTTGATTCTTTCTTAATTAAAACTTCAGTAAATATTGACTATATTTCTTCAAAAGACATCTCAAAATTTTTTTCGTTGCAATTTTTGATATAATGCTATTCACGATCTCAATGTTTTGTACAAATTAAGATTTTTCTATTAAAAGGAAACAAGCTTTTTGCCTGAAGGTAACACGTTAAAAATTTGACAGACTGCCATCGTAATATGACATTTATTAAATTGCAAATTGGTGGTTTAGTTCAGATTAAGAGAAATTAATCTATGTGTAGAAACAAGATATCCGAAAAGAATTATAACGATAATTCTTAATAGAGGATTTTAATATCTTTATCTAAATCAAAGTCAGAAAGCAATTGCAATGGTGGTTCTCAATTAATATTAAAGCGACAATAAAACGCTATTGAAAGCTAACAAAACCTGCTTGATTTCATGTTAAATCTTGATATAATCTCCATATAGTTTCCCTTCTAAACTGTCTTTCAAATCCCACTCTGTTTTTCCTCTTAACCAAGCAGGGTTTAATGGTTCATTCCTCTTCATTTATCAAATATAGGTTGTAAGACTTCAAAAATGTTTTTGTGTATCCTCCTTCAAAAAAACTGTTGGAAGTTTCTCGGAAAAATGGCAAAATAGCAATTTATTTAATTGTTATTTTACCGTATTAAAAAAAACCTGCCAAATAACCATAAAACATAACAAAATAATTATTTCAGTGCAAAATTACGATATATAATTTTTATTGACTGGTTAATATAAGATAATTTCTATAAAATTGCCAACTCTCGGTTGCATTTTCACGGACAGTTGAAAAACAACACACTTAGACTTTCAAGCAGCAAATAAAAAAATAAATAAAAATATGGTGGAAGAGTAAAACTTTAATTGGATTTTTATCGCATCTTTAAACTCTGTTTATTTAACGTTTTAAATAAAACGAAATCTGTTCCAATAAATATATTATGTAAGACACATGGACATACATACATGCATATATATATATATATATATATATATATATATATATATATATATATATATATATATATATATATATATATATATATATATATATATATATATATATATATATATATATATATATATATATATATATATATATATATATATATGGAAAAAAGGGGAGGAAATAATAAGTTAAAAAAATAACAAAAAACAGTTTAAAAAATAAAAAAAAAGGATGACATTTTATTTAAAAAACCGGAAAAAAAAGATATAATCTTCTCATCAGCCCACACAATTATATCCGCAAAGCAGAGTGCTTTCTGATATTGTATCAATAAAGCCAAAGCAAAATATATTAATACAATAGTGGGAGGAGCACTCAAATTTTTTTTTAATAAAAATTACAACTAATAAAACAGAACACAAAAAGTAAAAATAAGTAAAAATAACATGTAAAAACAGAAAATAAAATAAAATAAAATAACAGTATAAAAATGGACTATAAAGCGAGTAACGAAATCAGATCAACTTACATGGACGGGAATTTTTCAAGAATGATTTAAAAATGTTTTCGCAGAAAGATTGCCAGATTACAAAATATGAAAACAAAAGCGCAAATTGAGTGTTACAATAGGTTTTTAAAGTGTCGTTCTTACTGCACTGCTGAAGTGATTTGTTATTCTGTGCATTGATTTGTTAGATACCAAGGATGGGCCCAAAATGGATGTGGGCAAGGTAATATTGTACTAGATAATTTTAAAAATTGACCATAAAATTTTTTAGAAAATAGATGTTTATTTAAGAAAAAATATAAAATGGAAAAGAGAAACATAAATTGCCTGTTTTGCAAATAATTTTAGCCACGGATTTGCACGGATTAGCACATGGAAAAATTATATAAATTTTTAAAGAAAAAATTTTAATAGATAATTTAAACACGAATTTGCCAGAAATGGATTTGCACATGGAAAAATTAACAAAGAAAAAAATTTTAGTAGATAATTTTAGCCTCGGATTTGCCCGAAATGGATTTGCACATGGAAAAATTGTATTAATTAATAAGGAAATTTTTAGCAAACAATTTTAGCCACGGATTTGCCCGAAATGGATTTGCACATGGAAAAATTGTATAGATTAACAAAGGAAATTACTTAGTAAAGGAACTTTTAGTAAATAATTTCAACCACGGATTTGCCCGAAGTGGATTTGCACATGGAAAAATTATACAAATTAACAAAGAAATTATTTATTAAATAATTTTGGAAATGAATTTACCAATGGATTTACTAATGGATTACCCTTTTTTTCATATATCTATAATTTTTCTTTGTTTTATTCTACATTTTGAACTTATCTAATGAGTTCTGTTTATTTGCAGCTTAAGCGCAATAAATGAAACTTATTGTTTTACTTAACTTTCTTCGTGTTATCTTGTATTTATTTATTATATATATATATATATATAAGTTCAAAATGAAGAATAAAGCAAAGAAAAATAATAGACATATGAAAAAAAGAGGGTGGGAAATAATAAGTAAAAAAATAACAAACAACATTTTATTTAAAAAAAAAAATAAATAAAATTAATTGTTAATAAAAAAACCGGAAAAATGTTTGTTAATAAAAAACCGGATAATACTTATTGTTTTTCTTAACTTTCTTAGTGTTTTCTTGTATTTATTTATTTATTATATATATATATATATATATATATATATATATATATATATATATACATATATATTATGAAGGCACGTATGAGACTTTATGTAACTATAAACATGTTATATAAATGTCGCAGGAATAGTTATATATATTAATTGGCATAAATATATTTAATTATTCTACATATTTAATTAAAGCGTCATAAATTCTACCTTAGAATTTTAAAAATGGACTTTTTTGTAACTTTCCAATTTCAATTATTTCAAATCTGTATCTAAGTTCTGGTTATATGCTTAAAAATATGTACGTCTTTCTAATAATGATGCAACACATGCATAAGAATAAAACATTAAAACTGCCTGAAAGGTTAATTTATCCTTAGCTAAATATATTCACGTAAAAATTAATTTTTTAATATTTAAAGTGCTATTATTGACTAATAGTAAATTATTTATGAAGAGAATAATGAGTCAGTAAGTACTCAAATGTTATAGCTTTCTATTTATGAATGTAATTATGAATAAAAATTCTTACTTAAAAATATTTTTTAAAAAGATAATGATTCATGAAGAAAAGAACTAACGTATGATCTAAAAATATATGAAATTGACGATCGATATTCATTTATATGTAAAATTTTATATCAGTAATCTATTTATTAAAATATTGAAATCACGAAAAATTAGTCAGTAGTATTTAATTCTTTTTAACTAAAAATATTCAAAATATGCTTTTAAATTAGACTAATGGTAAACCTACAAGATTAGGAAATTTTTATCAATTACTGGTTATCTATCATTGTCTTAAGTACTTACTAGAGATTAATAAAATTACTTCAGTCAAGATCTGCGGATTTCAAAAAGAAAAATAAATACAGAAATTATGTTAATTACTATCAGGAATGAAATTAGCTTTTAATCCCATTATCTTTTGTCATTCACTGAATTTCTTGTCTACAAATTATCCTATGCAATAATGATTCTCCTGGTATTGAATTGGTAAACATTATTAGCAAAATGCCCTTAGAATATATTGTAATGTCATACAATTCTGTTATTAAAATAATTATTTGCCTTTTAGTTTTTTTTTTACCTTCTATGTTTGTACATGTAACTAAAGCAACGTTCAGTTAGATTAATCAGGTTATAAAATTGTTTAAAAGCAATGTAGGAATCTTATTTTAAAAATGTTTTTTGAGCCAACTAATTAAATAACTTCAGTAATGTTACGAAAAATAAACTTTAATAATTGTATATATATTAAATCGTAATGATTGTAGGTTTTATCCTTTTTTTATGAATCGGGATAGCCTGGTTGGATTTCAGGCTCGTGTTCATGAGAACGCTCCTGCCACCAAGACTGCAATTGATGTTTATTATTTTTGTAACTTATTTTAATTCTCTTACTCTTCTTTACTTACATGATATCGCTTACTAACCCTCAATACTATTTGCAAATTTCATTTCATATTGCTTAAAACGACAGTGGGGCGAAGTATTTATAAATTGGCAAAAAAAATATGGCAATGATGTAGATTGATATTTATTGGTAAAATGAAACCTAACTTTAAAATAAAGTTAGTCGTATATTTCTATTTTTGACATCAGTCATATGCAACACTTCTACACAACGTAGATAATGAATCAAATTATTGATTTACAAATAGTAGATTGCTGCAAAATATCTCTGCTAGAGTATTGCATATTTAGCTGACTGAATTACGCAGAGCTCAAAAACAAATGTTCAACTTTCGTATAAAATAGGTAAACTTCCAAATCACAGAAGAAGAAATCTTTATGCAAGATTGTAAAAAATTTTTGTGTATCCAAAAACCAAAGATGATGGCAATTACTTTGCATCAAAAGTCATGTTGCACTAAGTGTTCTACAACTCCAAAACCCATGGATAGTTCCTGGGGCTTCTAAACACCTATAATGTTCTATACACAACGTGGTGTAAAGTAGCCACCACCAAGCCCTATGTCTGCTATTTAGTATTGCTAAAGTTTATAATCATAGTAAGATATAATAAAGACAAGAAACAATCAGTAAAGCTATTTCTACGAGACAATATATAGAAAGAATTAGTAACTTAGGTTGCTTACATACACTATACTGTTTGAAACTTTTCGAAAATTTTTTTTATTAGTTTGTTATTTCACCGTATTCAAACAAAGTAGTCAACTACCCGCAAATAAGATGGTAATCAAATTGTTAACTGTGAAAAAAAACTGTTTATTAGCTACTATCACACAATACTGCTAAACAACGAGAATTTTATCGCACCAACTGAGACCACCTAATGAAGTTTCTTCCAACTGTTTGCATATTAAGGCCGAGTGAGCTAATCTGTCAGTCTCATTACTGATAGAACAGGGGTTTGAATCCCAGAGTTGACACCACAATGTTTCCTCCAATCCCTTCAACACATGAAGAGTTTCCAGTATCCTGCACTCCCCAATTTGAGTCAAATACTCCCCATCGCCTATTACCTAACGAAAAGCCTAACTTTTATGCCCAGTTAATTTTCTTTTTTATGGTTTTGAAACCATGCTAACTGTGCATTCTTAAAAACCCTTTATCGTTAAAAAAATGTGTTTCACCCTAAGCTCCCAACTCTCTAATTAAGATAAATAAAAAAATATTTAGAGACAGTAGATAATTTCGTCATAATTTCTACAAAAAGATTAATACAATTAGTTTTTTATCTCTAAAATGGTCAAAATAAGCTATTTAATCAATAAAATAAACGCCTTGTTTTTCTGCAGCTGTAAAGTGTGAGCGACTACAAAATGATCATACCTACATAGCTAATAGTTTTCCCTAATAATTTCGTGACTGCCAAGTAAAATATTTGTAAATCTAATGAAATATGACTCAAAAACTAATGACCCTCTCAGTTTTATTTTTACATAAAAGAGTTTTCTCCTTTTTTCTCTGAAAATGTGAAAAAATTTCATAATTTTAATTTTTTTGCGTTTAATTTTTTTTCGTTCATTAATTTTTTTGCATTGGTTAAAATTTTCTGAAACAGCTGTGACGACGACATTTTAATTTTTTTTTAATATTTGGTCAAATAAGTACTTGGTCGTAAATACATTGCAAATTTACTGCGATATAATTCCTTTTTCATTGAAACATCTGATCTATGTTACTGCAAAATAATCATAAATCTCCAGGTAAAAGCATCAGTTATGCTAAATTTAGAGTTAAAAATAGTTTTTTTTTAATATCTGATTCTAAACCCTTAGTTTTAGTTCTTTTTATTAAAATTATATTCCATGATCGAATTTCATTAAGTCAACTTTAAGATTCATTATTTTGTGCTACATGATTTATATTACCAAATACGAAAGAGGTGTTTACTTTTATTTGAGACTTCTGAATTCTGAATAGCGTTTACTCAAATAAATAATAAATTTTTTATTTGAAAAAAAAATTATCAATTTTGAGTTTTTTTCGTTTATTTTTATGGATTTCTAATAATACACTTGTAAATGCTTTTGAAAAATTAGAAGAAAGAAAACTTCTGATACATACATTTAATTAATATTATTTTATTTAGCAAAATCATTTTAATCTCATAATAAATAAAAAATTAACTTCTGTACGATTCATTGTAAATTTTTAGAGTTTCTTGTTTAGTAGGATGATGGTTTGAATAATTTATTTCATTCAAATTTTGCTTTCTGATGCTTATAAGTAAAAAAAAGGGTGTTCCATGAAAAACACCCTTAATATGTATTATTTAAATGCTTATCAAATGCGTACATTTAAGCATCAAAAATTAATATGTATGCAGGAGGGAGAAAACAACTAACTCTATCGCAATGTGAAAAATCACAGTATAGGAAACGGATGTAGCAAACAGATATAATTGAAGGTTCACACTTTAAAGTGTTTCTAATAATCATCTTACAAATCATCTCTCCTTAATTCCCCAATCATTTCTGTCTTGTTGCTTATTGCAGTCACTTTTCTTCATTACAGTTTGCAGATTTACATAGCATGTTTTTTTTTTTTTTTTTTTTCAATTCCTATTGTTTTTACATTTATCTTTTCCTTTCTATTAAAGATTCTATAACCGTAAATCTAAGGTGCTCTTTGTGAAACACTCAGTACAATTAATGAAAAATGTACTTAAAATTAAAAAAAAATCCTATTAATTAAAATCCTCAAATCAGAAGAAAAATTTGTTAGTTGTTATTGGAAAAATGATAGATAGACAATAAATACTTTTAGTAATTCAAAGAGATATCTGAATCAATAAGTATTTTGCTCTAGTAAAGAAAAGGTTTCGTAAGTATATATCATAGGAAATAAAAGCACTCTCTTTTTCTTGGTAAATAATATTTCTGGGACTTCTGTCAACTGCAACTAGATTTTACTACATAAACGACCGTTGCATCAATATATATCTATGACGTGCGCATTAATGTTACCGCAATCTCAATAATCTCCAAACGTCACTACAACCAGTTGTATATTTCTTTGATAATAGTTTTGAAATATATGGAATACACAATTGAGCATATGTTTGTAGCAGACGTTGACCACCGGTCAACGTCAGAGTCTCATTTTATTCAATTCATTTCCCTTTCTGCAAATGACAATATAACAAAGTGTGTTGCTAAAATTAGAAAAAGCAGATTCAAAAAATATAATATGAAAAAACTGTGTATTATTGCAGCGCTTTCTTGCCACAACAAGAGTCTTAACTGTTTTCGTGGCATATATTGTTATAGAAAGTGAAAAAATGTTGGGCGCAAATTATAAAATCCAACATTTTATTGTTTCTTTTTTCTTGAAGTCACTCCTTTATGTAGTTTTTTTTCTTCTGTTTGTTACGAGACGTGATGATTAAAGTTGCTGATAAATTCTATTTCAGTTATTGTAATTTTATCAAATTTCCTACTGGAAATAAAATAAACACAAAATTACGTTAATATCGTTTTTTTTTCCGGATTTATTTCGATTATAAAATGTTAAAAAATTGTTTCGTGTTGCATTTTTAGAGAGAACTTTTAATGCTATAAAATAAAGATATAAATTAGTGTTTAGGTACATTTAATTTTAAAACAAAATTTTCAGAAACAATTTTTGAAGAAAGGAAACAGTTATTTTAATTAATAAAACTTAATTATACGGTATTTAAACCATTTGGTAATTTTTCCGTTCATGCTGTAACGGTTTACCGGAAATTCCAGTTTTCAAAATTAGATTACTTGCTAAGTATATTTAGTAAACAAAACAAAAAATTAAGCAGGGAATTTTACCGAATGAAGTTTTTATGGCATGTTTTAAGGTATCAAGATTAAATTTTTGTCTTTTATCCCATTTACCAAATTTTATCATACCATGAAACTATATTTTATTGTTAATTTTAATAAAATCAGTACCAAAGCGCTTCGGTATAAATTTCTAAGCATTATGGTGTTTCCATGGAGGTTATGGTAAAATTAATTATTATGGCCAGATTATTGTAAAATTTACCGTGTTTCCATGGAAACACGGTAAATTTTACCATAATCTGGCAGTTTTGACTATACTTCTTTTCTCAGAGAAATGTCTAATATACACTATTTAAGTAATTCGCACTAAACACTCACTTTGAATAATAAGTGCTCACCAAATTTTAAACTCACTAACCTTTTCTAGATATAATTTCTTCTGAATAAAAATTTTTGTTTTTGTAAATATCAGGTTCGTAGTACTCAAATATATCAATTATAAGTGAAAACAAGAGCCAAAAAAGAAATAAAGAAAGTCTTAATTTTGACCTTTATGTTTCTTTGTATACCAACAATAAGTCAGATTGACAAATGGGATTTGGGATAACAATCTTATAATTATTGGTGGTTCTTAATCTTATTCTTGTTCCATTAAAAGCAATAACAGAACATTAACTAATTGAATTAGGTCTATGGCAATTTGTGCGTACTTAATGTACAAATTAAAACATAAAAATACGACAAACATGCATCATTCCCAAATATATTTTGCATGAGACTTAAAATTATGTTGCACTTTAACAGTCTTTTATTAAAAGTAACTCACATATAGATTCAACTTTAAGACAAACTATTGGAAACAAATTTAATTTAAAATTAATTAAGTTTGGAACGTATTAAAGTTTTTTTTTTATTATTTAATATACGTCTATTTAAATACAGTTGTTCACATTGTTAAACATTTCTCGGAGCAAATGATAAAATAATATATTTTTTTTATTATTATTTTAGCATATTCAAACAAAACATTAAAATAACCATAAATAAAATGGTTTTTAAACAGTAAAGTGTGAGAAAAAACGTTTATTATCAACTTACATCTAATACGGTTAAACAACCGTAATTTTCTCACACCAACTAGGCCCACCTAATTCAACCAGTTAGTTCCTTGCAGCTTGGAACATATTGTAGCCTAGTAAGCTAATCTGTCAATTTCATGACTGACAGAACTTGAGTTCGAGTCTCCTCGTTGACATTTCAATATTTATTTCACTTCCTTCAACGCATTAAGAGTTTCCAGCATCCTGAATTCCCCAATTCGTGACCCTGGGCTATTAGAATAAAATTATCTTATTCATGCATAGGGGACAGCTGAACATAAAAACGTCTTACATTTCCCATTGTTTACGATAGATGGTACGACAAGTTAAATTGCTTTTTTACAGTTTTGAAAGCATGCTAGCTGTAAATGGTTAAAAATTGCACAGTTTTGTAACCAAGGCTTTTAAACATATTAGTTAAACTGTTTCAAAACCTTAAAGGTAAAATACGTTCTTCACTATAATTTTTACGGTAAATTGGATGGACAGACTGCGGCCGGTAATTTTACCGCAATTTTAGAATAAAATTCTAACAGCGCGTTAAAACTGACCAAATTATTATACAAAAATAACAGTTTTTTTGTCTTTCTATTCCTCAACTTTATCAGTTAATAGGATAATGTAAAAAACTAACATGTTTTCTCTTTTATAACTTAAAAATTAGAACCACTACTCTTTTTAAGAAAAATCTATTATAATTCATGATGCTTACGCTATAAATTTTTATGCAGATGAGCATAAAAATTTCTCGAAGTTACATAAATGTATTACTGACTTTTGACTAAATTTTATTTCAAAACTTTAAGTAGTTAAGGAAAACTGAACAGCGAGGGTAAATAAGTGATTTTTCAGAAAACGGAAAATAAACAACACCAAATAAATTAAATGCGTTATTAGCATTGAAATTTAAATTTACTATTTAATACCAATTAAATTCAAAAACCAACCAATTATATATCAATCAAAAACTCTTATCCATCAAATTGGGATGTAAATTTTGTTTAGGAAATTCAATGAATATTACGTACTCGCGGTTCTTAATAAAATTATTTTGTTAATTGCTTTTTTTCTTTGATTGCGTTTAGTACTTGAAAGGGATAGGTATTTTAATAAATATTAAACTTATTATCATGCTTTAAAAAAATACTATGATATGAATTTTAAATGAAAAATTTATGACGATTATTAAACATCTGAGCAGTAAATACATACATGTATTAAATTTCGAAATGAGCTGATGTATGAAAAGGCATAAACGAAGAATATTCTATGAATTTTATTTGAACAAATCGAACGAAATTGCTGTTCGGTGCTGTTCACATGGAAACAGGAAATAATTCATTCCAATGGGAAAAGAATGCATAAAACTACGAATAAAAGCAAAGTTCAGGAATGTTGGGGAAAAATTAAACACGATACTGGAAATCGGAAACAATTCACATCCATTAACAACTCATTTTGCATTCTCTAGATTATTAAATATTAATTCGACACCCTTTCCGATTAGTTGCATATTTTGGAGTTCATTGATATTTAAAATCTTGCAAATCATAACTCAAAATCATCATGGTTATAATTATGGGAATGTATAGAAGTTTCTGCAAATAAAATAATAATTTTATATGTCAATAATGCACGGAAAAATTACTGGTAAAATTACCATATTGTATGGTAATTACATATCCGGTAAAAAGCAGGAATAATTCTGGTTATTAAAACCAAAATATATGGTATTTAAACCAATCATTTGGTAATTTTTCCGTTTATATAATAACGGTTTACCGGAAATTCTGATTTTCAAAATTACAGTTCTTTTTACCACACATTTAGTAAAAAATACAAAACTGAAAAGTATATTTTACTTAAACAATTGTTTTTATGCCATGTATAAAGATAAAGTTGCCAAATTTTTGCCACATTTGCCAAATTTTATCACATATTAGCTGAATACCCGTTCTTCGAAAGTAGTGAATAAAAAGTAAATAAAGAATCACAAAATCAGTACTAAGAAATGCTACGAAATCAAGCTCAAGACTGAAATTTTTAGGAAAATTATTGAATCAGAGAAAACAACAAACAAGAAAAAAGAAACAGAAAGGTTGCATCCATAAGGGTATGTTAAATGCAACAGAATTATTTTTACCTTCGCTTTAATCTTAACATAACTAATTCACATCAATTTTTAGTATGGTTGCTTGATTTTACTCGTATGATTAGTAGACCGAGGTAAATGCAAGGAATTTAGCCCCATCTTCTAATAAAATAGTTCCTCAGTAGTAATGGTAATATAGTAGTACAACTTTTTCTTCCCTTTTGAAAATGTCAATTACCTGGTTCTTCCACTAATATTTTAAATATTATTTGTTGCCCCTATCGATGGCTTTACACTACTTATGTAGGATTTTTTTTTTGTAGTTATGCCAGCAAAATAAAGATAAAATGTATTTAGCATCAGTTTGCTGGATGCTATTGCTCGCCGCCAACTATTATTACAGTCAAAATTCACCCCTATCAAATAATTTTCTCCAGTACATATCCCTTTTGAGGGGCCGTAAAACACTTATTTTCAAAGTTTCAGCATTTAAACTGATTGGTTGGTATTGGTGCTGTTTTAATAATCACCAAATATATCAACATAATATTTTATATCTATATTAGTATATTTGGTACTTATTACACAACCCTTCAACATTTTACTTTTGTGCAAAATACATTTCTCAGTAGCAGCCAATAAAAACTGATTTAAAAATAGAATAGAATTCTTATCAGAACTTAATATGAATTTTTGAGCATGACCATTTCTTTATCTGACGTATGATTTGCTGTTAAAATATATTTTTAAGTAGTGGTAGAGCAAAGTTATTTTAATTCTAATTCATTAAAATGTTAATATACTATTTTTCCTACCACTGGACAAAATCAAAACTGCTACTTATCAAAACTGCTGCTATTACCATAATACTAATAGTACATATTAACATCAGTAGTACAATTAAGCGTCACCTGTGAATGGCGAATTTCTAAGTTTTTCCTAAATGAACTTTCTATTTACCCTTTTTCCTTTAACTTTGATTTTCGGCACATAGATTTTTTTAATTTATTTTGAATAACACATAACTTCAGTACTAAAAAAGCATTAGAGTCAATAAAAATAAGGCGATTTTTACCGGCCCCTAAATGAATAAGTCATTACTTTTGCTTTTTATTGCGGACGTTTTTTTTTACATCAACAAACGTATTACCAACATTAATTACGCATCATTTTCATTAATGATAGTTATAGGATTTCTTACGATTCTTCTAGACAAATAAATATCTTCATTCCATTACTTTTGGTTTCCAGTACATAACTTATTTCTCTTATTTCAATATGCATATATTACCTAAATCAATTAAGCATCATTGGCGTCAACAATAATATAGCGACTCCTTACGCTTCTCCTAAACAAATTAATACCACATTCCCAATAATCTTTAAATAAATATTTTTTTATTTAATTATCTTTGATTTCAAATAAATATTTTTTAAACAGGCTTTAAAGGAAATATTATGCATAAAAACACGTATGGTATCGGACAACTTTAAAAGTATAAATTTGGTGACTTTGACCACGTAATGTTGCTCATTGAATATATCTCATATAGCGAATATAAAATAATGAAATATTTTATTACTTGCAATAACCTATTTTCTATCAGATAGAGCTATAAGTTAGCTATTATCACTGATGATATCTCTAAAATTTGAGAAAAATTTATTTGTCTATAATTAAATTAAAAACAATATATATATATATATATATATATATATATATATATATATTTATATATATATATATATATATATATAAAAAACAATATTTGGTTGCTAAGATTACAGAAATCTTACCCAAGCTTTCGGTAAAATTACCGAGCTTTTCGATGTTCCCAGAGAGACAGAAACACAATAAGTTTAACCATATTCTAATAGTTCTTGCTATACTTTTTTCTCAGTGTGCTTAAGGTAAATGAAATAATTATTAATAAATGGAAACCTTGGAGGTTAAAAGTGATAACCTACGTTTTGGTAGTTAATAAATAGATTTTGACTTCATAATACACATAAATGGGCAATTTCCTATGAACACTAATATCGGATATCTGTCTTTTGACAGAAACTCGTAATACCTAAGCAGAGTAAAATTGATGTAGGATCTAATTCTTTACAGTTTAATTTTAAATTTTTATAAAATATAAGCTTTCACTTTTTGCCCTCAAGAATTTTAAGTTAATCATTAACTTGGATCATCAAGAATTTTAATTTGAGATGGCATCAATAATTACGAAAAGTGTTTTTGATTTCTTATTTTGTAACCTCTGAAGGGCCGACAAGAAAAGAAAGAAGCTCTTCGCTGGCAAGCAATTTCCGAGTTTTCGCGTACGTATGCGTACTAATATAAGATTACCATGACAGTAACACATTGAGAGTATCACATTGAACACATAAATGTGTACCACATCGAATTACATCGAGTACCACAATTACCCATTTTCGACCAAATATGCGAAACGCAGCATTTCTATAAATATATTTTTATTAAAATTCTGACATTATTTTTCAATCCTTTTGTCTGTCTGCTATTGTCTAGAGTTTCGAAGACGTCCGTAAAATATTAGTAATTCAACTGGAACACTTTCTAACTAGTTTCGTTATTTTTGTTTCTCTAACTTGAAATGGTTATGGACAATTTTGACATTTTGAAACTGTATAATTATTTCATTTAAAATTGAAACATATGTTTTTAGGATGAATTAAAGTTGCAAGTTCTGTAAATAAATAAAAAAAATAAAGCAAATGTCATAAAAAAACTAGTGATAAACTTAATAATTTGTCCATTCATTTGGCCATTGGTTCTCATATGTACAGTTTTATTTCTCAAATAAAACATTTTTCAAGCACAAAATTTTCTTTTGTGCCTTAATGAATTTTGCATCCTAATGTGTCTTATTTCGATGAAAATAATACGAAATTTTATAAAATTTCCATGCGTGGTCTAAAATGGGCTAGAATCAGATAAGCTCGCCTGATATATGATACCGTGAAGAAAGAATCTTGCAATCACGTATACATGATCACGTTTCTGAAGAAGTTAAACGTTTAAAAAAAAACTGTTTCCTTTTTCCTTATTTTTATCATTTCTTGCATTTTAGAATCTTACTTCAGAGTCTAACCTTCTTCTTACTTTTCGAATACCTTTGATAACTTTGACCTAGTTTGATAGCTTTGACCTAGTTTAATAGCTTTGACCAAGTTAATAGACAAATAGCTTTGACCTAGTTTAATAGACAAATAGCTTTGACCTAGTTTTACCCCTCTCATCAATGATCAATAACCCCACTACACTTTTCGTTGTTTTCAGTTTGATTTCGAAACAGTGGAACCTTATCAGTAAAATTTTATCTGTATTCATTTTTATATCATAGTTTTCTTATTAAAATTATATGTTTATTTTATCAACTTATAACTAGCTTTTTATTCATATTTTATGAAAAAAAATTCTTTTTTTTTTTCAATTTTTAATTTAAAGAAGTCTCAGCCGTTAGTGAAGCCTTATTTCATGCTACTTAAAGGGGGAAATAAAACTGGATATATATATATATATATATATATATATATATATATATATATATATATATATATATATATATATATATATATATATATATATATATATATATATATATATATATATATATATTATATATATATATATATATATATATATATATATATATATATATATATATATATATATATATATATATATATATATATATATATATATATATATATATATATATATATATATATATATATATATATATATATATATATATATATATATATATATATATATATATATATATATATATATATATATATATATATATATATATATATATATATATATATATATATATATATATATATATATATATATATATATATATATATATATATATATATTCTGTTTTTACGTGTTATTTTTACTTATTGTGTTCCATTTTATTTGTTGTAATTTTTGTAAAAAAAAATTTTGAGTGCTCCTTACACTATTGTTTTAATATATTTTGCTTTGACTATATTGATACAATATCAGAAAGCACACTTTTTTGCGAATATAATCGCGTGGGCTGAACCGGAAAAATTTCATCCTTTTTTTTTTTTTTGATCAGTTGTTTGTTATTTTTTTAATTATTATTTTCCTCCCCTTTTTCATATGTCTATAATATTCCTTTGTTTTATCTTCATTTTGAACTTTTATATATATATATATATATATATATATATTCGATATATGATATATATATTCGAATATGTATATATATATGGGCCATTCTCACAAAAACAGTCATTTTCATGTCCCAGTATATTTTATGTTTGTTTTACAGCTTACGAAAAAAAATTCAGGGAAAGTGTCCATCAGAATGCAAGCTAACAAAAGAATAAAAATAAAATTATCAATTTTTATTTTTTATTTATTTTAGGCTTACTTTTAAAAATTGATGATAATGGTGGCGAACCAATGCAGAGTAAAATAGGATACGCAATCGTCGTGAAGCAAAATGGACTTACAATCGATCTAATCTCCAATAGATTAAACGATGAAGCAAGTATTTACCTGGCGGAGCTGGAGGCTATTAAACAAGCTGTCATTTACATCAAAAACAAAAATTACAAAGATGCGAAAATTTATACTGACTCGCTGTCCTCGTTACAAAGTCTAAATGACCCAAGAAATCGAAGTAAGATTATTGAAGAGATCAAAGTAAATATAACACCAAGTATTAGACTTTACTGGGTCAAAGCACACATTGGAATTGAAGGTAACGAGGAGGCGGATCAGCAAGCCAAAAAGGCCACGAGCTTCAGCCGGGTGGGAACGATTCTCCCAGTGGAAAGAACATTCATTATTAGATACATCAGGCAAACCACAATGAATAAATGGAAAATTGATTGGAGTGAATCAACAAAGGGCAGGCAGACATATAATTTCTTTAAAGATCCCACACTAACTCGCCTGCAGTCAAACTTCTATTTAAACCAATTCTTATCGGGCCACGGGGTTTTCGGAATATATCAGCAGAAATTCTTCAATAAACGAGCAAATTGTAAATTTTGTGGCAGAGTACAAGACATTGACCACCTCATAAAATTTTGTCCCAAATTCCAGAGGATCAGTGGCAGAAAATGGGATCAATACACTCAACATCAACTTTATGCTGATATTGACTGCAGGGAGAAAATCATCGAAATTCTTAAATATACCCTCGAGCACACCTGACTAATTTTATCTGGTCTTATTTTTAAACTTTCGGCTTTTAGGTTTTCTGGTTTTAAATTTTTGCCTTTAGTATTTTACTTCGGCACTTGCCGTTTCCATGATTTTATTCTCCCCTTGAACTGGCATCTTCATTATACATGGGACATTCGAAATGAAATCTTGCTCTTGGTCAAATTCAGCACCCTCTGTCTTACCTGGTGTCATCGTTGAGTGTTATCATCTCAGTGAAACTTTGGTTTACCTTAGAACATTTTAATCTTAGAGGCACTTAGCCTTGAAAGGGAGACACTTGAACTTTTAGTCGACTATTTTATTTATTCTACTGGGCTTATTTTAGTCTTTTTTTTTTTTTAATGTGATTTTTCATATTTTACCATTTGATGTTTTACCTGACCTTACTTTTATATGTTTTTACCTGTATTTTTGACACTTTTATTGTCGGTTGATTTTATCCACTTTGATGTTTTAAGCACTTTTAATCATTATTCTGTTTTATTTTTATTTTACTTTTTCGATTTTGGGATTTTTCCTATGTGTTTTAATCTTTTTAATTTAGTACTTTTACTTTTCTGTAGTTTGGTAGTGTTTAGTCACGTGCAAACGCCTGAAACTCTTATCCGCAATCTCCTTCGGGGGTAGGTCGGTTACTATTGGTCTTATTTTAGGTAATTAAAATATACCAATATGTCATTCCCTCACTTGTCCCCACTGCTGATTTGAAAAAAGAAAAAAATTGTTTCTGAAATAAATTTTTTTTTTTACAAATTCGTGTTTTTTATTTCAGAATACTGAAATATAGGATTCAGAAAATCAATTTTAAATTTAATTTCTGATAAAAATATTAACACAGCACTATTTTAAACTTTGTCCCCAGTGTTTCACGTCATTCCCTCACAGCAATGTTCTTATCCCCTGCAATCTTCTTAGAATAAAAACATTTTAATAAAAACTTCAGAAGTTAACAACTGTCATCATAGAACAAAATTGCAGTAAGTTTCCATCTTCAACTTAAAGAAGCTTTGCTGTGCAATAAATTTGAATGAATCAAACTAGGTAAAATTTTTTACATTTGTCATTCCCTCATGTCATTTTTTAGAGTAAAATAAAATACAACTTCATCGAGAAAGTGGATAATTATATGTTGCTTTCTTGTATGAATATAATTGTATGTGATTGACTTCAGAAATTAATTAGGCCTAAATGTTATTTTTAAATTTTATTGAATTCGTCATTCCCTCACTAGTGTATAAAGTGAGGGAATGACGCTGAAGTGAGGGAATGATTCAAGATTATAAATTTTTTTTGTTCAATCGTGAAAGCCAATTTTATTTCCCAAACCTGTAAAAACTATTAAATATATAAGACTTAATTATAATAAATATTAGATATACTTAGTATGTTATCATTTTCAAACTTTAGGTAGATGTAACTTGGATAAAAACATGTATTAAAATAAAATATCATTCCCTCACTATTAGTGCCATTCCCTCACTTTTTAAATAGTGAAAATAATTAATTTACTTATTAATTAATTTGAAAAATAAATTAAAAAATTAATAAATTAATTTATTAAATTAATTAATTTATTAAATTAATTAATTTATTTATTAAATTAATGAATTAATTATTATAAATTAATTAATTATAAATTAATTAAATTAATGAATTAATTATTATAAATTAATTAATTATAAATTAATTAATTATAAATTAATTATTTAAAAATTTAATTAATTTAAATATTAAGTATAATTTATAAGATATATACTTTCTTTATAATGCCATTACATATTTCTATTAATATAAAAAGTTTCAGAGCTTTTTATTCACTTTACTTTTTTGGGATTTTATGAACTGAAAAATGACAGTTTTCGTGAGAATGACCCATATATATATATATATATATATATATATATATATATATATATATATATATATATATATATATATATATATATATATATATATATATATATATATATATATATATATATATATATATATATATATATATATATATATATATATATATATATATATATACCAAACTAACTTCCTGAACTTTTTGCATATTAATTATTATGGAAACTTTAATGAAAAAAACAAAGATTAATTATTACAAAGATTACATACAAAAATATCAGACTCTTGATTAAAAGTATAGTAATTGATTAATAGAACAGAAGAACTTCATTAGAACTTGATTGAAAAAACAACAAAACAAAACTTAGTTCATAAAAAGTAAAAGCAAATGTAATTAAGATGCGTAAAACAAAAAAAATAGAGTCTAAACAGGCAGTAATTTAGCACCACTTAACTAAAGTTCTTACAAATTATAAATTATAATTATAAAAATAAAAAATATGCATTATATAAAATAATCCTGTAAGGTGGAAAAGTTACGGAGAATGCCACGCCAGTGACTCAACTATTTTCCAAATGATAAGAGACTATTTAAGTTAAAAATTATTGCTTAATACAGTAGAGTACAGTTGTTTCATAATTAATAAATGTTGTTAGTGTAATTGGAAAATTTTTTTATTTATTGTGAACCTAATTTGCATCAGCTAGCGACTTAAGACAACTTGATTAATATTCTGTGAAATATTTCGTATGAGTAATATTCCGTATTTATAATATTCCATGTAATTAATTTTAAATAGATTATAAGAAGTTTTACTAATATATAAATATTATGGAATATTTACGAAGCTCACAACACAAAAAACCAGATACATTGCAAAGAGGACAATTTATTTAAACCTAAAATGTCCTAATTTTAACGTTCAATGATAAGCGCAATGCTATTTTGTGTTTAATAGTTTTATTTATTACTAAAATACAGTAGTTTTCGAGATATATGAAATCTAATAAGTATCTACTTTCAGTATTTACATAAATAATGGATATGCATAGTTAAATGCATTTAGAAATCATCTAGCAAAAATGTAATAGAATTACGTATAGTAAAAAAAAAAATATGACATTAATTTTATTGAACTATTGAAATAAGTAACTACATTGCCAGTGACTTAAGTATAATAAATTCTCATTGAAATTTGCTTCTTAAGAAATAATAAAAAAATCGAAACCACCTTCTCTGTCTAGATACTTCATGACATATAGCGTTTTATACTAATATACAAATCTAGATATGAAAGATAGCGCATCATACCTTTCATATTTATGTGTTTTATCTTTAACCAAAAAAAGCCGATCTTAACTACGTGATTTATCTCTACTACACTAATTTATAATCACAGCTTGGTTGTACTATTATAAGGTGACCTGTAAAATTTTTTCGAACTCAAATAAAATAAAAGTGATGTTATTTTTAAATTGATATTTAAGTTCATTGTAGAGATCTAAAAAAATTATAAATAGACAATATAATTCATAATATTCTGTTTGACCAAAGTCTTTATTAATTATCGTTCAGTAAAGGAAATATCATATTTATTCAGTCTTTCAAAGGCTAGCACTTAGAATTAAATGATGCGTTGTAGCATCGAGAAAAAAAGGTATGGTTAAAACTACCAGAATATGATACAATTTACCGTTTTTCTGGCTCTATGGAAACACTAAAAAGCTCGATATGGTTTTCCGAAGTACTTTGGTAATGATCTTGTTAAAATTAACAGAAAAAAAAATGGTTTTATGATTTAAAACAAAATTTGGTAAAATTATGTAATTTTATCATGATACTTCAGAGCATGGCATAAAAGTCATTTATTTGGTTAAATTTAATTCTTAGTTCTGTTTTTTTACAAATCGTGTGGTAATAAGAATTATAATTTTAAAACACAGAAACGGGAAAACAAATGAAAGTACAAATTACCAAATAAGTGGTTTAAATACTGTATATAATGAGTTTTATTATCGGAAACAAGTTTTTTTAGCAGACACGTTACTACCTTACTGTACGGTAAATTTAACAGAATTATTTTATCCGTGGCGGAATAATAGGTTATTTTTATGTCATTTTATTTTTATTTATGATAATAAGTTTATTAAGTTGCATGATTAACATTACGGACCTAATAGATATTGACATATTATTTCTCAAAGAGCATTCTATGATAGTTTTGAAAATGGTTACAAATATAAAGCAAAGTCTTATTTTTGAGAAAGGAAAATGTTTGAGATTCATTTTAATGTTTTTAAAAAAATTACGTTCTCACTGAGTATTCTCTCCAACAAAATAAATGTGATAAAAATGAGAACTACTCATTGATTTATATGATTATCGTCAAGGGAAATTCTTGTCATTAAATAAGATATTTGAATCCTGATCTGCTGACAAAGCATTAGTCCTGCTAAGTAGGGGTGAGTTGTATGAAACAGGATTACAGGACTAAAACAGGATGTTTGATTGTGTTACTATGAGATTCACTTGTGTAATTATGAGAATTCACATGATGCAAGTTGCAGACAGTCGTCATTCTAAGTGAGGAGAAAGAAAGTAAGCTATTTGTTTACCAACGCCAGCGTTTCCTGAAATCGATTAAAGAATTATGTTTTTTTCCTAGCTAATTTAATTCAGCAGTTTCCGTTTTCATAAGGCTTTATTTTATAAAATAATTACGTAATTATATGATATTATTGATACATAACTACATTACATTATAATACATAATGTTCTACGTCTAATTTTGCCTCTTTCTTGCAATTTCTTTCAACTGTTAAAAAGAGTTTTGCTTTAAGTTTAAAATTAATTAAATATTTTTTTTGTTAAACGGCATGGTCTGAGGATTCCCGCAACTTTCTTATGAGATCTGATTGAACGATTTTTCAATTCTTGGAATGCTGGTTCCAGTGTCCTAACTTTGAACGATGGACCTCAAGAAGCTTGTAGCATTGCGCAGAGTCTTATGATTAAAGTTTTAATTAGTATTTCAAAACTTAAAGCTGAGTAAAACCCACCTAATTGGGATAGTACGCCGGAACAAGAGAAAATTTTCTCCTACCGCAGTATCATTTTCGTCATAACATTACATTTTGTCATAGCACGACTTTTTTGTCATGTCACTTTATTTGTCATGACATGACTTTTTTTCATGTCACTTATTTGTCATGACATGCACTGTAAGATAAAAACATCAAAAAAACTTACTATATAGATGTAAAAGAAAGAACAAAGCTGAAATATTTGGAATTTCGTTTTTATGATTGTGATAACAGAAGATAGCACGAAGTAAAAGCCGAGCACTGTCACTTACTACAATAGAACGAAAGGTGACGTAGACTTGGCAGACTGTGGTGCTAAGAAATTGTTCAACAGTTCAAGGTGGTTCTCCTGTTTTTCATAAAGTTTGTGAGTTTAATGTCTTCATTACTTGAATAATTTTAAAGGAATCATTTGCCCTTACTAATTACGCTATTCTTGTTCATTTTTGCGCTTTATAAAGAAGAAAAAATTACTGCTTTGCTCATCAGACAGCAATTGATTAATATAATTTAGTCTCTAAAGTAAAAGAAACATGTTTTAAAGAATAAAACTTCTGATGAGAGGAGGTATGGAGGCCATGAGAGGATATCGACACCGATTATGGTATTTTTTGATGTAATTCTGGCGTCATGCATATATACTGTACGCATACGCTAATGTCTAAATAATAATCGAACTTTCCATTTTAAAACATGTTGTGTTAATGTGTATTATTTGTATTCGTATCTTTTGTTTATTTTCGTATGACATGTGCTTCTTCGAAAAAATAATCTTTAATACAATATTACACCATATTATTATATAATAGTTACAAAAATAGAAAACGAAAAAAAAAATCTCTAAGAACTCTTACATATTGAAGTCTTCATCAATGTCATATATATAGTATATATATATATATATATAAATGATTTTATCCACGGATTGGCCCGAAATGTGCAAATCCATTTCGGGCAAATCCGTGGCTAAAATTATTTGTAAATCAAGCAATTTTTGTTTCTCTTTTTTATTTTATATTTTTTCTTAACTAAACATCTATTTCCTAAAACTATTTATGGTCAAATTTTTTTAAATTATCCAGCATAATATTACCTTGCGCATATCCATTTCGGGCCCATCCTTGGTAACTAACAAATCAATGCACAGAATAACAAATCACTTCAGCAATGCAGTAAGAACGGAACTTTGAAACCCTCTATTTACACTCAATTTGCGCTTTTATTTTCATATTTTGCAATCTGGCAATCTTGTTGCGAAAACATTTTTAAATCATTCTTGAAAAATTTCCCGTACATGTAAGTACTTCTGATTTCGCTACCTGCTTTATAGTGTATATTTTATACTGTTTTTTCTTTTTCTTTTATTTTATTTTCTGTTTTCACGTGTTATCTTTACTTATTGTGTTCTATTTTATTTTTTGTAATTTTTGCAAAAAAAAATTTTTGAGTGCTCCTCACACTATTGTATTAATATATTTTGCTTTGACTACATTGATACAATATCAAAAAGCACTCTTTTTTGCGGATATAATCGTGTGGGCTGATGAAAATATTATATCTTTTTTTTTCTTCCGGTTTTTTTATCTTCCGGTTTTTAAATAAAATTTCATAATTTTTTTTTTGTGTCAGTTGTTTGTTATTTTTTTAATTATTAATTCCCCCCCCCCCAACTTTTTTTCTTATGTCTATAATTTTTCCTTGCTTTTATCTTCATTTTGTACTTATGTATATATATATATATATATATATATATATATATATATATATATATATATATATATATATATATATATATATATATATATATATATATAGCACAATAAAAACAAGGAGAAAAACGAAAATAATTAATAAGTTTTATTATTTTTTGTGTTTAGGGCATTGCTCTTTGAGCCTAATATTTGGATTTCAGAAGCAATAATAATTTGGCTCCTGCTAAAAATCAATTCAAAACAAGTAAATCCTGTTTTTTTTTTTTTTTTTTTTTTTTTTTTAAATTATCAAACTTTTTAATTACAAACTTTAAATTATCCTGTATTATATTATTACCTTGCGCGCATCCATTTTCGGGCCCACCCAAGGTAACTAACAAATTAGACGCGCTTCAGTTTTGCAGTAAGAGCGTGCCATAAGATATCACTTTATTTATGCTTCTGTTTTCATATATTGTAATCTGGCAATCCTATTACGAAAATATTATAAATCATTCTTGAAAGATTCCGGTACGCGTAAGTTCATTTAATTCGCTCCTCACTATGTATATTTCCCTTCGTGTACTGTTCTCTAATCTCTTTACATTTTATTTTCAGTTTTTTGCTTGATATATTTGTTTGCTTTGCCGTACATATTTTTTACTTAATATGTTCCAATTTCGTTTAAATTTTTTTGAGTGCTCCTCACACTGTTGTATTGATATATTTTGCTTTGGCTATATTAATACAATATTAGAAAGCACTCCTTTTGCGGATATAATCGTGTGAGCTGATGAAGAGATTACATCTTTTCTTAGTTTTTTTTTTCCAAATTTTAATTAAATTTTTTTTTTGAGGTATTAAAAATTATGTTTTTTAAATACTTTTAAAAAATTATTGTAAATATATATATATATATATATATATATATATATATATAATTCTATTAATAAAAAATCAGCTTAAGTAATGAAAGATATTTTAAAAGATAGAAAATAAATATGTGTATACCAATTATGGCATCATATATATATATATATATATATATATATATATATATATATATATATATATATATATATATATATATATATATATATATATATATATATATATATATATATATATATTGGTAAAGAAAATATTAAGAAAAATAATATTGTGTTTATTTACTACACGTAAGCTGAAACAATCAGGAAAAAAAATTGTTTGCATCCAATATCGAAATGGTTTAAGTAAAAACGAAATCGCAAAAATTATTTTTTCAACTTTCCAAAAAAAAAGAAAATTGAAAATATATATCTTATACTATTACTTAGAGTCTTGGTAATAGATCATAAGCATTTTTATTACCTTTTTAATTATTTTTCACTTATTCTAAAAATTGAAGCTAGTCTACTTTTCAGTTCTCCCAAAAGTTACTCAGCAGGATTAAAGCTCTTTCAGTACTCATAATTCTTTTAAACTACTTGTCCCTCTTAAAACCTAACTAATTATTTACGGTATGATAGTATATATAGTTTAAAATTACAGCTTTTCTACGAATTTAATACACTTCGACCGTTTTTTTTTTTTTTTTTTTTTTTAATGACGGAAGAGTTTTAGAAAACACTCTAAATTCATAGAAAGGTTTATGGTTTGTTTGAAGGGGCTTTAAAACAACACTTCAAATTTATCACCACTTCTTCAGTTTTTTCTCGCGTGTACTACTGTCTCATTCTTGTAACTGAGATCAGATAGTTAAAGATATATATTGCCAAATCTAAATGGAATGTTCTTGAAAGTATGGTATAAAATTTTCTGTTGAACAAATTCAAACGTAATTGCATGTTTTAACCCTGTTAGATAAACTGCAAAATGTAAGTGATTAATTCTAGGCTTGATAGCAAAATTTTATATCTTTTGCCTTAACTCATGTTATTCTAAACAAATTGATTGTGTAATTCATAATTTAACAGTTTTCTATTTGGCTTTCTTTTGAGTATGAAATATTTATTTGTTTCTTAATTGGTCTGCTTTTCCGGATATCTATAAATAAAAAGTCTATTTTGAGATTCCATCTTTAACAACAAGAAGAACAAAAAATAAGTGATAAAAAAACATTCAAGATGAAACATTAATTATATTTTAATTATACATTATTAAGGAAAATGACTGTTGGAAGGAAATTATATAATCATTTGATAACAGTATACTAATGACGCATGATATTTTTCTACTAAGATTCCCATTTTTATTGCTTAAACAATGTAAAAGACAATAGGTTACTACTCAAATTATATTGTAAGTTCGCCAAGGAACTGTATTCATTCAATAAATAGTACGGACGATGTATAATAAATTTATTTCAACTAAAATATTTAAGCAGTTCTGATTACAAAGTTCTCTATTGTCGCAAGATCGTTGAAGCAGCGAAAGAACAAACAAATAGTTTCATATTCACATCCCAAGTTATTCAGTGTTTATATACTATTCCTATATTAGTATTTAGCGATTTTATTCAACATCAAGCATTGAATTTTTAAGGCTATGGGGCGCAAAGTTCGTTGCTAAGACTTTAATTGGTTCATATTTTATATCTAGCTCATTCCTGGAATTTATTTATGAAATGCGATTTTCAAGTTTCCAAAACGATAGAAAAAATGTAAAGAAGATTTATCTGAAATTTTTATAAATATTTTAAGTACTATTATTTTTTCATTCTTAAATGCTATCTTTGTCTTCCCACAAAAGTACAAGGGTTGAAGTTTGTATAATTTTGATTGTAACTGACATTATTAAAATTTCTGATAATATTTTCATTTCAATTGTTGCGACTGCTATTTTCCAATCGATATTTAAAAAGAAATTCAAAAGTGTATTTAATTAATTTAAAATTTTATAAATACATTTTGTAATGCATATACATTACGTCATAATGCATATACATTTACGTCTTTACCAAACCTCTTTGGTATTGGTTTTGATAAAATTGGCAATAAATTCCAGAAAAACTTAGTAAAAATAAAAAAATGTGTAATAAATTACACACTATATAATTGTGAACTATATAATTTTTAAACTAGAATTTTCTGTAAATCGTTAATATATAAACTGAAAAATTACTAAGCGATCGGTTTAAATACTTTTTAATTTGGCTTTATTAACCAAAATTATGTTTTTTTCCTTTTACCGGAAATGCCATTACCACACAGTACCTTAATTTTACCAGAATTTTCTTTTAAATTTTCAGAATTTTTTTTCTCCATCAACGTTATCCTTACAAAAAAAACTTTTGTATTTGTGTTTTTAATGTCTGAAACTGAAACATTAAATTTAAATAATTGAAGAAAATATATTCTTTTTGTGTCTTAATTTCGAAACCACCTACAGAACTCAGTAAATATATATTAAGATTAAAAATTGTTTGCGGAATTAAGAAAACTAAGACTGAGAACAAAATTATGCTCCAAACTAACAGAACTTTGTCAAATTTACTGTGTTTCTTGCTCTATGAGAACACCCAAAAAAATTTAATTTTTACAGAAGCACTGGGTTCTGACTTTTTAGAGAAATTAATAATAAAATATGGGTTTTATTTCTATGCTGTTTAGTTGTAAGTGCGGTAAAATTTGGTAATTTTAAGCAAAAAGTTAGTAATTTTAACAGTGCTAAGATAGTTTGAGATGACGCAAAAATTTTTATTTTGATAACCTCTATTTTATTTGGCAAACGCTTGTAAATTTTATTTCTTGTCGGTTATTTGGTTTTTACCCATGCAAGCTGTAAGTTAATATCTGCTAACATTTTAAATTATATATAAAAAAATATGCATTTGTAAATGTACAAATGCCTGGACAATGCTGAACTAAATCAATAGCTTATATGTCACTAAAATATAATACACCAGGGTAAATAAAACTTCTATTTATGGGTTATCCCAATATCCTGAAATAAAAGCGACGAGCTGGTTCAAATCCCACCGTAAACACTGAATACATCTAAAACTAAACTCAGTGGCGCGACACCCCATAGAGGGCCAAGGCCTACTGTGCCTATCTCCGTTTTCTTGACCTTGGGCTCTAGGGTGCAGTAGCAGATGTTCCAATTAGGTGGTCAGCCGAACGTGAAACCCCCAGTGTTCAGTTCCCAAGCATGCTTGCTACTCTCTAAGAATCTGAGTCAACATGCCCGGCCGAGGATGGAACCCAGGACCAGTTGCACGGGTGCAGCTACCGGGCTTCCTGAATGCATCTATTTTATTTATATTTATTAATTTAGTTTTTCGCACACATATGCTGGCTTTTATCCTCATGACAAAGCTCGGACAATATGTCTTTGTCAAGATACAGATACATACATATTACGCAAGATAGAGAAAAATAGCACACGCATACAGCCTGGTACACGGTGGGACACGAACCAGATACCTCCACGTTGCCATAGATGCACGTTTGCAATGCTTTCCTCCAATTAGATTGATCTTTTCTTAAACTTGAATAGGGTTTATAAAAGGTATTTTGAATTAAACTCACAAGTCATCATATGTGTGTGTATCAATAAATGAAAATTAAAAAAAATTTTGGAATAGTTCTGATTTTTTAAATTATTTCTACAGCAGCTTAATCTTAGCCAAAGGCTATTTAAAATAAAGGTAGCGGGTTCATATCAAATCGTAGCCATGGGTGTGCAACAATAAATATATAAACTGTGTTCAGATACATTAACAGGGTTGCTATACTTAATGTAAAAAAATTGCTTTTTTGTCACATTGCAGACTAAATAGCATAAAAATGAGAAAAAACAGCACAAAGTTTTCATCAGAAATGTCTTTACCCTACAAGTATGGTGATTGTGAAAGCATTTTTTTTCTCCGTAAAAGAGAAACCATATAAATGTATTTGAGCTATTTATTTATATATCTTGTATTTATTTATTTTAAAAGTGAGTCTTTTCACTGTTTTCTTTTTCTGTTATTTGGCAACATTCCTGCGAACTCTTTCCCATAAACAATAGTTTGTACTCAATGTAAGATTTCAGCTTAAATTGCAAGGGAATTTTACGATTCAAAACTTGTTATATTTTTAAACTAACATTTTCTTTTGTAATAAATATGTTTCAAATGCTTTTTTTTCACTTTCAAATATCATTTGAAAATAGTTTTTCTCTTTTCCCAATTTAACATCCAATAGCGATTGTACTGAAAAATAGGTATACCTTAACGTTTACGATAATCTGTTCTACCATAATTTGAAAAACTCTGCTCAATATGGGTAAGGATGGAATTCAAAATAGAAATTGCATCTCTTAAATGGCTTTGAGATATTTTTTTAGAAAGCTGAAACTGCGCGAATACAAGATTTGACTAGCAACAGTTGCATAATAATACGCTAATAAAATGATTTTCATTCTTTTTTATAATACTTTTTTATTTTTTCCTCTACAAAGCAACCACCAGTTTTAGGTTTTAACATTTTTTTTGCTGAATTATTCACATAACTAAAATGAGCTTAACATTTCCCTTTGCATATTGAAGCTACAAATTTGGTGACATAAAAAGTTTTTTCTATGTACGTACTTTCAAATTTTAGTATTCTTATTGTGTTAATGATTTATGAATTTCAATTTCATTATTGGCTTTTGTATTTGCATCATTTCTGGAGCAAATAATATATCCTAAAAAGATAAATTATAAAAAAAATTGGCATTGCACATTTTTAAAATAATTGAAATTATCACATAATAACAAATCAATAAAATTTAAAAAAATTTCTCCTGGACATATTTTAGCTTTATTAAAATTATCACAGAATAACGAATCAACAAAAAAATAGTATTGATCATTCTTAGCATAACTAAAACTATCACAAAATAACAAATAAATATTTTTCTTAAAATTTAGCATACTCGAAATTATTATGGAATATCAAACCAATAAATTGTAAATTTCATTTAGCATTGAACATTTTTAGCATAACTGACTTTAATACAGAATGATAAATCAATACAGTGTAAAAAATTTTAGCATTTAACATCTTAGCGTAACTGAAATTATCAGAAAATAACAAATTAATAAAATTTTAAGAAAATTATCATTAAGCATTTTTAATGTGATTGAAATTATCATAATATGATGAATCAATAAAATGACGCATTAGTGTAATGAAATCTTTTCTTCCTTCAATTTAAAAAAATTTAGAAGAATAATCTTCAGATAAAAATTTTTATTAATAAATTATCGTTTTATTCAATGAATAACCTTCCATAATTTAGCAAAAACTTTGCCGTAAGTCAGAAATTTCTTAATTATAATTTTTTTTCTTTAAAAAAAGAGGATTTCTAGTGCTGTGTGTGTGTGAAATCTAGAACAACGAAATTTACTGTTATTTTACACAGTATTCTAATAATTAATTTAAAAAAATTTTTTCAATATTCAAAATTACAATCCCTTTTATTCAGCCTTAAATGAAAGGAAATAATTTTCTCAGACAGAGAATTAATTTGGTTTCTTTAATATTTAAGACAGTTTAATTATGATGAATGATAATAAAAATAAAAAACATGCAATTTTTACTTTTAATTACGTTTTGTGAACCTTTATATCATTACAAACGCATTAAAAATTTTACAAAAATTATTTATTCCGATAAAAAACTTCTCCGAAACACTTTAATGATGAATAATGAAACATCTCATTTCAATTTCTCAGAAACTTTAATGGAAAATGCCTTTATTTGTAACCCATTCAATGTAGTTAAATCAATATAACTAAACCAAGCTAACTAAACCAATCTAAATAATTGTAATTAAACCAATTTCTAATCTCAGTTCCAATGGATGTCACTTTAATCAAACGACTAAATTGCGATTTCCTATTCAAAATATAATTTTCAAAACCAAATTATAATGAAATGCTGAAATTAAAGTATTTCTCATTATTTTGCACAAATAACTGAGACTAAAATGAGTTATTGATCAGTGAAAATTTTAAGAATTATAATTTATGAATCATAAAAATTCATAATCATAGAAAATAGTTATATTTACAAAAATAGTATTTAACTATTGCAATGACTTCATAGAATAAAACATCGTGCTTGACACCTCCTATTAACACTTATTATGCACTTATAAAAATGCTCACGGAATAAAAGTCATTAAATGAAAATTATATTTATCGAATTTAACAGCCGAATATGCTTAAATAACTCCTCATGATTGTGTAAGAATGTTTCGCGGTTCGATGGAAATTAGTGTATTACTTCATTGTTAAATTAACAAAACAGAATTTTCCTCCCTCTAAAAATATGTAATATATATAAAATTATGCAAAATTTGAGTTTCAAACTGGAAATGAAGCGTATTTTATGCATTTAAATTTTTAATTACTTTGAATTAGAGTCCCATGAGTCAAACAAAAGAAAAATATTACAACAGTGAAAATTCTTTATTCAGGATTTATTTGATATCTTGCTCTAATTATGAAATAAAAATTTTTGCTCGATAAAGATCCGTGTTTATAAACGTTATTACACAAATAAAGATTAATTTTTGTACATACTTTAATATTAGTTGCAAAACAAAATACAAAATAGAATTTTACAAACTGTAAATAAAACGCATTTTTATTTTTATAAATCTTTCGAATCAATTAGAGTTAAATGAAAGTAAAAAATTATTACCACATAGAAGACTACTGCTTATTTGGTGTAAAAATGCAAACTATTTTAAATGAATTGTTGACTTAGGTGTGAGTAACTTGATAAGTCTTACCTCAGTTTAATTTTCGTCATAAATCATAGTTTGCATACTTTAAATTTGCAAGCATAATTTGTAAGAAAGTATAACGCATTAAATAAAATTTCCTTCTAAGCTAAAGTAATAAATCTTTTTAAATTTCAAGCATTTTAATTTCTTAATTTAATTTTTAAAAAACTGTACAACAGTGTGGAAAACTCTTATTCGGTGACTCACCTATGAAATCTTTATAAAAATAATTTTTTTCCAATGCCCACCAGGATAATGACCTTGGTCATACAGGCATCTGAAGGGCAAATTTGTTGGCCACTCTTTCAGGGGCACCATATTAGGTGGGCCAACGTTGCTCCTACAGTAAGGACAGATAGTACAGAGAATGAAAGAACATCCATGCCTTGCCCACGATTCTTTGCCTTGCCCAGCCTTCTGATGCCTTGCATAGAATCTTTCTGATAAAAAGGGCAGTTACCTAACGCCTGAACAGGCCAGTAGGCAAATCTTTCTAAAATACAGTGAAGAAAAATAATGGTTGAAATTGCGGTAAAAAAATACCTGCAACTTGCGTGTACCATCCTTAAAATAATTTTACCTTAAAATCCATTTTTATAACCAATAACTATTATTGTAAAAATTCAATATCAGATTTTTTGTTCCATAAAATTTTATGGTAAAAATGAATTTTACTGTAAAGAGTACAGGTACCAAGGGTGCCGATATATTTCAGCATAATTTGATCCGGTATATTTAACAGTGTATAATTTATTTTCTTGTTCTTTTCCGATTTCTGTTTCAAAACTTAGAATTATAATACAGTATATTTGAGTACAATATCTTTTCATTAGAATACATTTAATATTGTTTGAGAAATAAGTAAATGAAATGCAAAACATTAACTGAAACAGATTAAAAGACGAAATAATAATGTTTCTTGAATCTTATGCCTGGCCTTATCTGGTTCCTTTTTGCAAATTATTTTAGAACATTTCATAATTTTAAAGAATGTTATGCCAAAAAGTATCCAAGACGATATTTAAAGAGTGAGCCGTGGTGGCTTAGGGGATAGAGCGTTCGTTTTCCAATAAGGTAAACTGTGTTCGAATCCCAGCGATGGTTCGTCGATACGAACTCCGTATCCAATTCGCGCCAAACACGGTGGTGATGTAAAATATTATCAGTGGTAGACGCTTCATGGGTTAGAATTTCCTTGCAGTCAGGCTAATCGTGGGAGGTTTTCGTGGTTTCCCTCTCCATGTAACTCAAATGTGTGTAAGTTCCATCGAAAAAACCTCTACGAAAGCAAATTTCTCCCTATACTTGATCAAGAAGTTCCTTTGTCTTCTGGATTGGATAGGATGACTAAAATGTTTAACGATGGTTATAAAATAAAATAAGATATTTAAAGAAACATCCTGATTATTTATTACATATTTTTGGCAAACGATATCTCTTAGCGTAGGGTGATCTCTTTTTTTTACAACAATGTAAGCCAACAAGAAATTCCCTACATGAGTGTTATTTTTCTTTCCTAAGTCATGTGAATGAATAACATTTATTAATGCAATGCAATACTCTGAATATAAATAAACTGATGAAAACTCAAGAACTGGAGATCAAGAAATTGCATTAAGAACTAAATCATCGAAACTGTAATTTTATATTTTATATTAAATTACAGTTACAGTTATCCAAACTGCAATTTAATATTTTATATTAAATTACAGTTACAGTTATCCAAACTGTAATTTTATATTTTATATTAAAGGAGTATAAAAAACTGAAAGAATTGTCAACTTGTGATAAAACTAAATGATATAACCATTAAAACCAGACTGAAATAGGCTATAAAATCTCTGCAATAATAACTGTTCTGTTTATGAATGCTTTATTTTTTAAAACACGAATATTTTTTAAAATACATATTAAGCGAATTTTAATACAAATTTTTTAAAATACGAATTCGAAATATTTTTTAAAATGCATAAATATTCAAGAAAAATCACTCTCTGGAAGGATTTTCACACAGGAGTTTTAAAAGTAACCATAGGATACTGAAATTCAATTTAATCAGTTTCTTTTATTAGATGTCTTTAATAGAAAACGAATCAATTTTTTTAGTAATATTTTTTATTAAAAGGCAGGAAAATTACTTCTAATTTCTTTCTTTCTTTCTTTCTTTTTTTTTTTTTTTTTTTTTTTTTTGCTTTTTAATAAAAACATTTAAATTTGTATGAATTCCTAATTCTTCTAGAAGTGTATTTTAAGAGTACCCAAATTTCACCGATGAACATCAACAACCATATAGTCTTTTTGGTGACTGTTTCATATGTATGCGAAATCTGATTTTATATGAATTCATTCAATGTTTAAGTACTCATTTGATATTTTTATATCCGATTAGGAAAAACTGGGGAAAATATCGGTGTTGTAAATATAGGGTAAGCATATCATGAGCAGTGACACTTAACCTTAAGAAATATCAGTTTGTCGGGAATACCGAGTAACAACTTTAAAAAAAACGTCTTCCACCGTAAGAAATACCGGCCAAGTGTAAGCCGGGGGGAATATATTTAATCGCGAAAATTCTACAGTAGAAAACATCTAATATTTTTCGTAATCTCTCATAATCGGATATTAAAATAAAAAAGTGTGGACTTAAATATTATGAATGATTGTGAATATCTAATTTATGAATGACAAATTAGTAGCAAATCAGATTTAGCATATATTTCCTACATCTACTGAAGCAACTATGTATTTATGGACATTTACTGGCGACATTCATCTGACTTTCACCGAACCCGGTGAGGTTACAGTCGACCATCACCAAATTTGGTCTTTCATGCTGTCGTTTGCACCTTATTTTTAAGTCATTGTCTTTACTCAATATAGTACGTTCTTTTAATTGATTTTCTTTTTTTAATTAGCTCGAAATATTAAGCGTGGTAATTTTAGAGTGATATGTAACAATCGATATTTAATTTTAACTATTTCCATTTTCACTTTACTTAAAGAAAGTTTTTTTTTATCGCTATAGAATAGTATTAATAATAAACATTAAAAAATGTTGGTTATGTGATATTAAGAAGTAAAAGTTTTCTTCTTAGAATGAAGATGACATTCCAAAAATATTAAAAAATAAGCATGCGAAACATACAGTCCACAAACATCCTTCAAAACGCTCCAGATTTTTCTTTTAAAAAAAATCAATAAAAATCGAAGCATTTCGTAAAAAAAAACAACAATGAAGCTCTTTCATCTATGTTCCTAAAGTATTTAATATTCAAGGGGTCACAGTAATAAATTTTTACAGTAATGCAAAAATATTGAGGAAAAGTACATTTAATTTTTAGTATTTATTCTTTATTGAAGTAATAATTGTTTTATCTCATTGACGAATTAAAATCATATAAAAAGGTAATAGTTTTTTTTAAATATTAGTCGTTAATCAATTTGTATTAATTCGCTTCATTGATTAAATAATTTTATTTATTTATGAATGAATATTTGGATATACTAATTGATTCTTTTATTTATTAGTATATATCGTGGTTGATTTGGAAAATCCTGCTCTTTGTAAATGTTATTGTCATATCGCGAGACACCTAATGGGCATCTGTGTAACGTTCTATAATGTGTTTAAGTTTATAATGTGTTAAGTTTATTTTGCAGTCTAAAAGCGAAAGTATTCAGTATTTATTAATGATCCTGAAATTTGTAAGCCAATAAGCCTATGTTAATTTTAGCTATTTAGAATGTGTTACTCAAAGTTACTCAATCAGCTTGAAACAGCTTAGGCTTACTGTAATGAGCTTATAATTCTCATAAAAACGACTTGTAATAAATCGGACTATGATTACAAGGTATGCTATAATTAGTCTAGAGGTAAGTACGCTCATAGTAATAAGCCTGAAACTTACAGGCTAATAAGAAAATATTTTTTCAATCTGGCTGGCACAGTTCAAATAGCCGATTTTGTCAGTTAATATAAAAATTAGTTATTCATATTATACCAAGTTGGTAATCTGAAAAATTATTTGCAACCTGCAAATTTAAACTCAACGCAATAGTTTCAGTGAGTCTAATGTATCGCTATGGTTAAGGTTGTTCTCCATCAGTGGCCGCCAATATTTGTATAGTGTAAAATATTTAAATTCATTATTGTTCGTATTGGCTTTTAATAAAAGTATGAAACAAAATGACAGTCTCCAGGAAATTCATGTATAAATCATATAGTAAAAATTAAATTTAATAAACAATAATTCGTGAAGATTATAAAGAATGGCCATCATATATAATTACAAATTATCAAAATCTAGTGGGCTGCGTCGCCTGCTCGCTAACCCCCGAAAATTGCTACGCAATCTTATATGGTTTGCTTCGCAAACCAAGATCGCTTTGCTCGCTACTAACTTAGGTGCATTGCAAATGCACAAAATTCTAAGAATACAAAACAATCATTCAAATCCATATCAATACTTTTTTTTAAAAGAAAATTATATCTTTTTAGTAAATACTAAGTCATTAAAATAAATTTGAATTCAAATAAATGACATGTAATTCGTTAAACCTATTAGAAATGTGCTATAGTATAATTCGTGATATAAATCAAAAATCGTTTAATAAATTCGTAATATATAAGTTCGTGAAAAAAGCGCTTTCGACAAAATACTAAAATAGAGATCTATCGACGCAAAGACTACTCACTTGTGCCTAGCTTAATAGTATGAGATTGCCACAGCTGATGCTCTCTGGTTATTTCAGTTTCCGTTTTTAAAAGCGCTATATGTCGAGCCACCTCAGCTAGATTTGACATGTGATATTTTTAGCGGCAATCATTGGTCGATTCGCCGTGTAAGAAAAATAATAACGGAAACAAAACAAAGCAAACGTCAAACAAAGAAACAAAACAAAGCAAAGCCACCGGCGGAAAAAAAATACAGCCAAAATTTGGGCCACGTAAGAGAACTATATATATTAGATAAATCCCCTAAAGCAGCGGTTCTTAACCTATGGGTCGCCACCCAACATTGGGTCGCGAAGCATATTTCTTGGGTCGCGCTGATTCGAACCAAAAAAGTTAGTAATACACCAAATAATAAGTAATGCCAACACCTCCTAGAAGAAGTCATTGTGGCTTACTCAGCCTAATTTTGACTTTTTTTTTGGGTCGCGACATGAACATATTTCTCAAATTTGGGTCGCAGCTTGAAAAGGTTAAGAGCCACTGCCCTAAAGGGATCAAGAAAACTTCCACATTAAGAAGTTTTATGAGCATTCCGTTACGATTGCATTTTTAAAACCGTTAGGATGGCTGGGACAGGAGGGCCCAAAGGGCACTCCTAGTCACCGCAAATTTTGAATTAAAAAGTGAATACAATTGTTCCTAGCGGACACAGAATGTATGGGTAGGAGATCGAAAATTGGCGAATTATCAAAATAAAGCATAGCCAAAACAAAGCCAACCAACATATCAATATTGGATTAAAAAGATACCTTGGCGATCACGAGTCGCCAACAAATTTATGAAAATTATTACAACCATGCAACAGAAACATATTTTCGGTTGGAAGTTTAGCTTAAAAAGTTATAAATAGATTTTTGTTTTCGATTAGGCGCGACAGTGAATTAATAAGTCTGCATCAAGTAATGAAATAAAAAGTATCCGTTACATTGATCTATACGAAAAGAATAAATATTTTATGTTCGTTTTAAAAGATTAAATCTTTGGTTTATTTCAAATATAATTCTATTAATTAAAATAAGCTTAAGTAATAAAATATATTTTAAAGGATAGGAAATAAATATGTAATGACAATTGTGGCATCACAATCTCATGGAGATTAAATATATGATAAGAATAGGAAATCTTTTAAGTTCGAGTTTTCTATCTTTAGTAAACTTTTCTGTGTCTGTGCTTTAGGCTATTTTACCATAATCGATATCCAGTCACTAGAGGCTCTGACTTCTGACTTTTTTTTTTTTTTTGGAAAATGTTAAATAAATAACAATTTTATTTTTGTTTCTCGTGAAGAACAGATATTTCAAAAGTAAACACCCACGCTTTATGTACACTATGAGAAAAAAGTTTTTCAAAATTGAACGAATATGTGTTGAAATACCTCCGCAATAAATAATAGTCGAATTTGAAAACCCAATGTATTCAAAACTGAAAAAGCATATATTCATTTTCACGTAAATGCGTGTGGGGCAAGAAATGTGTGAGAGTTGTTCATCTGCAACAGGCAGGATTCGAAGCAAGAATCTGGGGGCTCGTAGTAGGTTGCTCTAACCACCATACTTGCACACCCCAGTCCAGGAGGAGTTAGGAAGCTTGATACATTGGCAGCCGCAATGACACGTCATAGCATACATTCCATTCGCTAAGTTTTTTAGATATAGCCAAATAAGCAAAAAGTGAACTTACCGATTTCCTAACTGCGCTATTTGGACCATACTTTTCAAATTGCAACTTTTTGTACCATTGAGTCCCGCAGTGGACTGATCGTAAAGACACGGTTCTCAGTAGAACACCGAAGTCGAGCATCACTGGCTACGGTCAGTAAGCAGGTGGGTGAGCACTTTTATCAGTCTGCGAAGGGACCGAGGGTGTGCAGTATTGGTCCTTTTTAAACTGTTCTACCGTAAAGTGCTCGATTTCGTTCGGGTCATCGGGCTACCAAAGCGGGGGGGGGGGTAATCTTCTCTGCAGAGGAGCGAAATTGAGATGGTGTCCTCGAATCATCCTCAGGGATGTTTGACAGACAGTCGCCGATAGCCATTGTGCAGCTCTAGTGCGACGTAAATAAAGTACCTACCTTGTAGGGTAAACCAACCAGTGAAGGAACACTACCCAGTGAATGAGTATTTCATATATATTGATTAAAAAAAAGAATTTGAAAGTTTTTCTTCAGATTGATTGGTAACAATAGCTTACTGCCAAACAAGTCATCTAGCAATGTTTTGGATTACCTGGTCAAATAGACTTCTATGGAAAATTTTTTTAATTTGTTATCATCTCAGCAACACCTTGCTTCTTTGAAAAAATTATAAGGTGAGTGTTTGTATTTATATGTTTGAAGTGGAATTAATTGCATGTAATAGTTTTATTTCTCTCACTGTGAAAAAGTGAATTCAAAATATAGTTATTAAAGTTACGTTTTATTTTTTTAAGCATTATAGCATAATAAAGTACTGAGATAAGGGGGGGGGGTTATTCACTGAATCACCAAACGATAAAAAATCCAGTGAAGGAACAAGTATTCCTTTACTGGATTTTTTTTCTAAGTTAATGAAAATAAAAGATAAACTTTAATTTTCTTATACCTTTACTGATGTTACGCATCCAAAGTATATTAAAAATACGAAAAACAACTTCTAACCAGTGAGGGAACAGGCATGTTCTTTTACTGGGCATAGATTTATTTCCCAGTGAATGAACAATATGTGTTAATATGTTGACACCTTAATTTTTAATTCATAATAGCAAAAAAAGGTTAACATTTTCCAAGTATTTATATGTTATAATTTCAAGAATAGGCTTGTTTTTAAATATTTGTATGGCTTATAAATTCAAAAAGAGCATTAAAAAATAACCAAAATGAAGTGTTCCTCTACTGGATGTTCATTCACTGGTAAGAGCTGTTCCTCCACTTGGTCTTCTTACTACTTGTTATTTGAACCTCCGAAACTTTAAAACAATATTATGTAAGTTCTCTACAATTTTTTTTATATATAATTTGCATTTACTAACAAATATGTCGACACTGTCATTTAACTAAAATTACGAATTTTGAAATTAATATGAATTTTTAAAAGGCAAGCGAAGCTTGAGTGTTCCTTCACTGGTTAGTTTACCCTGCCATTGAAATGGAAAATAGTATGACATGATGTATCATTGCGGTAGCCACTACATAAAGCTTTCTAACTTTCCCGAGACTGGTGTATACAACTACGAAAGTTCGAGCATCGTAGTACGAACCCGGATGTTCTTAGTTTGAAACTTTCCGACAGCCAATGAACGTATCTCTCACTGATTACTCCCTCCGCAAGCATTTTGCTCGAGAATGAGTACATGCTGTTACGTTTTAAATACAAGTAGTTTTCAAAGTCAACAGTTTTTATATTTTTGTAAGATATTTTGACACATTTTTTCTTCAATTCTGAGAAACTCTTTTCTGCAGTGTAGCTAATTTATTTAATATATTAATTTATTTAATATATTAATTTATTTAATATATTAATTTATTTAATGGATGTAATTTTCTTTATAGCACATTTAATTGTTATTATTATATTAAAGTATAGTATTAAAGTAAGATATGGAATTGGATAGGATCCCATAACATTTTTTCATGTAGTGCCATAATAAATCAATTGCTTCAGTGTAAAGGCTTTTTAGGCTGTATAAGTTTTAAGCATTTGTATCTTATTTTCATTTTCCAGCGTAATAAAGTGTTTTTTTTTTTTTTTAATAAAACTTATTTAGTGTGAATCGATGCGATTTTGGCTTATAAATAAAGAACTCTGTGAAAAAAGTTATTTTCATAAAATATTCCGTACAAAATTTTAAATGCTTCTTTTTATGATAGTTATTTTTTCTGTTAGAATTTCTCAAACTTTTATTAATTTTAACTTTCAGTCTTAATTTTTTCGATACTGTTTAAAGAAGTATCGTGCGTAGATGACGACACTACTAGTGTTTTTAAATCAACTGCAGTATTATGCTTTTTTGTAAAGATTTTTAAAATATGAATTCAGTTATGTAACATTCATTATGTACGAAAAAAAAAACAGAGAACAAGTAGAAATCTACTTGTTCTCTTTTTTTCTAAGAATTCTTCTAAAATTCTTTTTTTCTTCTAAAATATAAAATTACGAAATGGATAAAATATGCAAATAAGAGAGTTAGACTTCCTCATGTATATATATATATATATATATATATATATATATATATATATATATATATATATATATATATATATATATATATATATATATATATATATATATATATATATATATATATATATATATATATATATATATATATATAGATAGATAGATAGATAGATAGATAGATAGATAGATAGATAGATAGATAGATAGATACCGAAGAGCCATTACATTATGACCACCCTCCATCTATAACAATGGGCTCGCCCAGGTTTTCATGTTCTCTCGCTGACGTCTGTAAGCTACTTGAACATAGTCGCAGACCAGTTTCACCCATTCATGGCAACAGTTTTTTCTGCGGGGGATGGTGTTTACCAACAGAATAATGCACCATGTCATTAGAGTCGAATCGTCGAGGAGAATTCCAATGACTTTCAAGTCATGTCTTGGCCCCCAAATTCACCTGACCTTAACCCAATAGAGCATTTGTGGTCCTACTTGGAAAACCAAATTCGTGCTGCCACGCTACCCCCTCTCAATGTGAGGGAATTGCAGGACCAGTTGGTGAGCGCTACCACATACCTCAGACTACCTATCAGCACCTTGTGGAATCAATACCACGGCGGGTGCTAGCAGTTTTGAGGGCTAAAGGTGGTCATAATGTAATGGCTTTTCGGTGTTTATATATATATATAGTCTATTTCTCTATCTCTCCTTTTCGCATATTTTATTCATTTGGCTAAGTTTGTATTTTTAAAAATTATTTGGATTGGAGATCCATATTGCTGTGTTTCAGGAAATAGGATTTGTTCTCTGATATGCAATGAAGACTGATATTAAAGTCTTCCTAAATATTTAATAATCCATTTTTATGATCTCAAATAAATTAACGAATATTATTTAATATACGTTTTTTTTCTTCATATAAAAAATAATTAATATTTTAAATTAACAAACGTATAGATGATAGAGTAAAAATGTTAAATTCATACGTTTTTCCCAGAAGGATTTAAAATATAATACATTACGCAATTTATGATAATTTATATGATGCTCTTGGTTAATATAATTAGCGTTTTAAGCAGTGCTAAATACATTTTAAATTATGTTTTCAGTTTAAGTAAATAACATCATTTATAATAAGTATAAGAATATATCATTATTAATAATAAGTTTAAGCAAATAGTAAATTATATAACATATTGAAATCGTTTTCTAGCATTCGCTTAAAATTTTTTTAGCTTTAAAGTGTATAAAAGCAAGATCCTCTTAGTTAAATATTGTTTCCAAAACATTACTTTAAAAGTAGGAGATATTAAAAAAAATTAACATATTTCTAACATAAAATGAGAACTTTTTCACGGTCTAATTAGTTTGCAGTCTCAGAGCGTGGGCGTAATTACGGTAGGTGACAATTAAGGACAAAAGCTACTTGTGGGGAAGCCACTAGCTTAATTATGGCTTTAACTATAATTTTAATTTTTAAAACTCTTCATTTTAGTTACACTGTTAAAATTTTTATTCTAAAATCATGGTAAGACAAAGCAAAGATCTATCGGATTAACCGTGAAGCTTACGGCAAAGAGTATTTTTTTAGCTTTACGGTTTCTGAAAACGGTAAAAAAAGGAATTTCACTGGATATGGAGCTAAACTTTTATCAAATTAACCTTGGAATTGTGGTCCTATCAGTTTTTCTGGATCTTTCATCTACCGTAAGAAATTGGAAATATTAGACTTATTTTTCTGTTATTTTGTCACTTTGACGAAATGTTCGCACGAGGCATATGCCAGAAAACGTTTTCGTCAAAAATAATCCATTTTTACAGTGTATAAAACCATGTTTGTTTGCTAATTTTACCAAAATCTTTACCAAAGCGCTGCGGAAAAAATTACTGATTATATTGCTGTTCCGATAGAGCAAGAAATGCGTAAAATTTTACCATAATTTGGTAGTTTTGACCATGTTTTTTTTTCTCAGAGCATTAATTAAATAATAAAACTGTTTAATCCTTCCGTATTGTAAGAGTTACATTAAATACCGGTACAAAAATATAGTTCCAGTATTTAACCATTTCTTTAGCACAAACTAAAAATGTACGATAAACAACAAAAAAAAGCAAAATTAATTACTACGTTATTTTGCAGAAAGAAAACTTTTCTAGTTCATTAAGAACTTTTTGCCTATCCTTCTAGCCAATACTTATTATTCATTCAACTCTTTCTTTTAAACTAAGTTCCAATCAAACTCGGTTGTAGCATAAGTTTGATTAAAAGAACAGAATTTTTTCTTTAGTAGTTTGTCAAAATTAGTTCCAGAACAATTTTTAACAATATATTTATCCTTAATAACTCCTAATGAACGTAACAATTTTCATGTCTTTTTTTGAAATTTTTGTGAACAAAACATGTTTGATATCTGAAAATTTTAAGATCGTACATGTTATTACGAAAATTTTAAGATCGATAAATAAAATATCGGAAAAGTATCATTACTGTTTTGTAAATGCTTCGACCTTTAAGAAAATATTTACTTCACGTTTAATATATTTATCTCATTTGATAATATTTATTTACCTAATTGCATTCAATTTAATGCGATGGATGGAAATGTATAGTTACGTGATTTTAACTTCTGAAATACTGTTACTGATTTTACTAAAGATTATTACAAAAAATTTAAATCTTTCGTTATACATAAAATATTAATTGAAATTAATAAAGGAATTTTTTGTAATTTTAATTAGCATTTATTACACGGAGAAAAATTATGATGAATTTTACCTTGTTTCTGCCTCTATGGAAAAACCAAAATGCTTGGTAAGGATTTTTTTGAAGGAAATTTTGAGGAAATTTTGGTAAGGATTTTGATAAAATGAACAATAACATATAGTTTACGATTAACGGTTAGTGGGAAATTTTGACAATCGTGATCAAACAACGCAAGAGTGATTCTGCATTCAAATGTTAACATTTTTACCATTTGAATGTCTTAAAAACGATTTAAAAACGGTTGCGGAGGAACGTTTGACAAGATATATGAGTGATTCTACACTTTTAACAATGTTAACTTATAAATGCCTTGAAAACGATTTAAAAACGGTTGGTGACGAAATTTTGACAATAAATATAAGAAACATTTGAGTGATTATAAACTTTTAACAATGTTAGCATTTAAATGCCTTATAAACGATTTAAAAACGGTTGGTGACGAATTTTTGACAATAAATATAAGTGACATTTGAGTGATTATAAACTTTTAACAATGTTAGCATTTAAATGCCTTATAAACGATTTAAAAACAGTTGGTGGGGAATTTTTGACAATAGTAATAAAACATCATAAGAGTGATTCTCCTTTTTTAACAATGTTAATATTTGAATGTCTTAAAAACATTTGGAGAACGGTAGGTGAGGAATTTTTGACATTAGTGATAAAACATCTTACGAGTGATTCTACACCTTTAACAATGTTAACTTAATGAAGCAAATTAATATACTATAATTTAATAGTGTTAAAATTCCTTCTATTTTGTTCTTTAGAAATGTTTGGTGAATTTATAAATTTAATATCTCACGCACTTTTTAAGAAAAAAACGCTTTAATATCAATAACAGAGTAATCTAAGAGATTTAAATAAATCAAAATGTATCCAAAAAATTAGTCCAAGCAAATGTAACTAAGTTTCTATCGCTAAGCAGATACTATCCGTTGCTTAGGAAACGAATTGAAATTTATTTCTCGCAGATTTAAGATCGAGAATTCAAATCCACTTGCATTAAAAACGTAACATATTTTGTTACATGAAACATAAAATATAGTTTTGGAAAAAGACTGAAATCAAAATAAATTGGAATAAAACGTCTCAAATAAAGAAGAATTTAATGTAGGAAACGTGGTATCTTTTTGGAGAAAAACATCTTATTACATGCTCTGCAAAATTATGGTCAATAAAATATATTTACTTGCGAGGATAACTTATGTAAAATCGAAAAAGGAAGAAAAATGATTATTGTTTAATTTGGAAAGAGGTTGGATTTTTGAACTGAATTAAATCGTTAGAGTAAAAAATGGTTTAAATTTCCAAAAAAAACAATAAAAAGTTTAATACATTATGAACAATTACCAAAAAATCTGAAAACATATTTTTTTTACAAAATATTTTTCTGCTTTATTTAAAAATTTCTTCTATCCTTCAATCACCATGTTAGTATTTATATATTTCAAAAATACTTAAGCATTTGAAACTTTGGAAGATAAAATGTAGTTTATAAGCAACTAAAATTGCAAAATTTAAGTTTAAGTTTTCATTAACTTTAGGATTATACAGTAGGAACGTTTGCAAACATTACTATTGCTAAGTAAATGCTCGACATACAGCTCTAAAAATATGAAAGTACAGTGCATGAAAAAAAGTATAATGTCAACATTAAATTGAATGAAAATACGCTTTATTTTCATTTCATCGAAATTAAATTTTTATATGTTTGATTTCTATTATAATTTTGTAATAACACTTACAATGCATAAAAAAAAACAAATTTGGCCTAAAAATTTGGATTTTGCATAAATTAACACCAAAAAAAGATGGAAAAAAGTTTAGGGACTTGTTCTAAAGAACTTAAAACTTTCTTCAATAATCAGGAAAATTTCTGCTTTTCCAATCACTTGAATAAGCCTAAATGTCATGGATCCTGAAACCTTATCTTATATCGGAAACTTTTTCTCAAGCTTCTTTGACAGTGAAGACAAGATCCTATTTGCACTCATATTGGGTACAATTTTTCTAAACTTCTTGGGATCAAAATCCTCTTAAATTTACAATGGGATTAAAATTAGGACTCTTCGAGGGCAATTCAAGTAAATTTACAGAATTAACTTCAAACTAGAAGCTAATTCCGACTCTTAGAAACACATTATCCTCTTGAAAAATATAGTCCCCTATGTTATCAGCAGTGCTTCTGGTAACAGACTTTCTCCCAACGTATCAACATATTTCTCTGAATTTACAGGGTGTTTATAAAGTCCCGGACCCGTTTTGATGTTTAATAACTAATAAAATAATAAAGATAGAATAAAATTAATAACAAAAATGGTCAGATAGACTCAAAAAGTTTCATGACCTTTGTCAATGAACTTCCACGTGTGCCCCCTTCGTCACACGGAGAATATCAAGTCGATAGTCAATTTCACACCAGGTAGCGGCAAGCATGTCGGCATCGACAGAGGCTATATCGGTTGTAATTCTGGCTTTTAGGTCATCAATGTTTGACACGACCTTTATAAATCCCCAAAGAAGAAAGTCCAGCGGCGTTATATCAGGTGATCTGGGGAGCAAAGGAATTGGACCTCCTCTCTCAATCCATCTTCCTGGAAAATGGTCATTCAAAAAACTATGAACGATAATACCCCAATCAGGTGGTGCACCATCTTGGTGCAAAAAGACATGAGGCTGAATCTCTTCTAGTAGTGGAAATACGAAGTTTTCCGACATGCCTAAGTATACGACTGATGAAACCGTCTTTTCTGTAAAAAAGAAAGGCCCAATGACTCGGTCGTACATTAGTCCACACCACACATTAACCCTTGGGGAATCCCTTTGAGTCTCACGGTATTCATGGGGGTTTCCAGATTCCCATATGCGCACATTATGGCGATTAACAACGCCAGAAACATGAAACTTTCCGACATGCTAGTCGATAGTCAATTTCACGACTGCTACCAGGCGTGAAATTGACTATCGACTTGATATTCTCCGTGCGACGAAGGGGGCGCACGTGGAAGTTCGTTGACAAGGGTCATGAAACTTTTTGAGTCTATCTAACCATTTATGTTACTAATTTTAATCCATCTTTATTATTTTATGAGTTATTAAATATCGAAATGGGTCTGGGACTTCATAAACACCCTGTATTTTACTGTTGAAAAAGACTATTAGAGTATTTCTTTTGGCCGCAAAACCTCCCCAAACCATCATACCCCATCCTCCTCCATATTGTCGTTTGGGTAACACTTTTTGGTCTTTCGCAGATCATACCAAATATCCTATTTGATTCTTGAGTGGTTCTTTTTTACTCAAAATTACCCCAAACAATTACTAAGCCACCTCCATATTGTCGTTTGGGTAACACTTTTTTGGTCTTTCTCAGATCATACCAAATATCCTATTTGCCTCTTGAGTGGTTCTTTTTGACTCAAAAGTACCCCAAACCATTACTAAGCCTCCTCCATATTGTCGTTTGGGTAACACTTTTTGGTCTATCTCAGATCATACCAAATATCCTATTTGATTCTTGAGTGGCTCTTTTTTACTCAAAAGTACCCCAAACCATTACTAAGCCACCTCCATATTGTCGTTTGGGTAACACTTTTTTGGTCTTTCTCAGATCATACCAAATATCCTATTTGATTCTTGAGTGGTTCTTTTTTACTCAAAAGTACCCCAAACCATTACTAAGCCACCTCCCTATTGTCGTTTGGGTAACACTTTTTTGGTCTTTCTCAGATCATACCAAATATCCTATTTGATTCTTGAGTGGTTCTTTTTTACTCAAAAGTACCCCTAACCATTACTAAGCCACCTCCAGATTGTCGTTTGGGTTACACTTTTTTGGTCTTTCTCAGATCATACCAAATATCCTATTTGATTCTTGAGTGGTTCTTTTTTACTCAAAAGTACCCCTAACCATTACTAAGCCACCTCCATATTGTCGTTTGGGTAACACTTTTTGGTCTTTCGCAGATCATACCAAATATCCTATTTGATTCTTGAGTGGTTCTTTTTTACTCAAAATTACCCCAAACAATTACTAAGCCACCTCCATATTGTCGTTTGGGTAACACTTTTTTGGTCTTTCTCAGATCATACCAAATATCCTATTTGATTCTTTAGTGGTTCTTTTTACTCAAAAGTACCCCTAACCATTACTAAGCCACCTCCATATTGTCGTTTGGGTAACACTTTTTGGTCTTTCGCAGATCATACCAAATATCCTATTTGATTCTTGAGTGGTTCTGTTTTACTCAAAAGTACCCCTAACCATTACTAAGCCACCTCCAGATTGTCGTTTGGGTTACACTTTTTTGGTCTTTCTCAGATCATACCAAATATCCTATTTGATTCTTGAGTGGTTCTTTTTTACTCAAAAGTACCCCAAACCATTACTAAGCCACCTCCATATTGCTGTTTGGGTTACACTTTTTGGTCTTTCTCTGATCATACCAAATATCCTATTTGATTCTTGAGTGGTTCTTTTTTACTCAAAAGTATCCCAAACCATTACAAAGCCACCTCCATATTGTCGTTTGGGTAACACTTTTTTGGTCTTTCTCAGATCATATCAAATATCCTATCTGATTCTTGAGTGGTTCTTTTTTACTCAAAAGTACCCCTAACCATTACTAAGCCACCTCCATATTGTCGTTTGGGTAACACTTTTTGGACTTTCGCAGATCATACCAAATATCCTATTTGATTTTTGAGTGGTTCTTTTTTACTCAAAATTACCCCCAAACAATTACTAAGCCACCTCCATATTGTCGTTTGGGTAACACTTTTTTGGTCTTTCTCAGATCATACCAAATATCCTATTTGATTCTTTAGTGGTTCTTTTTACTCAAAAGTACCCCTAACCATTACTAAGCCACCTCCATATTGTCGTTTGGGTAACACTTTTTGGTCTTTCGCAGATCATACCAAATATCCTATTTGATTCTTGAGTGGTTCTGTTTTACTCCAAAGTACCCCAAACCATTACTCCATATTGTCGTTTGGGTAACACTTTTCGGTCTTTCGCAGATCATACCAAATATCCTATTTGATTCTTGAGTGGTTCTTTTTTACTCAAAAGTACCCCAAACCATTACTAAGCCACCTCCAAATTGTCGTTTGGGTAACACTTTTAGGTACTTCGCAGATCATACCAAATATCCTATTTGATTCTTGAGTGGTTCTTTTTTACTCAAAATTACCCCCAAACAATTACTAAGCCACCTCCATATTGTCGTTTGGGTAACACTTTTTTGGTCTTTCTCAGATCATACCAAATATCCTATTTGATTCTTTAGTGGTTCTTTTTACTCAAAAGTACCCCTAACCATTACTAAGCCACCTCCATATTGTCGTTTGGGTAACACTTTTTGGTCTTTAGCAGATCATACCAAATATCCTATTTGATTCTTGAGTGGTTCTGTTTTACTCCAAAGTACCCCAAACCATTACTCCATATTGTCGTTTGGGTAACACTTTTCGGTCTTTCGCAGATCATACCAAATATCCTATTTGATTCTTGAGTGGTTCTTTTTTACTCAAAAGTACCCCAAACCATTACTAAGCCACCTCCAAATTGTCGTTTGGGTAACACTTTTAGGTACTTCGCAGATCATACCAAATATCCTATTTGATTCTTGAGTGGTTCTTTTTACTCAAAAGTACCCCTAACCATTACTAAGCCACCTCCATATTGTCGTTTGGGTAACACTTTTTGGTCTTTCGCAGATCATACCAAATATCCTATTTGATTCTTGAGTGGTTCTTTTTTACTCAAAAGTACCCCAAACCATTACTCCATATTGTCGTTTGGGTAACACTTTTTGGTCTTTCGCAGATCATACCAAATATCCTATTAGATTCTTGAGTGGTTCTTTTTTACTCAAAAGTGCCCCAAACCATTACTAAGCCACCTCCAAATTGTCGTTTGGGTAACACTTTTAGGTACTTCTCAGATCATACCAAATATCCTATTTGATTCTTGAGTGGTTCTTTTTTACTCAAAAGTACCCCAAACCATTACTAAGCCACCTCCATATTGTCGTTTGGGATACACTTCTTTGGTCTTTCTCAGATCATACCAAATATCCTATTTGATTCTTGAGTGGTTCTTTTTTACTCAAAAGTACCCCAAACCATTACTAAGCCACCTCCATATTGTCGTTTGGGTAACACTTTTTTGGTCTTTCTCAGATCATACCAAATATCCTATTTGATTTTTGAGTGGTTCTTTTTTACTCAAAAGTACCCCTAACCATTACTAAGCCACCTCCATATTGTCGTTTGGGTAACACTTTTTGGTCTTTGGCAGATCATACCAAATATCCTATTTGATTCTTGAGTTGTTCTTTTTTACTCAAAAGTACCCCAAACCATTACTAAGCCACCTCCATATTGTCGTTTGGGTAACACTTTTTGGTATTTCGCAGATCATACCAAATATCCTATTTGATTCTTGAGTGGTTCTTTTTTACTCAAAATTACCCCAAACAATTACTAAGCCACCCCCATATTGTCGTTTGGGTAACACTTTTTTGGTTTGTCTCAGATCATACCAAATATCCTATTTGATTCTTGAGTGGTTCTTTTTACTCAAAAGTACCCCTAACCATTACTAAGCCGCCTCCATATTGTCGTTTGGGTAACACTTTTTGTTCTTTCGCAGATCATACCAAATATCCTATTTGATTCTTGAGTGGGTCTGTTTTACTCAAAAGTACCCCAAACCATTACTCCATATTGTCGTTTGGGTAACACTTTTTGGTCTTTCGCAGATCATACCAAATATCCTATTTGATTCTTGAGTGGTTCTTTTTACTCAAAAGTACCCCTAACCATTACTAAGCCACCTCCATATTTTCGTTTGGGTAACACTTTTTGGTCTTTCGCAGATCATACCAAATAATCCATTTGATTCTTGAGTGGTTCTTTTTTACTCAAAAGTACCCCAAACCATTACTCCATATTGTCGTTTGGGTAACACTTTTTGGTCTTTCGCAGATCATACCAAATATCCTATTTGATTCTTGAGTGGTTCTTTTTTACTCAAAAGTGCCCCAAGCCATTACTAAGCCACCTCCAAATTGTCGTTTGGGTAACACTTTTAGATACTTCTCAGATCATACCAAATATCCTATTTGATTCTTGGGTGGTTCTTTTTTACTCAAAAGTACCCCAAACCATTACTAAGCCACCTCCATATTGTCGTTTGGGATACACTTTTTTGGTCTTTCTCAGATCATACCAAATATCCTATTTGATTCTTGAGTGGTTCTTTTTTACTCAAAAGTGCCCCAAACCATTACTAAGCCACCTCCAAATTGTCGTTTGGGTAACACTTTTAGATACTTCTCAGATCATACCAAATATCCTATTTGATTCTTGAGTGGTTCTTTTTTACTCAAAAGTACCCCAAACCATTACTAAGCCACCTCCATATTGTCGTTTGGGATACACTTTTTTGGTCTTTCTCAGATCATACCAAATATCTTATTTGATTCTTGAGAGGATCTTTTTTACTCAAAAGTACCCCTAACCATTACTAAGCCACGTCCATATTGTCGTTTGGGTTAACTTTTTTGGTCTTTCTCAGATCATACCAAATATCCTATTTGATTCTTGAGTGGTTCTTTTTACTCAAAAGTACCCCAAACCATTACTAAGCCACCTCCATATTGTCGTTTGGGTTACACTTTTTGGGTCTTTCTCAAATCATACCAAATATCCTATTTGATTCTTGAGTGGTTCTTTTTTACTCAAAAGTACCCCAAACCATTACTAAGCCACCTCCATATTGTCGTTTGGGTAACACTTTTTTGGTCTTTCTCAGATCATACCAAATATCCTATTTGATTCTTGAGTGGTTCTTTTTTACTCAAAAGTACCCCTAACGATTACTATGCCACCTCTGTGTTGGTTGTAAACGTAAATGTTTCTAATTACAATCAACACTAAAACAAGTATCTCATAGAACAAACTCTTTTACTATCACAAAAGTACACAAAGAATATATACATGTTGCCAACAAAAGAATAATGTAAGAAATAATATAATAAATAATATAATAAATAATCACCGCATCTGCGTTCACGCAGTTGCGTCTGGAACATCCTCCCCACCCTGATCAACCTCAAGAGGAATGATCAGTTGAACAGGTCGGGAGATTTCCTTGCCCTCAGAACGTAAAGTACAAGTCCGGACTTTTCCATCGCGTCCTTTAATTAGTCCGGTTACCAATCCTCTTTTCCACGTATGTCGTGGTCTTACATCTTCGTGAAGTAGTACTATGTCTCCAACACGAACATGAGAGGATTTTTGAATGTTGCGTACTTGGTGGAAAGATCTTAATTGCAATAGATAGTCCTTAGACCATTTCTTCCAAAATGCGTCTAATAAATCCTGTTGTTGCCTGTACAATTTTGTCAGATTTCTACTTGATGCTGCAGGCTGTGACGGTATGGTTGTAAGTCTTTTACCGGTAAGAAAATGGGATGGTGTTAATGATTCTTCAGGATCATCATTTCCTTGTTCATAAACTAACGGTCGACTATTTAATGCGGCTTCAACACCAACTAATGCTGTAGAAAGACCTTCTTCATCTAACAAGGTTCGACCTAGGGATTTTCGCAAACATCTTTTTGTTAGTCCGATCAAACGTTCCCACCATCCTCCCCACCAAGCCGCTCGTGCAACAATGAATTTCCACTTAATTCCAGTCTGGGCATAATATTGCTGAACTTTTGATGATGTTAAGTTGTTCCATAAAAGGGATAGCTCTTTATTAGCGGCATGGAAGGTAGTGGCGTTATCAGTGTATATTGTATGAGGAACTCCTCTTCTGCCTACAAATCTTTTTAGGGCCATGAGAAATTTGTCAGTAGTGAGGTCAGAGACTAGTTCAATATGTACAGCACGAGTAGTTGAGCAAGTGAAAAGTGCGATATAGGCTGTATTTAAAGGTTTCAAGTTACGAACATAAAGTGGGCCAGCGAAGTCTATGCCAATAGTAGTAAATGGAAGGCAAGGTGTAATTCTGTCCCTTGGTAAAGGAGCTTCGATTTGTTGACTTCTAGATGCCTGTGAGAGTTTACAAGGTAGACATTTATAGAGCACTCGTTTAATGGCTTCGCGTCCTCGTATTATCCAGAAGTTGGAACGAATCTCTGAAAGTACTATTTGAACACCTAAGTGATGAAGCTTCACGTGTGTGTAGTATATGAAAAGATGTACAAAAGGATGAGATCCATCAAGAAGCAAAGGGTGTTTTTGCTCATTTTTGAGCGATGCGAACTGTAATCTACCTCCTAATCGTATGAGATTTTCTTGAAGAAACGGGTTAAAACGGCTCATTTTTGAAGATTTTGGCAAAGGGGAATTATTTTGTAAAGCGTGAAGCTCTGCTGGAAAGCATTGCTTTTGCACTGTAAGAATCCAATAGTTTTTTGCTGTGTTAAGCTCATCACATGTGAGATCAATAGAAATGCGCTGCTTGGATCGACAGTTATACAAGAAACGAAATATCCATGCTGTAACTCTAAGAAGTTTCATATATGAACTGAAGCGCGATATATCAATAAGAGGTTGGTAAGAAGCTATCAATAAAGATTGAGAAGCTGGTTTACGTAGTTCAGCATGAATATCTGGATTAGCGTAACTCAGTTGTTTTGAAGGCCAAAACTTTGATGATTGGGTTAGCCAGGTAGGTCCTAGCCACCAAAGATCCAAGGATTCAAGCTGTGTTGGTGCAACACCATGAGACAAGTGGTCGGCAGGATTTTCATTGCCAGGGCAATGCCGCCATTGTGTTGGATTTGTGTAATTGAGAATTTCGTTTGTTCGGTTACAGACAAAAGTTTTCCAACGATTTGGATCACCTTGTATCCAATTTAAGGCAACTGTTGAGTCACTCCAAAGTGTCGCTGTGTTCCTATCCAGTTTAGTTTCTGTACAAAAATAATGGAGTAATCGTGCACCCAATAATGCGGCTAACAGCTCTAAGCGGGGAAGTGTTATTCTTTTCAGAGGAGAAAGTCTATTACGACTGCAAACCATTCGAACATGAAATTTAGTATCTTCTGTGAATCGTACATATAACACTGTTCCGTAAGCTCGTTCCGAAGCATCGCAGAAAACGTGAATGGTAACATCAGCAGAAGATATTCCAATCCATCTGGGGATTCGAATGTTGTTTAAATGTGGTAAGTCTGTAATCCATTTTGAAAACCTTGATGCGATAGATGGGGGTAAAAGTTCGTCCCATTCAATACCGCATAGCCATGTATCTTGAAAGAGAATTTTTCCTATTACAGTAGATGGTGAGAAAATTCCCAAGGGATCAAAAATCTTTGAAATTGTTTTCAGAAGTAAGCGTTTAGTGACCGGTTCCTTAAATAAATCGTGGTCATGCTCCTCAATATTTTGATGAAACGAATCTTCTTCTGTATCCCAATGAACACCTAAGACTTCAGTCTTACTTTTAAACTTTATTTTTTCTTTCTTCCATTCGTTTTTCAAAACTTGTGAGTTGGTACTCCATTTCGCTAAGGGAAGGCTTATAAGACTCGTGAGTTCTTGCATTTCGTGAAATAGGGTCTTCGCTTCGATTTCTGAATCAACTCCCACAACGAAATCATCCATGAAAATATTGCCTTTTAGATGCTTAGCTGCTGTGGGATAAATGTTGGAGTACATGCAGCATAATTCGTCAAGTGTAGCTGAAAGAAGGAATGGGCTGCTGGTTAATCCAAAGGGCAAACGTGTAAATTGATAGACCACAATTTCATTCTCTAGCTGCAAATGTTCATCATTATTTTTCCTGGTTTTGAACCATAGAAACTTAGTAGCACATCTGTCTTTTTCCCACAAGGTTAATTGTAAAAAAGCCTGACTTCCATCACAAATAATTGCTTGTTTGTGAAGACGAAATCGTAATAAAGTGGCTAAAATTTCTGGAAGTAAGTTGGGACCTTGTTCTAAAACATCGTTTAATGATGGATGACCTGGTGTGTGAGAAGAGGCGTCAAACACTATTCGTCCCTTAATTTCTGCGTGTTTCTCTTTAATGACTAGATGATGGGGTATGTAATAGCTTTTTTCTTCCTTAACATGATTTTCCGGCGCTATTTCAACTTGCCTTTTGTCTATGTAATCTTCCATGAGTGTAACATACATTTCCTTTAAGCTAGGATCTGTTTGGAGCTTCTTGCGCAATGTATTGAAGCGTTTTGATGCTACGTGATAGTTATTTGAAGAAAGAGTAACGTCTTTCTTCCAAGGTAATCTAACAACACGACGATTTTCTAGGACTTCATAAGAGCTTCGAAAGTCTTCCAATATTTCAGAATTGCGAATGGACATTTCTCTGTCTTGCATGGCTTTAATACCTAAAGTATCTAAGTCCCAGAATTTCCTAACTTGATCATCCAAAATATATGGTGATGTGATGCTGATATTATGAACTGACGATAAAGAAGCGACAGATGTATGAGATCTGGATCCAGACAAAATCCAGCCAAAGATTGATGGAATGAGCACAATTGTTTCCGAAAGTCTGAAAGGAATCTCAGAATTCACCACCGTCCAATAAAAATCTGCGCCAATCAAAACTTCAATAGGCATGTCTTGCAGAGTGTCATTCGGGTCAGCAAGCTTAAATTTTTTCTTGTTAGCCATAGAAGCAATCTCTAATGGAACTGATGGATGAACTGCATATCTATTAGGACTTTCAAATGCATGTAGATAAATTTCTGACTGATTCCAAATACTTGATAGTTTAAATCTTACTTTTCGTCTCGATTGAGCCTGATTTAATGATGATTCGAATGCATGAATTTCAAGTGAATCAGAGCTAATAACATCTAATTTTAGGTAGTCTACAAGATGTGAATGAATGAAACTGGTTTGACTACCACAATCTAAAATGCATCTTGTAAGCTTAGTAATGCCAGTTGGGCCAGTTATATATACTCGAGCAGTCTGTAAATGAGTAAAATTAGGTGTACGAGTATCTATGTTATTTGTAGAAATAGAGTGGCTAGGTTGATTTGAACTGTTATTTTTACAAATAGAGACATGGTGCTTCTTTTTGCATCTTATGCAGAACGCTTTATCTTTGCGAAGGCAATTTTTTATACTATGGCCACGATTAGTACACAGGAAGCATCTACCAGAGGTTTTTAATTTTTGGATTCGAGTATCAATATCAGTTATGTTCGTGCAATCTTGCGGCCAGTGACCGTTAATTTCACAGAAGGGGCAAAATGGAGATGGTTTTTTAATCTGGTTAATCTTTTTAGAATTCACATGCAAGGCTTCTGTAGATGTTTTAAATGTGTAATCAAAGCTTTGCTCACCTCGAATTTTTAGTGTTGTGAGAGCACCTTCTACTTCTGCAGATAAATATTGCACTAGTTTATTCATATCACCTTCAGATATTTTCTCTCTTTTTGCGTAAATGATCCATCGGCGACAAATATCATCCGGAAAGGCACGTAAAATTTTTGGAGCTAAAACGCGCCCGTAAGCGTTGATATCCTCTCCTAAAGCCGTTAAAGCGTTTAGTCGTCTGTTGCATTCTATAAATACTTCATTCAATGCAATAGGAGTGGGATTACGTATTGGCGAAATATTTTCCAAAAAGTCTAAATGGGCTTGAATTACTCTGTTTTTGTCGCCATATCGGTTTTGAAGAAGAGCTTTTGTAGTTTCATATGTGCTGGCACTAACACTGATTCCGTCGACTAACCGTCTTGGTTCATCTTCTAAATATCCTCGCAAAAACACATGTTTATCAATTAATGATAAACTATTATTATCGTCAATAGAAGATTTAAATTGTTCCCAGAAACACTGCCATTGTTCAATATCACCTCGAAAAGTATCGAGTTTAATAGTAGGAAGTTTCACTGTGTGAGAGTGAGAAACGGGTAATTGCATAACGGGTACTTGTGTAACAGGTATTTGAGAAACGGTTACTTCTGGAGATTGGAACGTATTAGATTTAAAATTATTTCTACAACCACATTTTTTAGCTTTAAAGATAGCGAGCTCGGCATTATCCACGTATTCTTCACATTGAATAATATCATTGTCATAATCACCATCTGTTAATAAACTATGAATGTCGTTATCCAATTTCTTCATTTCTAACAAGCAATCGGAAAGCCGATGACTAATATATTCGACATTTTCATTTAAAGTGTCAGAGGTTGCAGAAAGATCAGAATTTAATTGCGTAATAAATCGAGCAACATTACCTCGCACTGTTCTTCTTTTTCTTTTCAAAAGTGCCAGACTATCGCCAAGTTCTTTATCGTTTGGTTTCTCCATCATTGAGTAGTACTGATGTTTGAAGTTTCGTTAGTTTTTAAAAGAGTGACTGCGTAAATTATTCATCTGATTCGTATTTAATTTTAAACCGAGTTGTTTCGGCACCAAAATGTGTTGGTTGTAAACGTAAATGTTTCTATTTACAATCAACACTAAAACAAGTATCTCATAGAACAAACTCTTTTACTATCACAAAAGTACACAAAGAATATATACATGTTGCCAACAAAAGAATAATGTAAGAAATAATATAATAAATAATATAATAAATAATCACCGCATCTGCGTTCACGCAGTTGCGTCTGGAACAACCTCCATATTGTCGTTTGGGTAACACTTTTTGGTCTTTCGCAGATCATACCAAATATCCTATTTGATTCTTGAGTGGTTCTGTCTTACTCCAAAGTACCCCAAACCATTACTAAGCCACCTCCATATTGTCGTTTGGGTTACGCTTTTTGGGTCTTTCTCAGATCATACCAAATATCCTATTTGATTCTTGAGTGGTTCTTTTTTACTCAAAAGTACCCCAAACCATTACTAAGCCACCTCCATATTGTCGTTTGGGATACACTTTTTTGGTCTTTCTCAGATCATACCAAATATCTTATTTGATTCTTGAGTGGTTCTTTTTTACTCAAAAGTACCCCTAACCATTACTAAGCCACCTCCATATTGTCGTTTGGGTTAACTTTTTTGGTCTTTCTCAGATCATACCAAATATCCTATTTGATTCTTGAGTGGTTCTTTTTACTCAAAAGTACCCCAAACCATTACTAAGCCACCTCCATATTGTCGTTTGGGTTACACTTTTTGGGTCTTTCTCAAATCATACCAAATATCCTATTTGATTCTTGAGTGGTTCTTTTTTACTCAAAAGTACCCCAAACCATTACTAAGCCACCTCCATATTGTCGTTTGGGTAACACTTTTTTGGTCTTTCTCAGATCATACCAAATATCCTATTTGATTCTTGAGTGGTTCTTTTTTACTCAAAAGTACCCCTAACCATTACTAAGCCACCTCCATATTGTCGTTTCGGTTACGCTTTTTGGGTCTTTCTCAGATCATACCAAATATCCTATTTGATTCTTGAGTGGTTCTTTTTTACTCAAAAGTACCCCTAACCATTACTAAGCCACCTCCATATTGTCGTTTGGGTAACACTTTTTTGGTCTTTCTCAGATCATACCAGATATCCTATTTGATTCTTGAGTGGTTCTTTTTTACTCAAAAGTACCCCTAACGATTACTATGCCACCTCCATATTGTCGTTTGGGTAACACTTTTTGGTCTTTCGCAGATCATACCAAATATCCTATTTGATTCTTGAGTGGTTCTGTTTTACTCCAAAGTACCCCAAACCATTACTAAGCCACCTCCATATTGTCGTTTGGGTTACGCTTTTTGGGTCTTTCTCAGATCATACCAAATATCCTATTTGATTCTTGAGTGGTTCTTTTTTACTCAAAAGTACCCCAAACCATTACTAAGCCACCTCCATATTGTCGTTTGGGTAACACTTTTTGGTCTTTCGCAGATCATACCAAATATCCTATTTGATTCTTGAATGGTTCTTTTTTACTCAAAAGTACCCCTAACGATTACTATGCCACCTCCATATTGTCGTTTGGGTAACACTTTTTGGTCTTTCGCAGATCATACCAAATATCCTATTTGATTCTTGAGTGGTTCTTTTTTACTCAAAAGTACCCCAAACCATTACTAAGCCACCTCCATATTGTCGTTTGGGTTACGCCTTTTGGGTCTTTCTCAGATCATACCAAATATCCTATTTGATTCTTGAGTGGTTCTTTTTTACTCAAAAGTACCCCTAACGATTACTATGCCACCTCCATATTGTCGTTTGGGTTACGCTTTTTGGGTCTTTCTCAGATCATACCAAATATCCTATTTGATTCTTGAGTGGTTCTTTTTTACTCAAAAGTACCCCAAACCATTACTAAGCCACCTCCATATTGTCGTTTGGGATACACTTTTTTGGTCTTTCTCAGATCATACCAAATATCTTATTTGATTCTTGAGTGGTTCTTTTTTACTCAAAAGTACCCCTAACCATTACTAAGCCACCTCCATATTGTCGTTTGGGTTAACTTTTTTGGTCTTTCTCAGATCATACCAAATATCCTATTTGATTCTTGAGTGGTTCTTTTTACTCAAAAGTACCCCAAACCATTACTAAGCCACCTCCATATTGTCGTTTGGGTTACACTTTTTGGGTCTTTCTCAAATCATACCAAATATCCTATTTGATTCTTGAGTGGTTCTTTTTTACTCAAAAGTACCCCAAACCATTACTAAGCCACCTCCATATTGTCGTTTGGGTAACACTTTTTTGGTCTTTCTCAGATCATACCAAATATCCTATTTGATTCTTGAGTGGTTCTTTTTTACTCAAAAGTACCCCTAACCATTACTAAGCCACCTCCATATTGTCGTTTCGGTTACGCTTTTTGGGTCTTTCTCAGATCATACCAAATATCCTATTTGATTCTTGAGTGGTTCTTTTTTACTCAAAAGTACCCCTAACCATTACTAAGCCACCTCCATATTGTCGTTTGGGTAACACTTTTTTGGTCTTTCTTAGATCATACCAGATATCCTATTTGATTCTTGAGTGGTTCTTTTTTACTCAAAAGTACCCCTAACGATTACTATGCCACCTCCATATTGTCGTTTGGGTAACACTTTTTGGTCTTTCGCAGATCATACCAAATATCCTATTTGATTCTTGAGTGGTTCTGTTTTACTCCAAAGTACCCCAAACCATTACTAAGCCACCTCCATATTGTCGTTTGGGTTACGCTTTTTGGGTCTTTCTCAGATCATACCAAATATCCTATTTGATTCTTGAGTGGTTCTTTTTTACTCAAAAGTACCCCAAACCATTACTAAGCCACCTCCATATTGTCGTTTGGGTAACACTTTTTGGTCTTTCGCAGATCATACCAAATATCCTATTTGATTCTTGAATGGTTCTTTTTTACTCAAAAGTACCCCTAACGATTACTATGCCACCTCCATATTGTCGTTTGGGTAACACTTTTTGGTCTTTCGCAGATCATACCAAATATCCTATTTGATTCTTGAGTGGTTCTTTTTTACTCAAAAGTACCCCAAACCATTACTAAGCCACCTCCATATTGTCGTTTGGGTTACGCCTTTTGGGTCTTTCTCAGATCATACCAAATATCCTATTTGATTCTTGAGTGGTTCTTTTTTACTCAAAAGTACCCCTAACGATTACTATGCCACCTCCATATTGTCGTTTGGGTAACACTTTTTGGTCTTTCGCAGATCATACCAAATATCCTATTTGATTCTTGAGTGGTTCTTTTTTACTCAAAAGTACCCCAAACCATTACTAAGCCACCTCCATATTGTCGTTTGGGTTACGCTTTTTGGGTCTTTCTCAGATCATACCAAATATCCTATTTGATTCTTGAGTGGTTCTTTTTTACTCAAAAGTACCCCAAGCCATTACTAAGCCACCTCCATATTGTCGTTTGGGTTACGCTTTTTTGGTCTTTCTCAGATCATACCAAATATCCTATTTGATTCTTGAGTGGTTCTTTTTTACTCAAAAGTACCCCAAACCATTACTAAGCCACCTCCATATTGTCGTTTGGGTAACACTTTTTGGTCTTTCTCAGATCATACCAAATATCCTATTTGATTCTTGAGTGGTTCTTTTTTACTCAAAAGTACCCCTAACGATTACTATGCCACCTCCATATTGTCGTTTGGGTAACACTTTTTGGTCTTTCGCAGATCATACCAAATATCCTATTTGATTCTTGAGTGGTTCTTTTTTACTCAAAAGTACCCCAAACCATTACTAAGCCACCTCCATATTGTCGTTTGGGTAACATTTTTTGGTCTTTCGCAGATCATACCAAATATAACTAAAACCGTTAGGTTGAACATTTTATACTCAGAAAAAATTACATCAGCCCATTTTTAACATAGAGAAATGTCATTTTTGGCAGTATCAACAAATCAACACTTCTTCTCTCATGATGATTTGTAAGAGGTGAGCGAGAGATTGATTTTTCATGAAAAAGATGAGGATGTTAATTCTGCTTATTTAAATTATTTTGAGCAGTTCTTGAGATGTGTGGTAAATTTGAAATTTGTCTAACTTTGTTTGCAGTTTTTCTTCTCTGGCAAGTTCTGCTTACAATCATTCATTTCTGTTCTGCCCAGTTCCTTTCCCAATTCTTTTTTCTGTCTATACTTTCTAGGACTTTTGAGAAAATCATAAACTATTGTTTTAGAACTCTTGATTCTTTCTGAAACTTCCCATCCACTTAATCCACAACCTCGAAAAGCAACAATTTTGTTATTTATGAAATAAATATGGAGCTAGGGAATGAGAGGACCCCCAGAGGACGCGTGCGTCATGAACGAACGCTAAGGCACGCGGGGGTCACGAACTGTTCCCACATTTAATTTATTCATATGCCGCTAAAAAACGTTATAGTTTTTATCAAAAGTATAAGGCTTTTGAGTCTTAGACTTTCACTTAATATTGCATAAATATTTAAAGTTTTTTATCATTCTTTTTGAGTTAAAGTTTAAAAATGTGTGATAATATTTACTTCTCTAATAATTAGTACATAATTGATTACCAGTTTACTTCGAATTTTTATTTTATGGCAAACAGGTAATTTATATTAAATATTATTTACAGGTAATAATTTTATGGTAATTTTTATATATTTAAATTTCTTGGAGACAATAATTACACACAGGTATCATATATTCCTTGCAAAAAAAGTTGTGCCCAAAATGCTAGTTCCAGTAGTTCTGGATTTCTCAAGCAAAACTTTCCTTTTCTCAAGTAAAGAAGTTTTTAAATTGAAGATACTGTTCATCATTGGAAATTACAGAATATTCAAATTCTGATTAACTTCACGTTTTCCGGCGTTGATCACTATTAAGTGAATCATCAAAAATTGAATTTTCATAACAAGTTAGTTTACGTCGTAAGTTTCTATGCACAGTTAGGAGATTCTTTATAGATAGAAAAGCAGTTCTTGGATTGAGACGAAACTTTAATGATTTTAGTAAACAAGTATAAGTCACTTTATTCGGTAGCAAAAAATAATGCGCTAAACTCTTCCGCAGAGAGAAATAAACTGACGACCGAACGGAAGGACACGTGGTATCATTACTATGACCATCAATAACTAATAAAACGTGCATTGAGAAATGAAAAATAATAAAGAACTCAAAATGAATGACGAACTCAGAATGAATGAAGAACTCAGCTACTAATAAACAAGTAATATAAAATTCAATTCCTACTTAGATCAACAAATAAAATGTTTATTTTAGTTATTTTTTTATTAAATAACTACAATTAATGTAAATAATTTATGAATTAAATTTAATTAATGAGTTAATGTTTGAAAAAACTGTATTAACATCAACTGCAATCCCATACAAGTTTAAAAACATGTATTTGAGCTTGAGTGGAGGAAAAAGTTTATTTTATAAACTATTGAGAATTTGAACAAGATATATAAATATATATAGGGAGAGTGTGAACTAATATATATATATTTATATATTCGTCGTTGAACAGCAGACACAATTTTGGGTTTACGACTACTAATGTTCAACTCCGTAGCCTTGTAATTTTGAACCAATCCAGAAGTCAAGGAAACTCCTTTATCAGTACCCCAGAGGTATTGATTTGTTATGGTAACCGGGAGGACTTTGTGTCTCGACAGATTTGACGGGCGTCAATCACCATTTACTACACGGATAGTCTTCGGCCGACGGGGATCGAACCCACAACCTCTCGGATATAAGCCCAGTCCCCTACCAACCAGGCTGTCCCGGCCTGTGTGAACTAATATTTTATTTCATAACCGTCGTTGAACAGCCGACCCAATTTCATGGGTTTACGACTACTAATGTTCAACTCCGTAGCCTTGTAATTTTGAACTAATCCAGAAGACAAGGAAACTCCTGAATCAGTACCCCCCAGAGGTATTGATTTGTTATGGGAACATGGAGGACTTTGAGACTCGACAGATTTAACGTGCATCAATCACCATTTACTACACGGGGAGTCTTCGGCCGGCGAGGATCGAACCCACGACCTCTTGGATATGGGCCCAGCGCCCTACCGACCAGGCTATCCCGGCCTTGTGTGAACTAATAGTAAGAATTGAAATAAGGATGAGCAGTTGATTAATTTTGTAAGAATAAAAACTGACAGATTGCAAGAGGTAATGAAATGACCCCCGCGCTTTCTCCCGAATAAATATACATTTAAATAATTGAAATGAAAATTTGTCAACAATTTAAAAGGCAAGAAAGCATAATTTGGAAAGGCATAATGTGATGGGTTAAAAATACAAACCTGTTTTGTTTATCTTTTCCAGACAGATAAGTTTGCAATCTGTAGGTTTTGGTGCGAAAATTGATCCTTTCACTCGTTGACTAAATATCTGGATCTCAACACAATCATTTCCGGAATTATTAAAGTCACGCGGAACCAAGCACACTTATAATTTAATTTTATAGATATAAAATAAAGAGTAAGTTTTAGTTTCTCCTATCAAAACAGAAAAAAAATGATTAGAAACAAATTATGTAAAAAATATCAATTTCTTTTTAATATGCAAAAGACTTAACAAATAAATGAATATCCAAGATTTGACTTTTGATAAAAATTTACATTTCAAAGAAATATTTTATTCCCCAAGAAATTAGAAAATGGCGTCATAATTAATATTTTCTTTGAAGTGGAAATTTGCATATAACTACTTGAAGGTTGAAAAAATCTGAAAATATTAATGACATTTTTATAAAAAATAAATATAGTTGTAACAATTTGAGGTAGCTATATCGTACTTTAAATTTCAAATGTTAAGTTTACTTATAAGATGAAAAGATTAAAAGTGGATTAGATGAGTAAGTAAAAATGGAACTGAAATTAATTTAAATTATTATTGTATTTATTTCTATTTTATCTAAATAGAAACTATTACAGCCAAACATTTTAAATAGCTGTAACAGTTTTAACTTTAAACTTAGCTTAACTTAATAATTTATGATAGTATCCTGAATTTTACGAACTAAATTGAACGTAACTTCGGTAGTTCTTTTTTGTTTAAAAACCTTTATGAAACCTGAAAATTCTACGCAAGAAAATTAAAAAATTTATTTTAATCTTGCAATTTAGCGAAAGGTTAATATGATCACATAAAACTTAAAATGATATTAATTTATTAGATTAATTCTTAAATTATTATTTATGAAATAATTTAAAATTTCTTTCATAAAATCTACATTTTTTCTTCATAATTCATTTATGAAATCTGCTTGACTCCTTTACACTTCCGTTGAAAAATACCTTAACATTTTTAGAAATAAAGTGGTAGTTTTTGTTTAGTTTTTAAAATATTGCAACTCAAATATTGTAATCCAGATGGCTCGTACGATTTTATTTTTTCAAAAAAATTCTATGACAAACAGATTTTGCTAACTAAAAAATTTACAAAATTTTAGCAGAAACTTCCCATATTGCTGTAAGACAGCACCAAATTTCACTTCGTTCAAAATTCCTTAAACCACTAAATCAAGGAAAAACTTACAGACAATAATCTTCATGAAACGCTTTTTCAAATCCTTATCTTTTTTTATCATAAGCATTAAGCGTCCTTTTCTTTTCATTATCTTTTATATTTCCTTAACAAAACCTTTAAAATTAGAATTTATGTACAAGTTTTTTTTTTCATTTTGGTTACTCTTTCAAAGAATCAATATCGAACTATATATTCAGTTCTATTTCATTGTAAATATTAATTTTTTTAAGGGAGTTACGTTCAAAACATGAATAAAGATATTATTTATCTAAAAAATTTTTTTTGATTTTCATGCAACACAATTTGTTGTTAGAGTGACATTTAAATTTTTTAGGTTTTAAGCTCAAATTCTAATTTCAAAATAATATTTTATAATTTTTTAAAGTATTCTATGGATTTGTAATATTAGAACCCATTTGCCCAAAAATTCCTTTTACAATTATCTTTAATTTCACTAAATATTTATCAACATATTATGATCAACATATTATGAATAACATATTATGATCAACATATAGTATACTGAAATATACTACTAATTAATTTTATTGAGCATTCAAAAGCAAACACTTGTAACAGTTAGTAGTGCAAAACAATTGCATTTCTTTAGCGTTTATTTTCACTTTTATCTAATATTATGAAAGAATTGTTTTTAACAGTAAACAATTTAAAAATGTTTTCTAATTCTCTGATCTTGATTCAATTTATTTACTGAGATTACTAACAGAGAGAAATTTTGTTATAAAATTGCCTAATTAACCTTTCTTTGAATGGTTTTTTCTTTTTTTATGAAATAAATCAGGGTAATATAAGCCCTGTTTCAGATTAAAGGAAAAATGCCTAAAAAATATCCTAGTATAAATATATTATATTAAATATAGAAATATCCATCATCATTCAAATTCACAAGTTAATTTACTGAGTATTGGTAACATTCGCATAAATATGTGTATAAAATTTTAGAAAAAAAGTAATAATTAGTTTTAAAGTTACAGCTAAAAGTAAGATTTTTAATTGTTGGTAATTAAAAACTTCATTTAAAACAAATTTAAATTTTATTTTCAGATAAAATTTTTACCCATATACATTGTTTATAGGCATTTAGATAAATATAAGTAGTTATGGTAACCGTATAAAAATATAACGTAACTAATACATAAATTTTTTATTTTGTCAAATAAAATTTCTTTAATAAACAAATTTCAATTATGTTTTCACGTATTAAAAAACTAAATTAACATATCTAGTTCACCAAAAGCATTTAGAATTAAACAAGACACATTGAAGAGTATCTAAAAACAGTTTAATAACAATGAAACAAAAACTGGTGCAGAAGAAGCTTTTAGCAGGTGTGACAACCTTGAAAAGTTGCAAAAATTGCAACATTGTCAACTAGAACTACATATTAATGTATGGACGTTTGCAAATTTATCATCTTGCAAATTGTTAAAAAGAAATCGGACTTAAAAATGGTTTGTTGCCTATTAAGTAAAGTGTCAAAAACTAAATCTCAAAAACTAAATAATGGATTTTTGAAGGATTTTTCTCATTTTGAACATCTAGTGTCTCCATAAGCTCATTAAAAAATAAATAAAAAATACAATATTTCTTTATATCACTTTCATTCCCGATAATAATTTTAAAAAAAACAATTGTTATTCTCCGTTTCCAACACTCTTATAATTTCATCTGCATCTCGGTGCTTGTCGTCAGAATTTCGGTCATCAGTGTCATATTTTGATAAACAACCGCCTTCTTACAGTCCAAATTAATCTTCAATAACCCTCTCTTCTAAATTTCTCTACATAAATAACATAAAATACTCATATTGTAAAAAATATTTTCGTTATACATTAAAGTGAAACAATTGCATAGCGATGTAAGTTTTTGTCACATGGTTTTGAGAAGATTATTCAAGGTATTCGATGTACATTGAACAGAAAATGACAGAAACACAAAAATAAATATTTTTTCTCTCCACTTAATAGCTCCTTTATTAGTAACAAATCTCAGATTAGTTGTTAAAAATATTCAAGAAAACAGATTAGTTGTTCAAAAATATCCAAATACAACATCTCCAATCAACAATATTGATTTGAATCCAAATACAACATATCCAAATACAATATCTTCCAAATACAACAAACAACAGAATGACAAGTTCAAGCAAGCTATAAGAATTGTGACATTCGATTTTTTTTTATTTCGACAGCAACGCTCCTTATTACGAAATAGTCGTGGAAAAAATTTCCAGCAACAACCAATTTACTGTAAACATGTTTTGAGTACAATTTTCATTATAGAAATTTCCATCATCGTGCAAAGAAGGGTTAAGATGTAAGAGAATAATATTATTTTTCGCGAATTTTTACATTTTTATAAAAGTTAAATATTTACTCTTTAGCTCTATAATTACTGTTGAAGCATGATTCAGAGACTTATTTAAATTCGATTCTTAGTTTTTCTTTCATTTTTTGACAAATCTTTCCAATATACTAAGAAAAAAATTTCAATATATTTTGTCGCATTCCTTACGTTTTTGGAAGCTCAATTTCAATCCATATTGACTGAATTGAAAGCATTCGGGATAACAGATTTTTTTCTTTAAAACTCAAATAATAGATTCAATTTTATTTTATTTTTCTTTCAGACTACTTTTCAGAGTTAAGAAAAAAATGAATGCTAGATTTGAATCGATAGAAGCCTCCTTTCAAATGAGGGGAATATTACATGAATATCATTTAAATGTCATTAACTTTTTCGAACCATAAAAAGAAAGACTCTTTGAAAAAGAGTGTTCTATAAAATATGAATCAACAAGGCTATTTCTTTTTAACAATTAGTTTTGTTTTTCGAATTTAAAATGTTTAGATCATGGCATTGTATTATCATCTAAAAATAATATAAATTTTTGATTAATTATATAAATTTTATATAAATTTTATATAACATAAATTTTGATTAAATTTGAAAGATAAGATGTCTATCTCTTTTAAGCACAAATAATTCATACAATTCTATTTGATAAAACAGTTTTTCAATAAAAAAAAATTATATTTAAGTTGATAAAATTTTTCAGCCAAAGAAGAAAATTTTTCATGAAAATGTATCACAGACTTTATCGAGACCTAAATTCTAGTACTGTACTGATCGTATAGATACGGTTCCCAGTAGAACACCGAAGTCAATCATCACTGGCTGTGGTCAGTGTACCTTTGAGTGACCACTTTGATCAACTTGCGTAGGGACAAAGAGTGCGCTGTATCGGACTTCGTAAACTGCCCGACTTCAGGCACAGGTCAGTGGGGTACCAAAGTGAGGGAGTCATCTCCTATACAGAGGATCCAAATTGTGTTGCCACGTGTTCTTCCATGCCGGATCATCTTCAAGGGAATTTCCCTGACTAGTCGCCAAAAGCCCAATGTGCAACTCTATACTATCTGTAACTACTCATGCCCTAAAAGAAGAATATGAAGAAAACGTTATAAAATCGAAACACTTTAAGATCTTTTTTCATTCACGATAAAATGCTTAGCTGTTAATTTTTTCAATTAAATCCTCACTAACTTTTCATCATTTAACTAAACGTCATTAACCTCATTTACTTTTTGAAGATATACTTCTTATGTGACTTCCAACACGGTTGCGCTAAACGTTTAACGCTACATTTTTATTGGCCGGGAAATCACGTGGTAGAATCCAGTTTTCCCTCATTCATTTCCATATTGTTTTTGTTCTCACCAGCATAAAAATAATAAAAGTCATAAAAGTATTGTTTTTCTATAAATATTTTTTTAGTTTGATTTGATACACATACAATTTAATAGGATAGTATTTTTTATTTTCAAATTTAGTGGATAACAATTGTAAAAAATGAGTGAAAACAATCCCACGGACAATGCGACGGATTTAAGGTTATGTCAAGGTACGTCTCTTGTGAATATCAATTGATTGTTAGGTTTTCTCTTTTGAAATTACATTATGACGCATTCACATACATTATTAATACAAATACATTTTCCATGGCAAGACGATGAGGCAACCACAAGCACTTCCACTGGTTCAAGAGGTCCACGAGGGAAAAATGCACAATATTACCGTTATTACAGAGCACGGAAGCGAGCGGAGCAGAAGAAAGAGTCGTTGAATAGAACTAGTGATCCTTCTACGACTGCTGATTCTTCTACAATTAACGTCGCAGGTTTAACGAAGCTTAACTTCTTCCACGCGTAGGGACTCCACGCACTATTTTTTTTAATTTTTCGTTATGTAAACAACTATTTTTCCAAATTTATAGTAACATTTTAACCTTATTCTTGTAGTACTTTTAGTGCAATACTTTTAGTACTCCTTACGCTAACTAGATTATATTTCATAAGAAAATGTGATTTGATTCCTACAGCCATAACATAATTTGGTAATTGTTTTAAATACATAGCTTTGTAATGAACATATTAATTATAATTAGAGAATTAAAACTGATTCAGAACATATTAGCATTTATTAAAACTTCATAAAGATAAAAATAAAACTTCCTTCTTCACTGTTAGAGGACCTTTTACACGATTCATTTTCTGGTCATCCATTTTTTTTCATGAATTGGGAAAATGGTCAATGAAGGTGATGATCAAGGGGCATTTTTATTAAATGGATGTTGTCTTAGGTTTTACATATCCTTCTACTTTTTCGATTAGATCAACTTCAACAGCATTATTATAAATAGAGAGTGGTAAGACTTTTAAAAAAATCAGCCCAACCTAATCATTAACAAAAAATCAGCAAAACAAAGTCAAATGAAAATGCAAACAATAATTTTAGAACTTCTTGAAGTTGATTGTTATCCAGAGGGAGCTTTTTTATTTTCCCAGTAGTTTTAATGTTTTATATTAACTTAACATATTTTTATGTTCTTTTTCTAATTTACTTTTTTATAATCCGTCTTCTTAACTTGATTTTATTATAAATATAAAAACTGAAAAAGGAAACGAAATTTATGAGAAGAGTATATTTGCTGAAATAGAATAAAAATCCCGTCCATTGGATGATAAGAGTACAAACATCAATTGAAGCAGTTTTTAAAACTTATGACTTGCAACGTGTTGAGATTTGTGAAAGTTTCTCTAAAAAAATGAAACTTTTAGTAAATAGGCAATCCATGACCGCAATAATGCAATCACAATTTTCTATCTATTTCATTTTTAAAGAATTAAAACTGATTTGAAACGTACGAACATATACTAAAACTTCATTACCATAAACAGAAATAAAACGTTAAAAACCATAAGCAGAAATAAAACGTTATTACGATTTATGTTCTTCCCTGTTAGCGGACTTTTTTCCACAACTTATTTTCTCGCTCTTCATTTTTTTCATTGTAAATCTTACTGCCCGCTGAAAAGAAGATAGTTTTTCGAAAGTGATTAGCTTTTCTTTTCTTTTCGTATGGTGTTTAAAAAATTTTCAGTATAGCATTTAAAAATAAAAATCTAGAGTTGGATCTTAAAGCCCATTTACAAATCTATATATATATTTCTCTTACACGGCGACAAAAAAAGCCTCATTACAACTCCCCGAATGGCAACGCTAGAAAATCGATCGATGATTGCCGCTAAAAATGTCGCATGTCAAATCTAGCTGAGGTGGCTCAACGTATAGCGCTTTTAAAAATGGAAACTGAAATAACCTTTAGCTAGGCATAAGCGAGTAGTCTTTGTCGATAGATCTCTATTTTAGTATTTTGTCGAAAGCGCTTTTTTTCACGAATTTATGTATTACGAATATATTTGACGATTTTTGATTTATATCACGAATTTATTTGTTTTATTATTGTTATTAGTTATTCATTGAAAAATGAGTTTCAGTCGTGCTGTTATGCTTTAATATTTTATACTATAGCACATTTCTAATAGGTTTAACGAATTACATGTCATTTATTTGTTTTAATTTTCGGGGGTTGGCGAGCGTTAGCGAGCAGGGGGCGCAGCCCAATAGTATTTCTAATTATTGAAACGACAAAACTTTCACGCAGTTTCCTTATCAGAATGGAATACACAAAGTAGAAATATACAAAACTTTAAAACTCTTCTTCGGCGCTGTTAAGCAATTTTAACAATCCATCATAAAATATTTCTTTTCATTTTCTTACTCACTGCTGGCGATGTTTTCAAGTTACCACCATATTTCATCATAAACCAGTATTTGCAAGTAAACAAGAACTGGATTTAAATTCCTTACACGAATAAAATTTGAAAGAATGTTTTTACTGAAACTTCTAACAAGCAGCAACAATTCTCATTTTTCTTCAGGAATTGCAAAAACAATATTGTAAATTATTATTCTGAATCGAGCAAAAATGTTTTGCAATTTTCTTTTTATTTCTTGGCTTTGATTTAACACTGATATCAAAAATGCCATCTTTCTTTTGTATAAACAGTCTTTTTGAATTTAAAAGTCGGATATTTATCTTTCTTGTTGTGTCTTGAAAACAAATAATACACTAATGTAGAAAACTAGCGGTAAAAAGTATATTTATGGGGTAGTTTTAAATTTAAATTTTTTTACTTTAGTTGTTATCTATGTTATAATGCTATTTCCCCTTTGGAATTCCCACGTTCACTCTAATGGATATTTCCATATGTAAATATCTTGTCTTACTGGAAAAGCAATGTTTTTCGAAATACTATCTCTTTGTAAGAATTTACAAAGTAATTGTCTGCATAAATTTGTTATGGATTTTTTCCACAAATCTCACTTGTTTTTTGTTTTTTTTTTTAAATTGAAACAGGGAAGATATGTGATGGTAGAGAAATTTGTGACAAAGTGGGTTTTTCCCAAGGACAATTTTAAATATTCATCCAAGTTAACAATATTTCGTTCGACACAAATTATTTTTCTCCTAATTATTATCAGCACATTTAAGGAGTTTGAGTAGAATGCAGTTTCTATCTGGAGTTTAAATAAATGTAATAATTATCAACAGATACAACAGCAGCAAATATAAGAAGTTTGAGCAAAATTTAATTTCTTTTCATTCCTAAAGTGATGAAGGAAAGTTATTAATTAATTTCCTTATTATTTTCCTTAATGGATTAATTTGAAATTAAATTGAATTTGAAGGATTGATTAATTTGAGAGTCATTATTTTTTGCCTTAATTAATTAATTTCTTAAAAAGGTTACGTAGCCTCTGACTGTTAAACTTTTTTTTAAAAATTTTAACCCGTCATGATATTTGAAACCTATAATTACATTTACAACTAGTCAACAATAAAACTTTTCAATTATTTTTAAGAGATTTTTTTAAGCAAAATGACATTGAAAAAAAAGTGAAATTAAGAAAAAAGTAATAAAATGAATAAAAAAAGTAATAAAATGAATAAAAAAAGTAATAAAATGAATAAAAGTAATAAAATGAATAAAACTATAAAATGAATTAATTATCATTATATACAATAGATATATAAAGAACTGCATTATCATTATATAGAACAGGGGTTTCCAACTTACATGAAGCCCGGGGCCACAATTGAAAACACAAATCAAATGGTGGGCCGCAACTTTATCAAAATTTTATGTAGGACTCCTTTATGTTTGAAGGAACATTAAATATTTTTGTCAGATTTTTACCAAGTTGTACGAAACAAAAGTATTGAAATACAAATTAAAATAAGAATTAGATTTTTAAAAATATTTAATTGCATAATTAAAAATTCGGGCTACAATAACTTTAATGTGCACCTATGTATTAAACAATTAATGTGCAACAGATATCTAATTATTAAAATATAAAACTTCAAAAAGGTTGGTATTAAAACTTACATAGTAGCATACAAAATGTTCAATGAAAAAATGGAGGTTTGTCTGCTGCAACCTCCAGAGAATAGATAGTTACATTTTAAATTTAAAATTTACAAATGTGTATGTAAATATTTTCGACCAAAATGAGTGGTTTCAAAAAGTTAAATCGGAGAATTTCTTCGAGAAAATTTCTGATACAAACATGCTAAATTATATTCACAAAATACAAAAAAAAAGAAATGAAAAAGAGCAACATACACGATTATTTTTGTATTTGAATAAATATTTTTTTGGATGCAAAACCTGAGTAATAAATGTTTTTTGCACAGTTGGTATGTTAAAATTCACAGAAACGAAGAAATTAGGTTTTTATCAACGAGAAAAGTATTTTAAACCCATACAGATTTTTTACGAAAATTGTCCGCAAAAAAATGACAACTAATATATTTTAGTTCGCGGGCCACAAAAAAAAGCTTCGCGGGCTGGATGCGGCCCCCGGGCGCCAGTTGGAAACCACTGATATAAAAAGTTATATAAAGAACTGAAGAAGTTTCAAGGAACTCTTCAATTCAGAACATAATGACTAAATTCTGCTACAACGAAATAAATATATTTCCTTAATAACAATTTTCAACAATTAAATCAGATTTTTATTTTATCATTTCAGTGAAAACCCTAAAACAATTTATTTAATTCATTTTGAGCTTATATACATAAATTCATACTCAAATTCATAACTGCACTAAAATAATTAAAAGTTTTTCTTTGGTTTATATGCTCACAACTACTAATGAATATTATTTATAAGGTCCGGTTCCGAAAAATAAAAATGAGTTACGTAGCTAAGAAAGTGTGTACCACTGTCTTAGAGTATTTCCTTTTTACGTTTTTCACGGCATGTAATGCTTGTACAAAAACTATTGAAAATATATAAACAACAGTTAATATTAATTTGTATCGAAAGTAGTGCTCAACTTACGTAAAATCATTATTTTTTTTCCACAATCATCATTTTTCATGAATTCTTCTGTCCTTCTTAATTTAATTTAAAATGTTAAAGTCTTATCAAACATGAGTATACATGTACTTGTACATTCACTATAAAAGTTAATAATTGTTTTATTGAAAAATCACTCTTGCTCCTATTTGTTATAGCAGTTTTTAAGCCCTATGCTGGATACAGCTGGATAAATGAGAGAATATTCATTCAGAGAGATACAGATACTTTCAACATCCGTGTTTACGAAAAACGAATAAATAACTAAATAGATTTAGACTTAAAACAACGATTTTTTTTGTTTAGACTATTTTTTGAGTTTTATAAAATGCGTGTCTATATTCTAAATGACTTTCTTGATTTAAGTAAACTTTGATTAATAAATAATGGCAGGTTAAATTAAATTTTAATACAAAACGGAATAAAAGTTTTCTTTAAAACTATAAGTTGAAAAGAAGATTCAAACAAAAGTTAAGAATTTTAAAGATAATATAACTTCAATCTTATTTTAAAATATATTCTGATCATGAGAAAATCTTAAATAAATATTTAAAAATCTTATCAAAGAAGCAACTGCTGTATCTAATATTTCATTTCGTAACGCGGCAAACATTTCCGTTTGAAGATATGAAGCAAGATTCGAAAGATTCGAGAAAAAAACTCCATCAATTTAAATTATTTTTTAAAGAAGAAATATTACCTTCTATCCAGCTCCATGGAAAGGAAAATCAATATGTCATGTCCTGGAGTAGCTGTTTTAAATTTACATAAAATTTTAGAGGTAGAGTTCGCAATTATTTTAATGCATAAACTAATTAATGAAATAATAATTTCGTCATCTATGTTGTGGTATGAAATATTTCTATAATTATCAGGAATGAATCAAAAATGTAAGAACCTAAGTTTTTCTACTCAAAAATATGCTAATTAAGTGTAATTATATTCCAAAATTTTGCAATAACAGAAAACTTAGTAAATAGTTTTCCTTCATAAAAGAAGAATTTTGCTAAGATTTAGTAAAATACAAGGACATTAGGGAATGCATAATTTTATTCGAGATGTTAGGACAATACAAACTCTCGATGATTTGTAATATAAAATATTTGAACTAGTTAAATAATTATACCCATCATGCATCAGATTTAGCATTGGTTACATTTATTTTAAAAGTTGAAAAATTCATATAAATGTAACTCAAATACTTTTCAATGAAGAATATTTATGTAATGGAACTAGTAAATAAGTATGGCTTATTAGTACAGAATGTATAAAAATTTACAGATAATTTGGAAAAAAAAGATAAAAAGGAAATGAGATAAAATTGCACAGCTTGCTGACCTTTGTTCAGAAAAATAGGGATTCATACTCACAAAGATTTAAATTAGTTAAAATATTTGTGATTACAAGGTGCCACCATCTAACGAAGGACAATATAAACAAATAGTGGTCTGTCTCATATACAGTTTATTTAAACGTTATTTTGTAATTCTTCAGTAATCAGCGCCATTACTTGGAAAACTCTGTAACTATTTTTAAAGTTCGCTAGAGAAGATTACTGGTTTCTTAATAATATCATAGAATACTGCTCATTCATTTCCATTTTGCTAAGCACCGCAAATTATGTGCTGAAAGATTTAGTCTTGGCATGGCCACTATCTAAAGAAGCACAGTAAAAGCGAAACTTTAAAAATAACCACCATTTACAGCAACAACATGGGGAAATCTGTGGATGAAATGAACATTTTTCTGGGAAAATATTTGGTTTCATATGCAATTGTTTAAACGGTATTTTATAATTTTCAACTATCAGCGCTATCGTTGGCAAACTCTGTAACTAATTTTCAAACTAGATGAGAGCAAATAACTGATTTCTTAATAATAGCATTGCAAACCACCCATTTGTTTCCTTCTAATTGAATTTTGAAGCATACGGTAAATTATGTTATAAAAGATTTAACCTTGGCATGAAAGAAAATTTTGCTAAGAGTACTACTATATTGAGAGGTTACATCTTTTTCAACGATTGTATCACAAATAATAACCACAATAATTACCATTTTCTGACCACAAAATGTAATCAGGTAGATAATATTGAGTTTTAATAATTTCATTAAATTACCATTCTACGATTTGTTTATCTTGATTTTCACTAATTTTTAGTTATATTGATAGATCGAAATCTTGAGAAAAAAATGAGCTCCTGATCTCAAAAGGAGAACATTTAGCCTATGTTTCATTATTTCTCAAATATCACAAACATAAATATCTCATTTAGAGCTTATTTATACAGCAGGGATCTTAGTTATTAAATATTTCCAAGTCAAAGTGATTAAATATAACTATTTCAGTAGCAACTAAAATTAGGACATAGTTTGTCATTTTCACTTTAATGACCTCATGGCATGGTTTACATATTTGCTACTTTAAAAAAAATTACTAAAACATTCATATGCGAAAGCTTCCGTAAAAAAATATTTTCTGCTATTATATGTCTAAATGTCTTGGAGTATATAAGCCTCAAGATTCTGCTTTATTTATTAACAAGTTCCAAGTCAAACGTGACGATATTTAAATGTTTCATTAACAGATAAAATTAAGTTGTCATTTTCATTTTACCAATTTAACCACATGGCCTATACTTCTGTTATTTTAACAGGAAAGTAACAAATAAATTCAAACATAATACATAATTTCTCATTTTTTTTCTGCTACCACAACCATAAATGTCTCATTCAGAGTTTAAAGTATGCATATAAGCAGTAGAATTTCGTCCTTCTATTAAATATTTCCACCTCAAAATTGAGGATATTTAACTATTATGGGTAAATAGCCATTTTCTTTTTAACACGACATGGTTTATATATTTGACAAAACCGTGTACTTTATATAAACCATAGTTTATATACTTTTCCTTTCGGACACTGTTTATTAACTTGTTACTTTAAAAAAAGTTTGCTGAAAAATTCCAATACATAAACAGTCATATTTATTTTTATCTTTTTATTTGATTACTAATTTACATTGGCAGTAAAATTAAAAATATGAGTAAAAAATAAATACAAAGAATGATAAACAAAAATGTTCATTGTCTGTTTCAATTTATGTTCTCCAAATACAACTCGACCAAGGATGTCCCCTGCATAGCTCACGAGGTCCCTGATGAAGAGTACAGTTAGAAATCAAAAATACACCCATTTCTGTCGTAAATTTAAACATTATAAATAATTTTTCAACTTGTTAAAAATTTCAAGAATAAAGTAGGAGCTAATTATAACTATTCAATCATCAAACATTAATCCTTAAATCTTTATCTTAAATTTTTAAACCTTAAATCTTTCCTCGAAAGTTTAAGTTATTTTCTTAAAAACTAAACAATTTGTTCCATTAGAGCAACCATTTGATGTATTTTTATAACTCAAACGAAACATTAAGTGAAAGAAGATACTTTTATATAAATGAAACTTTTCACTTTCCTATAGATTAAAGTTTTTTTTTTCAATTAAGACGATATGAACAAAGTTTTTAGGAACCATTAATGTAATTGTGTCAAAGTGATATAAGGTATGAGTAACAGACGTGTCACGTTTCATGAAAAAAAAACTCAAAAGAATGGCTAAAATCTTTATTTTATTTTGTTGATCACTATTGAAACACAAATAGAAATTTCAAGAATAAAATTTTATTTGAAGTTTCATTTGTAAATATGTTTTAATTGTTATATATATATATATATATATATATATATATATATATATATATATATATATATATATATATATATATATATATATATATATATATACACAGTCCAGTCACATTAATGTGTCCACCTGTCAAAAGCCAGAATAACCACCTTTGGCAGAGTGGACCGCTGTGAGACGTGCAGGAAGAGAGTCAGCTAGGTTTCTGAAGGTGTTCACTGGGATATTGAGCCATGCCGACTTCAGTGCCATGGCCAGCTGCACTAAATTACGCTGTTGAGGATATGTGGCGCGAGCAACCCGATAGAGGTGGTCCCACAGATTCTCGATTAGGTTTAAATCCGGAGAGTTTGCTGGCCAGGGAAGTACGGTAAACTCATCCTTGTGCTCTTCGTACCACGCACATACATTGTGAGCTGTATGACACCTCGCATTATCCCGCTGGTAGATGCCATCATTCTAAGGAAAAATCATTCGCATGAAGGGATGGACATGGTCCGCAAGGGCAGATGCGCACTAGTGCTGATCCATCGCTCCTTCCACAATGATGAGTGCACCCAGTGAATGCCAGTAAAACATTCCCCAAACCATAATGCTCCCTCCTCCAGCCTGGATCCTTTCGGCAATTGTTGCAGGGTGTTTGCTTTCAGACGTTTCATGCTGTATACGCCAGCGTTTATCCGTCCGATGGAGCTTAAAAAGTGATTCATCGAATAAAGCCACCTGTCGCCACTCTGTGGACGTCCAGTTGCGGTACTGGCATGCCAATTCCAGCCTTCGTCGCCGATGAACAGCAGTCAGCATAGATGCATTAACCAGACTTCTGCTACGGAGGCCCATGCGCAGCAACATTCGCTGAACCGTTGTTGAGGATACACACTTGGTAGCCCCTTGGTTCATCTGGGCGGTCAGTTGCTCAATAGTTGCACGTCTATTCACCCGAAAGCGTCTCCATAGCTTTCCTTCGCCTCTGCCATCTATAGCCCGTGGTGCACCGCATGTGGCACGCCGCTGATTTTGGATAGTGCCATTTTACCATGCACGGTATACTTTCAACACGATGGTACGAAAACAGTTCACAAAATTGGCCGTTTCCGAAATGCTTCCACACTTGGCCCGAAAGCCAATAATCATACCCTTTTGGACGTCGGATAAATCGCTACGTTTTTGCATTACGCCAACGCTTGAAATGCTTTCCGATGCCCTAGGACATCATTTACATGCACTCTACTGTAATATGCTGCCACCTGCCTTCTGTGATTGGTTATTTCACGTTGACGTCGAAGATAGGGAGTGGTCACATTAATGTGACTGGACTGTGTATATATATATATATATATATATATAAATATATTTTATATATATATATATATATATATATATATACATATATATATATATATATATATATATATATATATATATATATATATATATATATATATATATATATATATATTTTATATATATATATATATATATATATATATATATATTTTATATATATATATATATTTTATATATATATATATATATATATATATACACCCTAGATTTTGAAGGAATCTCCGTTTTGAAGGAAGACCGTAAATGTTCGCTGTTTAGGTATCTCCTAACTATAATTGTTGACACTGGAGAATCCAGATGCTGATTGACGCTGCGGTCACTTTGGCTGCAGTTGCTTTCTTTTTAGACATAGCAATCCGCTTCAATACCCGTCGGTCTCTTTCACTCAGCTTCTCCTTCCGTACACTATTTTGCTTTGCTGAGTTTGTCTTTCCGCGCTGCGTGTATGCTGTCATGACTTTAGACACCGACTAGTCTCCGACTAGTCATGACTTTAGCTCCAACTAGTCGGGCTCCTACAATTTGGCCTCTCTGAAAATCTGTGAGGTCTGACTTTTTACGCTTCTGACAAAAAATCAAAACGTAGACAACTCTGCTAAAGCTCTCTCATACCATCTAATATATGTACTTTTTATATTAAAAAAAAACTGGTAGCTAAGATTATATTTTAAAGCTTATGAAGCGAATTCTTAAATGACCCTTTTATTCACAAGTGTTTCCGTTATTTTGATAATCACCTGTGTATATATATATAAATAAAAACGACACAAAATGTCTCAAGGGAAAATGTTTTAAAGAGATGAGCACTCAAAACTCAACTCTTATGCGTCAGGATGACCAAAAAAACTTGTTCTTCTAATGAGTTCTTTGATGTCCAAGGTTGTGTTTCTCTGCTTTTCCTTGTTAACATTTTTTTTAAAAATGAGCCCCCTGAAAGTTTCCACAGGGAGAAATTTTAGGCTGAAATTCAGACAAAGAACCCTGTAGGCCCCTTCCCGTCCGTGAGAGAGAGAATTTGAAGCACAGAAAGAAGTCCTAAAAAACATTTTCAATGAAGACAATTTCGAGCAATAAAGATAATTTCGAGTGTTTGAACTAAAAGTATTTTCCCATCGGTCAGGAAAGGGGCATATATCACCTCCGTGGAGAATGACTTTGTTGCTGTTTCCACTCGAAACCTCTAAAAAAAAAGTCAAGGACAGAAGTTTCTATCAGAACATTGTGTTTCGCCATGGAAACAAATTAATCAACTTTATCGCGGGCATCATCTATTAATGCCAAGATTGGAAGAAGAGAAGGTTAAATTACATCAATGCCAAAGTGGGATTCGAACCTGGGGTCTTCCTGGTACGAGACCAACTCCTTTACCACCAAGACTGTCCGGTTTTATTATCACTCTGTTTTCGATCGCTTATTCATCATTCCAGTTTCGTCATTCTCGCTAACAATCTCCAACAACGCTCTACAATGAGGATTCCATTATTGAGGAAACATTTTCGTCATACACTTGAAAGTACGTGTTTTGTCACAAATCATGTGATTTCGTGACGAAATAATTCTCAAAATTAACGAAAAACAGCTGAAATATTGCTGAATCTTCAAAAGTGAGAGTTTTGTTTCTGGCGCCATCTATGGTAAAGAATTTGACTTCTGCCACACCCATTTATAGGGCGGACCCGTTCATTCATCCGTAGATCGAAATTTTGCCCTGAACCAGGTAAGATTCAATCTCCAACTCAGTACCCCCAGAGGTATTGAGATGTTTTGGGAACATGGAGGACTTTGTGACCCGACTGATTTAACGTGCACAAGTCACCATTTACTGCACAGATAGTGTTCGGCCGGCTGGTTTCGAACATCCATTCTCACAAACGTGAGTCCAGTACCCTGTCAACCAGGCTATCCCTGCCACTTAATGACAAATGAATCCTTAAATAAAATATGAAAAATATTTTCTTATGCTAAAAATTTCACATCATAAAGCAAAAACTATTTTTTTCTTCGACTGTTTTCTAATCTTCTTCCGTAAAAATGCAGTTTTCAGTAAAATAATTTTTTTAAATATTAATTACTTATAATACTCAAATAAATTTAATGTACATAACTATTCATAAGCAACAGCGAATAAACTATGTCCTTAGGCAAATTGAGGCATAAAACGCATATAATGATATCGCTCCTTTTATACATAAAATTACTATCAAAGAATCTGCGTCTAATTAACTTTTCCAAAAGCATTATATAAACAGTAACTTTAAAATTAATCCAAAATTAACCTATTTAAAGTGATTTTCATATTTAAGTAAGTATAATTCGACATCAATGCATGAATATTATACTTTAAAGAAAGTTTAATTACTTATTCAAATAATTGTAAACCATTCTTCGTTGATGATTCTATAGTAATTAATTTAATGCTTTAATTGTTTATTTATGTTCCCATATCGATACCTCCAGTTAAAGGGAAATTATTTTCAGATCAAAAGACATGTAAAGATTAAATTACAAGCAAATTATATTCTAGAATTATATTTTAAGAAATACGCTTAAAATTCAATGAAGCTGCATTTAAGGTATCAAATTAGATTAGATGGTAATTTATGAAGATGTTGAAGTAGAAATAACCATGATACAATTCGATTTAAAGATGAATAATAGCACTTTATTTGAAGAGACAATTAAGCATGTAATTGTTTTCTTCCGAATCAGATTTTCCATATTATCAGTGTCTAAGTTTCATGTTCTATCGATATTTGCACACTTATCCAAAGGAGGATAGTGAATACTTTGTACTACGCATGAAGTGAAATACAAATAAAGTTTCAAAATTTGACAAGCTATTGTTTCGGTTACACATACAACCTTTGATCTTTCCTCTCATGTTGTTTAAACTTTGACTTAATATGTCCGACTTAACTCCAGCTTAACGTGTCGAGATATGTCTAATATCAGGATATTGAACCATTATCCAAAGAAAGTGCTATAATTTTCCGCGACGCGCTTTAAATGTGTTAAAATGTAATAAATGTGCAGAAATTTGGTATTTTTAACATGATGCTTTAGAGCAGTGTTTCTTAACCTTTTTGGTATAATGGACCCCTTTTAAATTTTTTTACGAAGTCACGGACCACCCCCCCGTGAAAAAAATGATTGCAAAACCCTTAGGAAAATTTGCCATAGAGAAGCCTATGGTAATCCATGGCAACCTATGGCTACCATAGAAATTTGTATGGCAAGATACCCTACGCCTATGGTTACCATAGAGATTTGTATGGCACAACACCATAAGCCTATGGCTACCATAGAAATTTATATGGCAAAATACCATACGCCTATGGTTACCATAGAGATTTGTATGGCAAAACCCCAAAAGCCTATGGCTACCATAAATATTTGTATGGCAGTATACCATAGACTAATGGTAACCATAAGGATTTGTATGGCACGTCACCATTGGCCTATGGCAACCACAGAAATTTGTATGGCAGTATACCATAGGCCAATGGTATCCTTAAAGATTTGTATGGCAGTATACCATAGAGAAAAGTTGATCTAGATCTCCACCAACGAAACAACAACTTCTATGGAGTCCTCAAAAACATCTTCTAAAAGAAATAAATATCCATTATTTCACCCCGAAGTTAATTAAATTCAACATGTAAACCCACAAGGCATTCCTGGTGAGTCTTTTCCGCCCTCCGGGTGGCCAATTTTTCCATTTTTGAGTGTTTAAAATCAGATGTTCCATTGATTTAAGCTTAGAGTATCAGACCGCCATATTAACGTGTCATCCACTACAAGTGGAATCTTTCGCAAACTTTGGCTACTTATTTTAATATTTTTTCGATCTCATTCTTGGTCAAAAACAATTTATTGCAAACGCCTATGCGATTATCTATCTGAATTTATTAAGTTTTTTAATTTCCGGCTGTCTGGTACTTTTATCAGTGTTTACATTCTCATTAGTTTTTTATTTTAATTCCACTTAGGTTCTTGCAATGCTTTTTTACATTATCTTACATATGTTAGGGCTTTATATTTATTTTTTGTGTTTAATTTTTGCTTGCCATTAAATTGTTTTTTATCATGTCTCTGTGTTTTACTATTTTACAACTAATATTTCTTAAGTATCCACATATATTTGTACAATGTTCTGTTACATGTTTATACATAGCTTAGGGTCATCACTTAACTAGATTTGCTGGATTACTGGTTGACAATTGTTTTGCTTCAATATCATCAACTGAACAGTCCCTGGCCATATCATCTGCTGCTATAACCAAAAATGCTTCTAACAATTTAATCTTTCCTTAAGTTTACAACTTTTTCGTCATAGTGATTCCCTATACCCAATTAATTTTTATTTACTATCCCTGACCAAGTGTAAATTTGTCAATAACAATTATTAATTTCACCAATTTTAATCATGTCTTAAACATGTTTTGTATTTACCAATGTTTCTATATTGTGCTCTCTTTTCTAAATGTGCTTAACACAACTCAACATAAATTTTCTGAGTTTTTTTATCCCTCACTAGTAGGGGATCAACTAATTTAGCCTGTTTTCTATTCTTAGCTTTTCATAGTCTAATACCATCTTTTTTATGGATAAAATTTTGTTCACACGCCTGGTTGCAATACTGGTTGCACCGTTACATATTCAGCTTTTGTCCCGTTTGATCTATTTTAAACTAATTTCGCTTCGACCACCGGCCCCACTCTTTATCTTTTGAGTTTTAATAGTATTTTATTGTTTTAGTAGTCTGTTTAATTTTTAGTTTAGTATCACATATCAAAATTTAAAGAATTTTCATACTCGCTCCGACCATCGGACCGTTGTTTTGCTTCGCGTTCTTTTAGGTTCCTCTAATATCTGAGGCTTATCTAACTAATTATGATACCAATCAATCAAATTAACGTTTTTTATACTCGCTCCGACCTCCGGACCCACTTTCTATTTTCTTGTTTTTACAGCTTTAACAAATATTAGTTGCCTGTACTCAATATATTTTGTTCCTAATCAACATAACCAATATTTTCCCCACTCGCTCCGTCCACCGGACCCATTTTCTAGCGGTTAGTACTAACTGTTTGAAATTTATTTGAATAAGAACCGCATACAAAAAGGATTCTGCAAGTAAAACAGGAGAAGTTTATCAAAGAAATTTAAAAAAAAGCTTTCTGGATATATATTTATTCTACAATTATTAAGTTTTGCATTTTTAATATCCATTGCGAAAGATTCTTGTAAGTAATTATTTTTTGACGTATGGTAAAATATCAACGAGAAATGTTGCCATAGCTGTATGGCAAAGGTATACCATAACCCATGGAAAAATATTTCTTCATAAACTGTAGCACATCTTAGTTTTATGGCAAAAATTTGCCATATAAAAAAATGCCATAGGATATTCCTATGGTTTTTTGCCATACACTTTTGCCATACACTTATGGCAAAACTTTGCCATACAAAAAATGCCATAGGATATTCCTATGGGATTTTGCCTATGGCAAAATTTTGCCATTCAAAAAAATGCCATAGAATATTCCTATGGGGTTTTGCCTATGGCAAAAATTTGCCATACATGTATGGCAAAATTCTGCCATACGTATATGGCAAAATTTTTGCCATAGGCAAAACCCCATAGGAATATCCTATGGCATTTTTTTATGGCAAACCTATGGCAAATTTTCCTAAGGGTATATATATATATATATATATATATATATATATATATATATATATATATATATATATATATATATATATATATATATATATATATATATATTGTTCATTTCTAAGCCATCAATAACTTACCATTTATACGCAATCGATAGCTTAAAATTCATAAGGCGTCGATAGCTTACCTTTTTAAAACCATCGATAACTTACTATTTAGCTGCTATCTGCTGATAGCAGAGAGAATCGCCGTCAGGAATAAAGTGAACTGGAAACACTGCAAAGTAAAAAGACAATCAAATCAGTGGATTTTTGTAATGGCAGTCTCTTTTTCTTACCGAGTGTAAAGCTTTCTTCTCTTTTCTAGCCAAGTGCAAAGGCAAACCATTAAAGCACCCGAACGGTAAAGCATTTCTCAGCATCCGAACGGTGCCCGGATTAACAGTTAAGGGGTTAATATTGTCTGTTAGTTCATGCAAAATGTAAGCCATTTTATTTGCTTTTTATTAAACTCTTTTCAGAACCCTTAGGAAAATTTGCCATAGAGATGCCTATGGTAATCTATGGCAACCTATGGCTACCATAGAAATTTGTAAGGCAAGATACCATACGCCTATGGTTACCATAGAGATTTGTATGGCACAACACCATAAGCCTAAGGCTACCATAGAGATTTGTATGGCACAACCCCATAAGCCTATGGCTACCATAGAAATTTATATAGCAAGATACCATAAGCCTATGGTTACCATAGAGATTTGTATGGCAAAACCCCAAAAGCCTATGGCTACCATAAATATTTGTATGGCAGTATACCATAGACTAATGGTAACCATAAGGATTTGTATGGCACGTCACCATTGGCCTATGGCAACCACAGAAATTTGTATGGCTGTATACCATAGGCCAATGGTAACCTTAAAGATTTGTATGGCAGTATACCATAGAGAAAAGTTGATCTAGATCTCCACCAACGAAACAACAACTTCTATGGAGTCCTCAAAAACATCTTCTAAAAGAAATAAATATCCATTATTTCACCCCGAAGTTAATTAAATTCAACATGTAAACCCACAAGGCATTCCTGGTGAGTCTTTTCCGGCCTCCGGGTGGCCAATTTTTCCATTTTTGAGTGTTTAAAATCAGATGTTCCATTGATTTAGGTTTAGAGTATCAGACCGCCATATTAACGTGTCATCCACTACAAGTGGAATCTTTCGCAAACTTTGGCTACTTATTTTAATATTTTTTCGATCTCATTCTTGGTCAAAAACAATTTATTGCAAACGCCTATGCGATTATCTATCTGAATTTATTAAGTTTTTTAATTTCCGGCTGTCTGGTACTTTTATCAGCGTTTACATTCTCATTAGTTTTTTATTTTAATTCCACTTAGGTTCTTGCAATGCTTTTTTGCATTACCTTACATATGTTAGGGCTTTATATTTATTTTTTGTGTTTAATTTTTCTTGCCATTAAATTGTTTTTTATCATGTCTCTGTGTTTTACTATTTTACAACTAATATTTCTTAAGTATCCACATATATTTGTACAATGTTCTGTTACATGTTTATACATAGCTTAGGGTCATCACTTAACTAGATTTGCTGGATTACTGGTTGACATTTGTTTTGCTTCAATATCATCAACTGAACAGTCCCTGGCCATATCATCTGTTGCTATAACCAAAAATGCTTCTAACAATTTAATCTTTCCTTAAGTTTACAACTTTTTCGTCATAGTGATTCCCTATACCCAATTAATTTTTATTTACTATCCCTGACCAAGTGTAAATTTGTCAATAACAATTATTAATTTCACCAATTTTAATCATGTCTTAAACATGTTTTGTATTTACCAATGTTTCTATATTGTGTTCTCTTTTCTAAATGTGCTTAACACAACTCAACATAAATTTTCTGAGTTTTTTTATCCCTCACTAGTAGGGGATCAACTAATTTAGCCTGTTTTCTATTCTTAGCTTTTCATAGTCTAATACCATCTTTTTTATGGATAAATTTTGTTCACATGCCACCACTGGTTGCACCGCTACATATTCAGCTTTTGTCCCGTTTGATCTATTTTAAACTAATTTCGCTTCGACCACCGGCCCCACTCTTTATCTTTTGAGTTTTAATAGTATTTTATTGTTTTAGTAGTCTGTTTAATTTTTAGTTTAGTATCACATATCAAAATTTAAAGAATTTTCATACTCGCTCCGACCATCGGACCGTTATTTTGCTTCGCGTTCTTTTAGGTTCCTCTAATATCTGAGGCTTATCTAACTAATTATGATACCAATCAATCAAATTAACGTTTTTTATACTCGCTCCGACCTCCGGACCCACTTTCTATTTTCTTGTTTTTACAGCTTTAACAAATATTAGTTACCTGTACTCAATATATTTTGTTCCTAATCAACATAACCAATATTTTCCCCACTCGCTCCGTCCACAGGACCCATTTTCTAGCTGTTAGTACTAACTGTTAGAAATTTATTTGAATAAGAACCGCATACAAAAAGGATTCTGCAAGTAAAACAGGAGAAGTTTATCAAAGAAATTTAAAAAAAAGCTTTCTGGATATATATTTATTCTACAATTATTAAGTTTTGCATTTTTAATATCCATTGCGAAAGATTCTTGTAAGTAATTTTTTTTTTTTGACGTATGGTAAAATATCAACGAGAAATGCTGCCATAGCTGTATGGCAAAGGTATACCATAACCTATGGAAAAATATTTCTTCATAAACTGTAGCACATCTTAGTTTTATGGCAAAAATTTGCCATTTAAAAAAATGCCATAGGATATTCCTATGGGGTTTTGCCTATGGCAAAATTTTGCCATACACTTTTGCCATACACTTATGGCAAAACTTTGCCATACAAAAAAATGCCATAGGATATTCCTATGGGGTTTTGCCTATGGCAAAATTTTGCCATTCAAAAAAATGCCATAGAATATTCCTATGGGGTTTTGCCTATGGCAAACATTTGCCATACATGTATGGCAAAATTCTGCCATACGTATATGGCAAAATTTTTGCCATAGGCAAAACCCCATAGGAATATCCTATGGCATTTTTTTATGGCAAACCTATGGCAAATTTTCCTAAGGGAAATTTCTTGTTCTTTTAGAAGTATTGCTGTATTTAATGTTTAATTTGCTACCTTTTTTAAATGCATAGAATACATTAATTGATGATAATTAAAACATTAATAAAGATAATGAAAATATAATTTTAATGGTTTCACTCTGGAAAATTCATATTTTTAGAAAGGCGTATTTATTAAAAGTGTGATATGGCATGCTGGGTATGCTAGCTATAAGGTAAATCCAATTTATTTAACTCTAAATGTATATAAATTCAATTATTTATTAATGAATAATTCATTAAAAGTAGAAACTGTTTCATTATACCTTGGTTACCAGCAAATCGTTATTCATTTATAGCAAAGATGTTTTGAATAAAATATTTATCTGGTATTAATAAATTTATGTCTTTATGGTTTACTGATTTATTAAAATAAAATTCATCATCTTAACAATAAGTTCTTTAAAGTTACAAAATTATTAGACTGATACAATGTAACACTGTAAGTCATATTCTATAAATTACAATATTCCAGTTTTGTAACTATGACACATATCTTAAAGAATACGAAATACCGGGAAACTAACATCTACTCTTTCCAAAATGTATGCATTTTTATGCATATTTTATTCGCATATTCTAACATTCCGTCTGTCTTTCAAATTTATTTACCTTGATGCCGTTCCTTACTTGCACCAACTATTCTTTTTTTTCTCTGATACAATAAACAAATGTTCCTTCTTTTACAATCGCGTCTACAAAAAGAAAAATGTTGCCGAATGTTGCAAAACTATATTGATATTTATTGTTTAGGTAAAAAGAAGTATTGCTTCATGTATTCTTGTATTCTTCCCTCTAAAATTTTTAGGATTGTTTTAAATAGTATCACATTGTTCTTATTTTTTTAATTACAACTCTATAATTAAATAGCAAAATAGTTTTAGATTTATATGCCAAAGTCTGTAGTTTTGTTAGTTTTGTCTATGTATTTATTTTTTTTGTAAACGTTAAAAAGTTGACTATAAAATTGCCTGAATAATATAGTCTAAATAGTATTATAGTGCCAATAGTAAATTTTCTCTATATAGTAATATTGCCTAAAAAACTTAGTAGAAAATTTAGTGATTTTAAAATACCGTTGTCTGAAAATGTCCAATAGAGGTAACTTTCCTACTGTATTCTGTCCGACTTTATTAAAGTCACCTTGATTCTGTGTCATAACTTAGCACAAAGAAAACTAATGACAGCCAAAAATATACAGTATTTTATTTCATACCGTCGTTGAACAGTTGATCCAATTTTGGTCTACAACTACTAATGTTTAACTCCATTGCCTTGCAATTTTGAACACAATCCAGAAGACAAGGGAACTACTGGATCAAATATTTGGAGATATTTTGCCTTCGTGGAATACTTTTTGATGCAACTTACCCGCCTTAGCATTACATGGAGAGGAAAACCACGAAAACCTTCCACGGTTAGCCTGACGGCAAGGGAACTCTATTACATGAACTGTCTACCATTGAGGATATTTTTCATCAGAACTGTGGATGGTGCGAGCCGGGAGCGGAATTCGTATTGACCAGCCGTCACTAGGATTCGAACCCGGTATACCTCATTGGAAGGTGAACGCTCGATCCCCTAAGTCACCACGGCTCAAAATCCAATTCCAATCACCTTAGTAACTTACTCATGCTCGATCTGGATGGAATAAGTGTGAAACGAGGGGAAAAAATGTTCGCCAGAGTCCGCCACTTCTGAGTATAGCCGAAATATCTGCCTAATTCTGATATGGTTAAAAATATGTAATTTCGCGTACTATTTACTAATGCTAGCGAATCAATAGCATCAATATTAAGTCAAGTTCTAATGCATACATGCCAACTTTTACGCATTTGGCGTAAAATTTTATTTCTATATTTAAAGTGGTAGTAAAAGTTTTGCTTTCTATATATTCCTTGCATTTATAAACTTAATTTATAATCTTTTTGACCACCACTATTTTTTAAAAAATTAAGTATATATATATATATTAATATGTGTTACTGTTGTGGTAATTCGCATAAGCTTATTCAAAATACAACATAGGTTTCTGCCTAACATTGTAAGTTAAATTCCATTTTACTACCACTGGGGAAAATCATCCTCGAAAGGATTAAAAGTTGGCAGGTATGCTAATGATGACAATACTCAGTTCTGCAGCAGACGGATTTGTCATACAGCTTTTTGAGGATTGTGGTCAGTGGCTGGGTGGCGCAGTTGGTTTGTCGTCGGCCTTCTGAGCCCAAGTCTGCGGGTTCGATACCCGGCCCAGACACTGGATTTTCGGGATGTTGAAAATCCTCAGCGGCCGTGTCGTATGATTATGCGGGATGTAAAGGATCCCAGGAGTGCCTTATTGGCTCTTGGCATTTCCGGCAAAATTAAATTCCTAGTGCACTTTAGCATCCAAATAAGAGTCTCGGTGCTGCCATCCAGTGTGGCAGAAACTAGACGTCCAAGTTAACATGGCCAACGGTATCTCACCCATTATGGTGGTCCTGAAAGAGTAGATGCCACTTTTGGCGAAAACACTAGGTTTGTTCATGTGTGCGCACTTGTGCAGCTCATTGGGGAAAAAAAGGATCGTGGTCTTGAAAAAGAGCAGTCTATTTGTGGCATGCGCTCCATAATGCAAAAGTATTTTAAAAAGTTTGCTGCTTAAAAGAACGAATTCCCATTCTGTAAAGTCTGGCTTGGGTGAACAATTTTCCTTTCAAATGCCTGTAAATGGATTTCTATCATTTCTTGGTAATTGCTAGGCTTCATATGGCCTGAGGAATATGCTAGGTGAAAATTTACTACCATAATTAGAGCCTTCCCACAGCATTTCATGTCCTACAAGAAATTTGCGATGTAAAAGTAATAATTACTATCCATCTTGAAAGCTATCCACGAGTAAGGGAGAGTAGAAAATGTATGAATTAAGATTTCCCAGCCGGTTGGGCTATTTTGTGGGCTATTACAATGACATGCGATGAGATGCTTTCTATTTTCTAATATACAGCAATATTGATGCTTATTAATTCGCTGGGAAGATTTGAACAATGTTGGTAAACTTAACTTAGTCTTTCCTCTTGACTGCGGATAATCATAACAATTGTAGAAATCGATTTATTACCTTTAACAGAGGGTATTAGAAGCCGAAATTGAATTCTCCAGCAGATAAATGCCTATTATTTTATCCTATTAATAAGAAATTTTATTTTTAAAAAAAATCACAATTCAAATTAAAAAAATTTTAATAGTTGTTAAAATGTGAGACCAAACATTTAAAAAATTAGCATTAGTATATTTTTTGGCGTTTAAAATTAGAAATCTTTTTCTCCATGCATGTTCAATAAGTTATATTCTGATGCGTGTGTTTTCCCAAAGGACATTTGTGTTAAAATAGAGTACATTTTATTACAAAGGGCGTAAATGTTTATTAAATTTTACAGTTTTATTTGCATATCAGAAATTAAATACGCCATGATTATTAACGAAAAAGGTCAGAAAAAACAAATTGCAAACATATAGAGAAACTATATAAATGTTTTCGAGAATTCATTATTTACTAAAACTAAATCCTGCAACTGGATATTTTAAATTAAGTCTTCCTCATAACTGATTTTTACAAATCACTAATTACAATTGAGAGTTTAATTTACGACCTCTCACTGATATTTTTTTCAAAAAACTTCTCATGTATTTAAAAACGTATAAATAATCATTACAATACGTCTTTAAACGTAAATATCAAATTGAAAGTATTCTACAAGAGTAAATTTGATTGTTAGGGAAAAGCTTAAAAAGTTTTTAGATATGATCAAGAATTTAATGTAGTATACGAACACAAAAAAAATTTCTAACTCGTGAACATGAAAATCACTTCAAAGTTATATTCACAAACTTTCTGTTAGAAAGTTACTTTCGAATAAAACTCGCAAAGCATGTATAGAAGTAAATGGAGAATTAACTGAATTCTTTTTAGTAAAAACTGGCGTGAGACAGGGACGTGTTTTATCGGGATTTTTATTTATACTGGTGATAGACTGGATTATGCGAAACAGCTTGAAAGATGAAAAAAGAGGAATAAGGTGGAATTTCACAACTACTTTAGAAGACCTTGATTTTGCTGATGACATCGTACATATTTCATCCTTGTGTACAGACCTTCAGCTTAAAACAGACAAATTCAACAAATATTCAAATAGTGTGGGTTTATTCATGAACAAGAAGAAAACTAAAGTAATGAGAATAAATCAAAAGAAAAATGACAAAATTAAAATCGAAAATCATGAAATAGATGACATAGAGTCATTTAGCTATTTAGGTTCTATTGTAGACAAAAAAGGTGGAAGTAGTGAAGATATTAGACAGAGAATAATCGAAGCAAGAACATGTTTTAAGGGATTACATAAATTTCGGAGAGAGTCAAATATTGAAACAAAGACAAAAATAGTTGTTTACAAAGCTATTGTTAGAGCAGTACTATTATATGGCGCAGAAACCTGGAAACAGACTAAGATCGAAATACAAAAATTAGAAACCTTTCAAAACAAATGTTTAAGATTTATTTTTAAAATTTTCTGGCCTTACAAAGTATCAAATCAAAATCTATTAAAGAAAGCAAAAATAAAAACAATCGAAGATGAAATTAAAAAACGAAGATGGAGCTAACTCGGACATATCGTTAGAATGCCCAAAGAAAAAATTTCATCTGTTGCGCTTACATGGGCCCCTGATGGTAAAAGAACAAGAGGAAGACCCAGACTTACCATCCAGCGCATGTTTTTGGGCGAATTAAAAGAATGTAGAATATCTGGCTGGGAGGAAGCAAGATCTATTGCTAAGGACAGGAGGCGTTGGAGGGATATGCTAGAGGCCTTAAGTGCCCAAGGCACGTAGAGGCACGTAAGTAAGTAAAACTCGCGTCAAAGTGCAAATGAAAAACTTCCAATCACTAACAAGGAATGTATCCTAAGTGTCAATTGCAAACTCGGTGGAATTTTTCTCTACAGTAAGTTTTCTGGTTGTGATAAAATACATGTGAAACATTTAACATCTCTTTCTCATTGAATTCTGGATATAAATTTCTGGAACTTTAAGTTCTGGCTGAAGTATGAGGAATAAGTCGCAAAATACGCGGGAAAATATTGTGTGAGCTGGATTATTATAAAAAAAGGTAATTTCAAACGATTTCTCGTTAAAGTTCTTTTGAAAATTAATTGCTATTTAATAAACTTATATAAAATGCAGAGTTATGCAGGAATTCTAAACGCTATTGCTCAAAACAGCAGAATCTTTACTCTCATAAATTTTGTCTCTTATTTTTAGCCTTTTGAATCGCAATTACACTGGTCGACAAAATTAAGTGATGGAAGACATTTTCCCAAATATCTAAAAAAATACTGAATATAAATAAATGAAATTTGGCATGGATATATTCCATGATAATAAAGTATGCAAACCAAAAATGAAAGTGCCATTCACTGGCAAGACCTATTGCCAATAAATTCAATGTAGTCTGAACTTAAGGATAAAAGATGACAATAAAAGTGAGGATTGTACAATGTTAGTTGCCTCTAGTATGATGTATGGTCACCCCTGACAGACAGCATGCACAACGAGTATGCATGCTGTTAATAAGGTAGTTAAGGAGGATTTGTGGAAGACCCTCCCATTCTTCCACCAGAGCAATTTTTAACTCCAGAATGGTTCAGGGAGGAGGTTGGCGCATCGCAAGAGCTCTCCCAAGAGCATCCCAAGCATGTTCAATAGGATTCAGGTCAGGGGATTTGGCTGGCCAATCCATTCGTTGAATATCCTCGCTTTCCAGATACTCATCAACCATGAGAGCCCTATGTGGTCGCGCACTGTCGTCCATAAAAATGAACTCAGGGCCAACACCTCCCCTGAAAAGACGCACATTGTTCTCTAGAATCTCCTGCCTGTACCTCTGGGCATTCACGGAACCATTGTCAAACACATGGAGCGGTCTGCGGGTATCTTGCTTGATCCCTGCCCAAACCATGAGTCCTCCCCTAGCATATGTTGCTTCCCTTTCGATAATGTTGCTGGGATGGTATCGGGTTCCAGGATCCCTCCATATCAATAACCGTCCAGAAATAGCGTCATAGAAATGTGCGTCATAGAAGAATATATCGTCATAGAAATGTGCGAAAATGCTTTTCATCTCTTAATTTTGTCCACCAGTGTATTTAAGTTTACTAATAGGGATAAAATTATATTAAAATATTCTTGCAGAGCCATTATTACTTTTTGTCTGCAAAATTATTTAAACTTAGCGATGCATTCGGAAACAGAAATAGTAGTTTTTTTTACTTTGCAACTTAAAAAATTACTTAAATTGAGAAAATTAATTTTATAAGCGATTGCCGGACCTAAAAAAATTGTTTTTCTAACAAAAATAATAATAATTCCACCCTATGGGTGAGTGACACCTTATCTATTTTCATTGTAAAAACATAGAGACAAAAAGAAATTTTTTATTTTACGAAATTCATAATTCAATGACAAAAGTTTCTGCTTTATTTTAAGAAGAATTACTTAAAAACAGTAAAAATACTTTATTAATAAAACATAGATACAATAATTTTAAAAAAAAGTTTCTAAATTTAAGCGTCCGTTTCACTATTTATTTTTTCAGAAGAAAATGACACTCAAAAACAGATATACCTTACAAGATAGATAAGAATTATGGCTTTCCTAAAAATTAATAAATCACAAGCAACAAGAAATAAATTTGATTAAAACTTTCTTTTCATAGTTCCATTTTTCAAGCATTTGTTTTATCTTATTCATTGCTCCTTTCTAATTTTTTATTTAATTTGTTTCATTTAAAAAAAAGATTTTGCAAAATTATTTATTTGAAATGTTTAAATGTGTGTTTTATAAGTATATATATATATATATATATATATATATATATATATATATATATATATATATATATATATATATATATATATATATATATATATTTACACATAATTATATTTATATGTAAGTATATTTATACATAATTTTAAATATATTCTAGACTTTTCAGTTGAAGTCATGCTCCTAGTATTCAAACTTTTAGTGTAATCAGAAAGCATTTTTTTAAATGGACAATTAGGTTTTCTGCTGCAATATGAATGATTTTGAAGTTTGTAAGAGTATTTAAGTAACCATAAAATTAAATTAACTAGGGCATATTTTATTTTCTCTTTATCTTAATTGTTATCTTTATTGTTATCTTAATCTTTATCTTAATTATAATTCTGCTACTCGAAAGATGGCAGCATGAGCAGATTTTGCTTTTCCCTGTAGTATAGTTTTCTTTTCAAGCACTCTTAAAGCAACTGCTGCCTCCTGTTGGTTTAATTTTTAACAATTACGTATTTAGTTTGAAATTTCTTTGTGTATAAATCTTTGTTTTGTCTATGAAGTTTAATAAAAAGTTCACAATTCCGTTTTTATATGAATATACTTTCTGTTGAATTTGAATATTTTATTATATGAATATACTGATATGATTTCATAGTTTTCTGACTTATTGGTAATCTTAACATCTTTCGAAATGCATTCTATGCTTAAGTATATTTGAAAGTATTAAAATTATGCACATTTACAACCTATTACAACTATGCTTAAGTATTAAAATTTTTAGCACATTTACAACCGTTCTTTAAAAAGACTAAAAAATATTCCTAATATTTTAATTTAAATAACTTCCTTATATCATCGCTTGCTATTGCAAACATATATCAAACACAAATAAGAACGATGAGTTAAAAGAATTTATTTTTTCAAAAATCAGCTTTTAGTTTTATGGAAAAACAAGACTAAACATAAATAAATTACTTATCTTATATTGCCAATAAATGGTACGCAACACAAACGAAAATTTATTTTTCTATACATTTTCCATACATGTATTTTTCAATATATATTAAGTATTTATTTTAGTACATATATATTCCAACATCGTGTTTATTTTTTGGTGTACTTATTTTTTAGTATTCTTTTCCTTTAAATTTTATTATCAGTAGTGCATTTATTAATATAATTTTCATTAATGTAATTGTAATGTATATTCATTATATACTATATTTAATAAGATATTTTTTTCTGAAACACATTGCAGTTAGAAGAAGTTTATTAAACTGTTGCATAAAGTACAATTAAATTTATTTTAAATAATTTATCATTATTTAAAATCAATTCATTGAAAGTAATTTGTCGTGTATCGATGAGGAATTTAAGAATTCCATAACTAACAAGAAATATGTAAGTCACAGTTTTCGTTCTGATTAATTTTTCAATAAGCTGTTTAATTATTATCAGTGCATTCATTAATGAGTTCACAAATGTGCGTTCAGAAAAGATTTCGGTTTGCACATCTTTATAAAGAGTTATTTTACAGCAATTAAAAGTTTAATAATATGTAACAGTTAATAATATTCATTATATTAAATATTACATTTAATAGTTATTACACACTTTTAGAATAGTTACTTTAATAGTTACTGTAAGAATGCTATGTTCAGGAATCTGTTACACTTATTAATAAAATTAAAATACTCCTTCGAAAAGCACTAGTTTTCAATATTAGTTTAACTTATTTAGTTAACTTAAATTGATGATGTTTTATAAGAGATTTCATTTAGGTATACTTTTTTAAGTTTTAAAGATATTACTAGGAGGTTATATAAGTACTTTATACCTTCTGTTTATAAACTTTTTTTCATTTTTTATCTTCCAATATTTAGACATCTCAGCTTTACATAATGTATTACATAATGTCTAAAATAGTGCATAATTTCTATATGTGAAGAAAATTAAAAGTCGCTTTGAAAAATAATTTTCATTTTAACTTTTCCTTACACATTATGTAACGAAAATTACACTAACCTTTTTTTAAAATAATTAAATTTAACCACGATAATTCCGCATTATATTTTCCCATATTCTCACTTAAATTACATTTAGATAACTTTAATGTGATTAATAAGCCACGTTGAAAAACTACCATGTCATACCTTCTGCTGTATACCACCGTGTTATACCTTCTGTTTATAAACTTTTTTTCATTTTTTATCTTCCAATATTTAGACACCTCAGCATAACATAATGTATGACATAATGTCTAAAATAGTGCATAATTTCTATATGTGAATAAAATTAAAAGTTGCTTTAAAAAATAATTTTCATTTTAACTTTTCTTTACACATTATTTTACGAAAATTACACTTACCTTTTTTCAAAATAATTAAATTTAACCACGATAATTTCCCATTATATTTTCCCATATTCTCACTTAAATTACATTTCGGCAACTTTAATGTAATTAAAAAGCCACGTAGAAAAAATACCGTGTCATTTGGAAATATTTCATTCAGTGATATTTCGATTAAAATATTTCATTATTAGATATGAAATATGATTATAAATTTTCTTTATAATTAACAATTAAGAAGTAATTCAAACTTCAGTATTTTTATGTTTTTAAGACAAAAAAAATGTTGACTGATTGAAAAATGATAACTTATTTCTGAGGAATCCAGTTAATAAACGATTTAACCAAGAAGTATTTAAATATTTAATATTAATTCCATTAGAAATCGATTTACAGAGAGCAGCACTAAACAAAGGTTTCTACAGTGTTGGAAAGTGAAAGTTGAGCATTTGTTAGTATTCTACTTAAATATCAAATGAGGTTTATATATAAACAATAATTTGTTATTGTTTTGAATTTTATAATGCTTTTTAGAGGTTAAAAATTGAAACAAATTAGGTCTAGTAATTTTTTTAATAAAATTTAAATATCAGAAGTAATAGAAAATCGTAATTAAACTCTAAATTCTGTTACATGAAAGTAATTAGTTTGAATATTTATGTACAAGTGAAAATCGTGTTCAAATAAAGTATTTTAAGCTTCATAAAATACTTTCTTCGTATTGTAGATTTGTCTTAATTGCAACTTCTATTCAAGAAAAAAATAAAGCAGACAGCGAAATAATTATCTTTTTTCTTCTTTTTATGCAGCTTAATTGGAATGAAGAAAGAAATTTATTGATAGGATGTAAAAAATAAAGAGCAATTTTAACAATTTTACATTAGAGAGATGCAAGTTACTTTCCCCTTGTAATAAAGATTAAATTTAAAAAAGAGGATGAAAATTTGAGAGAATTATAAAGTTCTTTTTTATTACATAATTAGTCCTACCCTATTAAGTTGAGACAAATTGTAATCTTAATTTTTTCGTATTGCTTTAATTACGCTTTTTTCTGTAATAAATTTGTGCTATCTCAAACTGATAACAATAATGGTAAGATAAATAAATGACAGCATAATGTGCTTTATAATATAGCCCTCAAAACAATTTTAGTGTTATCAGAATGTTTATGATATGTTTTAGTACCAAATATGTAAAAAATATTATGTACATGGAAAATATTTGAAATAATAATATTTGTTTTCCATTTCACGTTTTTACTGCTAATTAATTGTACAATGTGAGTATTTTTATGCATTTTTTTAATCAGCAACTTAAAGTATAGCCTACACATATTTGTCTCATAGGTACGAAAATAGAAGGTATTTCTATTTCTAAGTTGGCAACTCTTTATTTGTATCTGTGATATGTCTTCGTACAATAATATGTAATATGTCTATGTTTTTTTAAAAAAAATTTTGTCTTTTCTACAAACTGATTTATTAAAAACTGTTGACTGACTGTTTTTATTTAAAACATGCAAGACTATGAAAATTAGTTTTCCTCAATCAGCATGGCTATTATATATGAAATTATTGTCTTTCAAAAATTAATTCATCAAGACATTTTTTTAATAAAATCTTGGAATCTCCAAGAAAATAATTTCTTTTTATTTAAAGCTTTCTGTATAATTTTCTAAATATATTCACTGTCGTCTTTTAAAAATTTGTTAATACATCAAATTATGTTTTTTTAATTAAAAAAATATTTGAACCAAAACAATACGTTTTTCTTCACTCATATTTTCTCTCTACCGTTAGCTTCTATTAAAGTTAGCAGCGTCTTAAACGTAATTGTGAAAATATATTTATTGTTGTCTTTTAAAAATTTGTTAATACATCAAAATATGTTTCTTTAATTAAAAAATACTTGAACCAAAACAATACGTTTTTCTTTACTCATATTTTCTCTCTACCGTTAGCTTCTATCAAAGTTAACAACGTCTTAAAAGTAATTGTGAAAATATATTTATTGTTGTCTTTTAAAAATTTGTTAATACATCAAAATATGTTTCTTTAATTAAACAAATACTTGAACCTGGACAATACGTTTTTCTTTACTCATATTTTCTCTCTACCGTTAGCTTCTATCAAAGTTAGCAACGTCCTAAAATTAATTGTGAAAATATATTTATTGTTTTCTTTTAAATGTCTGTTAATATATCAAATTATGTTTTTCTTTAAATTAAAAAAATACTTGAAGCAAAACAATACGTTTTTCTTCACTCATATCTTCTGTCTACCGTTAGCTTCTATCAAATTTAACAACGTCTTAAAAGTAATTGTGAAAAAGATATTTATTGTTGTCTTTCAAAAATTTGTTAATACATCAAATTATGCTTTTTTTTTATTTAAAAAAATACTTGAACCAAGACAATACGTTTTTCATTTTTCATATTTTATCTCTACCGTTAGTTTGTATCAAAGTTGGCAGTGTCTTAAACGAAGTTGTGAAAAAGATATTTATTGTTGTCTTTCAAAAGTTTGTTAATATATCAAATTATGTTTTTTTTTAATTAAAAAAATACTTGAACCAAAACAATACGTTTTTCTTCACTCATATTTTCTCTTTACCGTTAGTTTCCATCAAAGTTAACAACGTGTTAAAAGTAAATGTGAAAATATATTTATTGTTGCCTTTTAAAAATTTGTAAATACATCAAATTATGTTTTTTTAATTAAAAAAACGCTTGAACCTTTAGAATACGTTTTTCTTTACTCATATTTTCTCTCTACTGTTAACTTCTATCAAAGTTAGTAGCGTCTTAAACGTAGTTGTGAAAAAGATATTTATTGTTGTCTTTCAAAAATTTGTAAATACATCAAATTAGGTTTTTTTTAATTAAAAAAAATACTTGAACCAAGACAATACGTTTTTCTTTTTTCATATTTTATCCCTACCGTTAGTCTCTATAAAAGTTATCAACGTCTTAAACGTAATTGTTAAAAAAAATATTGTTGTCTTTCAAATATTACTAATTTCAAATCACCACATGACAATTTTTTATTAAAAATTTAAATGTATCAAGAAAATGCGACTGTAAAATTAGATGTTATTTGATGTACCAAAAATTTCTCAACTTGTTTTTTTCCAACTTAACATTTAGAATAATAACAAAAAATGGAATTTAAATAATTAAAACAATTTTAATGCTTTGTAAAAAGTTCTCAACATCTTGTCATTTTATTACTTTCTTATTAGTATTGAATGACCAGATTTTTTTCATTCATCTGTGTGAGTTGAAGTGAAAAATAGAAAAAAGGAGTTTCTAATATCCAGTCAAGGAAGTTCTCAGAGGATGAACCATCTAAGTGAAATTTCAAGTGTGAATATACAGGTTAAGTTGTATCTGAACTATTTTATGGATTTATTAGAAGGTAGGACTAATAATTCTTTGCCTTATTTACCAATATCTAATTTGAAATAAAAATAATGCTATCACGCTCAAAAAGAGTAGTTAGGGGAGAGTCGGGTACCCCTGCTCACTTAAGGAGTATTGCTCATATTTCTGTATAATATTGAGTAATTATCAATATTTTTATATATTTCTATTGTTTTATCATCTAATTAAATAATGCAAAAAGAATAAACCAAAAAAGAATAGTTTAACTTAAAAAAATAGAAATTTAGAAAAAAATATTTTTCAGCTCTTTTCAAAATGTGTCGGGTAGTCCCGCCCAGTTACAAAATTTGTGTTTTTTGACTGTTTTTTCAGGTGTAAATGAAAATGACCAATGTATTGACAATAGATAAACCTCGTTTATCATTTTTAACACAAAATTATATTATTTATTACATATTTATATACTTTTAGTGAATTCTATCATTTAATAACAATTATTTCATAACAACAATATTTGTGGTTAAAAATGCATATAACACTCAAATTTGAAGCAATAAAATAATAATCTTTGCAACCGTACATTTATCGACGAAATAAAATTGGGCGGAGATACCCGACATTCATGTGAGCGGGGCTAAACGATATCTAATTTTTTTGTAAATTGATTGAACAATTTTTCACATATAAACTTCTTTCTTTGCGCAAATTAAACTTAAAACTTCATACTTTAATGCTGTATGTATAGAAAAAAAATTTTAGTATTGAAATGAAAATTAATCGAAACATTCAACCAATTTTTCTTAATTTCATGACTATTGTATTCAACATATTTTCAAAACTATTATTTACCATGTTACCAGCTGCATAAATACTTGAAACTTTGAAAATAATCTTTTTTTAATATAGTAATTAATGTCCGATGGCCCATTGACTTGTAAAAATATTCTATACATATGAAATTAACAGTGGGCGGGGGTACCCGCTGGGCGGGGCTATCCGACTCTCCCCTATATCAAAATTAAAGTTCAAGCAAAAACAATTCTGTTACTCTAGTAATATCCATATTGATGCAATCACTTAAAAGTATTTCCCTAATTAATGAATACCTATAAAATGTCCCTCACCTTCTGCATTCATTAAGTTATTCAGATATTTATAAAGCAAGCAGATTTTTAAACATTATCCGTAATTTTGTCCTGTAAGAAGTGGAGTTGTTTATATTCAGTAAATCGATATGGAGTCTTAATTACTTCACATTTTATTTTTCTTTAAAAGTTTTTTCTTGTTAATAAAAAGTGAGTTACCTTCATTAATATCTGATTAAATACTTCTTTGATGTACTTAGTTGTAGACCCTTCATTTGGAATTGGAAATTAAAACAGCCACAAATCAATAAAAAAAAATTAACAATTTTTCATTAAATGTGAAGAAAGCCTTACATTTTTAAATAAGAAGTTTAAACTATTTACATTTAAGCTTTAATTATTCTGTCTTTTTCTCACTTAATTTATGTTTTGTAAGCGCATTCAACTAAAAATTTTCTTTTGAGAAAGTACAATACGAAAAACCATAATTTAACGAGAATACGTAAAGGAAAAAGTTATTATAGTCGAAAACATCAAAAGAAATATTTATTTGACATTTTAAATATGTTCAAAAAAATTTTAAATTTTAGATAACTTAAAAACTAAAATGTGTTGAAAATAAGATAGGTGCATAGTTTTTACCGAATTAAAAATTTAAACGAGAGTGCCTTTCATTAATAAATATTGAATTTTAAAAAATATTTTTAAAAAATATTTATCTTAATTTTTATCAAAACACTTTTAAAGTTTTGAATACAAAAAACCCTTAATTTTTTAGGAAGAGCCAAACATATAATTTAGCAGACTTAGTCAAGATTAAATAATTGAAACTGATTAGATGAAGTAAATAAACACATCGTGGTGATATAAATCTTTATTTGAGTTTCTTAATGAATATTCACCTTACATTTTATGTGGTTATGACAATAATAAAATTGTTAAAATTTAAATCATTTTTATATAAAATAATTCAATTGAAGAACAGATCTTTTTTTTTATTCAACTTTAATTATAATAACTATAAATTCTGTTTCTCAATTTTGTTTTTCGGACTGTTCGCATTCTTTAAAATTTACGCTAACAGTTTCTGATTTGAAAATATTGTGTTCCCTATAATATGATAAATATAATACAAGAAATATAATACAAGATGGAAGATGTTCATTCCCTCTAATCTGTCTGTTTTCATATGTAAGTAATAGCTCTAAGTTTATTTAATAACTTAAATCCAACTTAATTTTTCTGTTATTCATTCTGTTTCACTATTGACTATTCAAATCTTAATCAAACAATGTTAATGCTCTAAAATACCATTGAGTAATTCAAATCGTGAATAAGAGGAGTTAATAAATTAATAATTTACTCAATTAAGCATTTATTCTAAATTTGATAGCTAACATGGGTGTTAAGCATTACTAATATATTAATAACTGTAAAAGAAGATCAGAAGACAATACTGGCATTTGCCAAATTTTCCCTACCAGAATTTAAATCGGAGTGAAGGCGGTGGTCATGATCACCTGGTCTTCGCACCTTACTCACCAACCGCCCAACTGTGGTGAATCTGCTCTAATACCACCTCGGACATTAGGAGATTCAACCAGACATAGTTAACAACCAAGGATTTATCTAGAAAAAATGTGATTTGATTGCATTTTCAATATTTTGCTTTGACTAAATTCACAACAATGGCTCATTTATCAAGAAAAAAAAATGTTTAATCTGACGTAATACAGTTCTAATGATTCAACTTTATGATATAGTTTATTATAAGAGAATTGCTCATGAAAAACATTTTTTTAGAATTAATCAAATTTTATTCTTTTGCGTGCACAAAGAACAATGGTTACTTACCATTTCAACCGAAACAAGTAATATGTTTTAATATAATTAATGTGAATCTAAATACGAAAAGGAAGGAAAAACATTTTCAAGAATATACATATGCTTAAGATTTTCAAAGTTAATATTTATCCTACTGGGAAAAATACTTTTAGATTAATCGATGCATAAGTTAAAAATAAGCCTTTCGTCAAATTTACGGATGTATGCAGATGCCAAAGTATATTTGATGCTATAAAGTAGCCTATTTATTCTGTATTTTTGTATATTTATTGTCTTGTTATTTTATTATAATTTCCTAACTATTTTAGTTTTCAAAACATTTTAAGAAACTTGGTTATCCCAATAAATCATACCCTTGTTTATATGATATAAAAGTTTTATTTGGACATGCTTTTTCTCAAAAAATAACATACAGTAAACAGTTTTTAAAAGGTTAAAGACACACTTAGAATAGATTAAGAACAGACTTCAAAGCTTTAAGTTGAAAATAATAACTTAAGAAATGTGGTATACGATTATAGTAATTGTGAAATATACTTTAAGTTTATGAATTATTATTTTCAATTGACTTACTAATAGTAATTACAAAATATTGAAAACTAAACACCAACATCAAGTATTTTTATAACCGAACACAAGAGAGAAAAGTGTACTCATGATTCATGAATTTTGATATCCAAATATACTTTAATAGAATAATACTTTATTATAAGACATTTTATATAGTTTCATATATAAACATAAGTAAAATAAATCTCATTTCCTCCAAATTCCAAATATACTTTAATAGGTTAAGTTTTTATCTGACAATTTTTCAAGTCATTTAATGCAGATTTTACTAATGAAAACAAGTAAAGTGGGTTGCACCCTTATCAAGATCCAATTATACTTTAACATAAAACCATAATGTATTTTTTCCTGCATCATTTCAATTCATCGATTCAAAAATTTTATAACTGTGAAATTTATTGTAAAAAGTACCAAAATTGTTCAGAAAAACTTAGCAGCTGTTATCTTAGTATATTGCCAAATGAACTATAAGTTACAAGTTGAATAGTGACATTCTGTTGTATTTTAAATTAATTAGAATTCTCTCCAAACTCATTTGACAGCAATAGCAAAAACGTTTTTATCAATTATTCATTAAAGTATGCTGCATTAAGAGTGACTTAATCTTAAATCTGAATAACTTCTTAGAATTTCATATTTGTTTGTGGGAAAACATCATAGTTCCAAAACTAAACGATTGAATAATCCAAATTCACTTCTAGGAATTTTTTTGCAAACACTTAAAAATTTCATTCGCAATTTCAACTAATTAACTAAAAATAGAGAAACAAATGAACAAAACTAACTAAATAAAAAACTTGATGTAGAAATTTATAATTTTTAAGAGAGTTTTTACAGGACTTTTTTTTTTAATTTTTACTTATCAATTATTGACTTAACAAAATGCAATAAATTGAATAAAAACTCTTACTGAAAACTGCTGTTTACAATTGTTTTCAAATGCGAACACTACTTGAATTATTTCTGAAATAATAAAACTTTAATGTGATGCCACAATTGGCATTACATATTTATTTCCTATCTTTTAAAATACCTTAGCCGCCAATATTCGTATAGTGGAATTCATGATTGTTCATTTAGGCCATTAATAAAAGTAAATGTATGAAACAAAATGAAAGTCTCCAGGAAATTAATATGAATCGTGAATATGAAAATCCAATTTATTAAGCAATATTTCTTGAAGATTATAGAGAATGGCCATCAATATAAATTCATCATGATAATTACCAATTATCAAAAATAAATCACTTGAAGGGATCAAGGAAATATAACTTTCACATCAAGAAGTTTTTGTGTTTTTGTTAGCATTTTTTTTTGTTACGATTGCATATATTTTTTTTTAAGCCGTTAGGATGACTGAGACAGGAGCGCCTCAAAGGGGACTCCTTGCCACCACAAATTTTGAATTCCAAGTGAATATAATTATTCCCAACGGACGTAGAAAGTATGGGTAGGAGATCCATAATTTGGCGATTTATCATAATATATCATAGCCAAAACAAAGCCAACTAGCATATCAATATGGGTTTAACCAATACCTCCTAGAGAGGAATCAAGCCCCACAACGGGTTACTAAGGCGTAGTAGAGTTAGGCCCAGAGGAATTCCAGTCAGGGTAGCTATTTTTACGAAAAACTCCGAATCTGATCAAACGAGCCATTGGCGATATTCTGAAGTATTATAACCTGTGTCGGCATTCAGCCAATGGGCGAATATTTTTGATTTGAATTTGTAAACAACCGTCGGTGTTCTGATGTCAACGTTCTTCATAAAATTTATATTTATTCTACAAATGTTATAAATATCAGCATTAATTTAATTCTTAGTGTTATGAATAATTGCATATGAGTGCTGTGTACCAAACTGCAGAGGAAATTACAAAGTTGATGGTACAAAAGTATCAGATTTTGGATTTCCCAATACGTAAGAAATGGCTTGCCGCCATGCCAAGAGATTTTGAAGTTGCAAAGAATTCTAAAGTGAGTAATATTTGTTTTTATTTTTAAAAATTTAATTATGATTCTTTATTATATTTTTACTAACAGTAAATTATTTTAAATTGTAGATAAATTAATTATAATAATTAAGTTGTTCTTATCAATCATATCGCAAACTATTGTAATAAATTTTGTGTATAATGATAAAATAACTATGTAGCTATTTTTATATATATAGTTATTTTTATAGAGTTTTATTTTATGAAAATATTAATAATTTTAGTATTTTATTAAATTTTTGCTCAAACTTTAAACATTTTTGTTTGACCATAATATATTGTAACTGCTTAAAGCAAATTATTTTTTATTTGATTATGAAAGTTAAATCTATTAATTTTTCTACAAAAATCTATTAATTTTTCATACATGAATATAGTATATACTATTTATTTTAAATGCACATATAAATATTGTATTCATTTTGTTATAGGTATGTGAGATGCATTTCAAGTAAAATGACATTAGAAAAGAGATGTTAAATGACATTAGAATTATTTTAAAATGTTACTGAAAGTTAAACATATTTCAGTAAAATTTATGTTTACATTTTATTTATCATTTTTTGAATTTGCTATTTAATAAAATATTTGTTATCTAAGGTTGCTTAATTTATTTTAGTTTATCAGTGTGATGGGTCAAAATTATACTTTTTTAAATATTACTGAAAGTTTTAACATATTTCAGTAAAATTTGTGTTTACATTTTATTTATCATTTTTTGAATTTTTGCTATTTAATAAAATATTTGTTATTTAAGGTTGCTTACTTTATTTTAGTTTATCAGTGTGATGGGTAAAAATTATACTTTTTTAAATATAACTGAAAGTTTTAACATATTTCAGTAAAATTTGTGTTTGCATTTTATTTATCATTTTTTGAATTTGCTATTTAATAAAATATTTGTTATCTAAGGTTGCTTACTTTAATTTTAGTTTATCACTTCTAACAATCACACTTCCACAGGAAAAAAATACAAACTATAATCATGCTTTTGATATGTTTTTTTTCTATCTAAACCTTGTTTGAAGACTGCATTTGATTTTCTAAATTTTCCTAAGCTCATTTTATGTCATTGTCTATAAACAATTTCTATTTTGTTTCATATGCTCTAGTTCTAATAACATGCAAAACATAATCATTAAAATCCAAAATAATCATCTACTAAAAATGTAAGTATCATATTATAAAAATTAAACCCCTTTCTTAGTTTTATGTCAAAACTATAATAATAATAAATTTGTAAAATCCCTTTAAAAATATATTTCTTTGTTTTTAATCCATACATTTTATAACAAAAAGTTAGATAAAATTTTCCAATTTATAAAATAAAAATTTAATGCTTAAAAATATATTTTTTTCATTCACACAGCAGTTATTTTTGTTAGAATTGATTTATTGTTAATCATTTCTGAAAACAAATAAATATATTAAGCATTTTTACACAATTTAAGAACATTTAATCTAGACAAAAAAAAATAATAATAATTTGTAGAAAGTAAAAAATTAGTAGAAGATTAACGAAAAAGTGTCGAGAAACAGAAGGAAAAAATACCTGTCATCGTCAGAAGTGATCAGCAAATTTGGGCCTAACTGTATGAGTCATCGTTTTGCGTCCTTCGGCTTTCTTCCCATCTAAGAGGTATTGGTTTAACAGAATACCTTGGCGATGACGAGTCGCCAACAAATTTATGAGAATTATTGCAACCATGTAACCGAAACATTTAGCCGTTGGAAATTTAGACTAAAAAGTTATAAATAGATTTTTGTTTTCGATTAGAGGCGACAGTGAATTAATAAGTCTGCATAATAATGAAATAAAAAGTATCTGTTACAATGATCTAGAAGAGAAGAAATAAATATTTTATGTTCATTTTAAAAGATTAAGTCTTTGATTTATTTTAAATATAATTCCATTAATAAAAATAAGCTTAAGTAATGAAAGATATTTTAAAAGATAGGAAATAAATATGTAATGCCAATTGTGGCATCACATTTAATTTTTATAAAACCCAATATACATACTTGATAAATTTTATACAATATTAATTTTTAATTTCTTATTAATATGAACTTCTATTTTTCACTAATATCTCTTTAAAAATTCTTGACTGACTGCATTTTCAATCCATGAAAGTAAATTTAAATGCATGGTAGAAAAAATACAAGAAAAATTTAATTTATGTATCTAAAACTCTATAACGTATTCTTTTTTTAAATATATATTCATTATCTATTCATTAAAAAGTTTAAAATGCGAATAATTCAAAGACGCATTATTTTTTAAGCTTATAAATAACTTAAACTCCTGTGCCCATAATAGAATAATACTAATAGTAATATATTTTTTTATTAAATTTATGACTTTTTGATTTCAAAATTCTGTGTTTAAAACATAGATATTTTAATAAAAAATCAGCAAATAAAAAAATTGGGTATTTATATTTCTTTCATGAATTACGTTACTTTTCTATTAAAATTAACTTAAAAATTCAAACGTCAATTTTTTTTATTTAATTCTTTTTTGGGCGATAATTTGTTTTCATCTATAGGGAATCTCTTAAATATTAATAAAACCTTACATTTGCTTCAATTGTTAGTTTTTGCATTTTTGATTAATTTTTTAAATCATGTTACTGTTGTTAATTATTGAAATAGATGATTTAAGGTATGCTAGTTTCCGCAAGTTCTTTTTTATTATTTTAAAAAAACTAGTTTTTTTTATTTTATTATGCGTAAGAACTTAAAAAGCAAGAAAAAATTTAGCATTAGTCTTATTATTATTATTATAATTTTTAATTGGCCATATTTAAGTAAAAATAAGCCTTTCTTATGCATAAGTGGTAAACACTGCAAAAAAAAACTTCATTGTCTAAAACAAAAAATCCTTTGAGGATTTTATTTAGAAGGCTATCAACTATGTTTTTAACTATTATCTTAATAAAATGTGCATATACTACTAAGTGATGTATCAATGTAACTAAAAAAATTAAATTTTCACAAATCAAATTTTCAAATGCAAAAACATATGCATAAGAATTAAAATTCTACCATTTTCTCTTAGTTTGTAGTTTAAAACATGTGTGCTATAATCATAAACACTCATGAAAAATTGTAAACAATTATTTAAAAAAACAACAGGAGTTATCGTGCTTAAAGTTGTGTCAAATGTGAAAAAATCTGACTAACGCGTGAGGATAAACACATTTAAAATCTTATAATTATTAGTCTATCCACTTTTATTACATTGCACAAAAACTGCATAACTTTGTAAATAATTGGAGTACAAATAAAAATTAAGTAATTTTAGAAAGCTACAGGGATTCTAATATTATATTATGAAAATTTTGCAAAAAATTCATGTTTTTGCACTAAGCAGATACTTTAAATTACATATAAAAATGCATTTATTTACTTTATTAAAATTTATTTTTAATATCTGAGGTTTCTTTTGATTTTTTATGAATATATTTAGTTTCTCTTTCTGATAGCTATGTATAAATATAATAATAGTGCTGTTGAAAGGAAATTATGCTTGCAAAAATAGAAAAGAAAGAAGGATGCATAATAAAATAATAGAATAAAATATTATTTAAAATATTAAAACTTAATTTAAGGTGACTTCTTTAGTAATAAATATTTTAATACTTTAATAAATATTAATATAGCAGTATCCTAAACAATATCCCAAACAATAAATATTTATATTCTTTATTAATTTAACAAAGCTCGGTAAAATATTATTTTTTTCAAATAGACGATATTTTATTGTCAATGGCTTATAAGGCTTTTATTTGGCGATACAGAAAATGCAATTAGTTGAAAATTCAAATCAACAAAGTGACATAATATAACGTATTAATTATAATAGTTGTAAAACAATTTTATTTCCTGACAATATTTGGTCGAATATTAATATCTTATTGAAATGTCAGAAGGTCTTCATTTGAAATATGTAGAGAAATGTTACACAGTTTGTTTAGATGTAAATCTATTCCCAGTAGAATTTCCGATACATTGTAAATCAGAGGAACAAATTTTTTGTTTATTTATGCAAATACTTGATCATATGTCCTGATATACCTGATGATATGTCCTAACTCGGGTGTGGAGATTTCACATCTGAAATTATTGTCAAATAACCATAAATAAAATGGTAATCAAACTGCTAAGTTTGAGAAAAACTGTTTATCAACTGTTTTAACCTAATACGGTTAAACAACCAGAATTTTATCGCACCAACTGGAACCACCTAATGAAGCTACTTAGTCCTTTGTATCTGAGTATACCAAGAGGGTACCAAGGTACTGAGTACCAAGCGGGTTCATCTGTCAATCTCATAACCGGCAGAACTGAAGTTCGAGTCATAGTGTTGACAAAACAATATTTCCTCCATTCATTTCAACACATGAAGAATTTCCAGTATCCGGCACTCTGCAATGCCCATTACCTTACGAAAAGTCGAGCTCCTATGTCTAGCTAGAAATTTTTTTTTGATGTTATACTTCTTATGCGACTCCCAACAAGGTTGCGTTAAACGTTTAACGCTACATTTTTATTGGCCGGGAAATCACGTGGTAGGATCCAGTTTTCCCTCATTCATTTCAGTATTGTTTTGGTTCTCAGTAGCATAAAAATAATAAAAGTATTGTTTTTCTATAAATATTTTTTTAGTTTGTTTTGATACACATATAATTTAATAGAGTAGTATTTTTTATTTTCAAATTTAGTTGATAACAATTGTAAAAAATGAGTGAAAACAACCCCACGGACAATGAGACGGATTTCAGATTATGTCAAGGTACGTCTCTTGTGAATATCAATTGATAGTTAGGTTTTCTCTTCTGAAATTACATTATGACGCATTCACATACATTATTAATACAAATGCATTTTCCAGGGCGAGACGACGAGGCAACCACAAGCACTGGTTCAAGAGGTCCACGAGGGAAAAAAGCACAATGTTACCGTGATTACAGAGCACGGAAACGAGCGGAGCAGGAAAAAGAGTCGTTGAATAGAACTAGTGATCCTTCTACGACTGCTAATTCTCTACAATTAACGTCGCAGGTTGCGAAGTTTCTTCCACGCGGAGGGACTCCACGCACTATTTTTTTTACGCTTTTGAAAAATGCTAGTAGTAAATGGTTTCAAAACTATAAGGGAAAAAAATTTTCGTTACCGTAAACTTTACGGTTAATCGGATGGACAGACAGCTGCCAGTTTAGAATGAAAACGTAATTTTAGAATGAAAATTTTTACATTGTAAACAACATTTTCAGTTTATTTTTTGTTCAAATGTACGATATTAAAAGCATTTTATAAAACAGGAACTTGCATAAAGTTTGAAACTAACTGCTAGGGGAGTAAGGACATATAATCAGGATTAAAATTGCATAGGGATGCATGCGATCATCGCATTCAATCACATGACCTGTTCAAAGGCACAAGAAGAAAGAGCTCGTAATAGGAACCCTGGTGGCTTATTATGACGTTTCTGGGTATGGGTTCCGATGCATTTTTAATCCCAATGATGTGCTATAACTAAATTGTACACTTCAACAAAAAAAAGACTAAAATGTCATTAAACAATTTGTTGCTTGGAGGGAGAAAAAGATTACAGATTTTAAATCAGCGACGTGAAAATGTCGATCCATTAAAATTATCATGCAACAGATTTTTCCCCCAGTATTGTAACAAATAAGAAAACTTTCGTTTGTTCAACTTTCAAACTATTTTATCGAAGGAGTTTTTGCAAAAAATTAGTCGATTGACAACGACTCTAATTTGTGTCTAGAATTATAAAAAATTGGCTATTAAAAATACTTAACCATTTTTTGGAAGATATTGCTAATAAATTTTGGTGGAGTAATTACATATCTGATAGAACTATCAAGCAGTATTTCAAACTTTCGCAAATATCTATTATTTAATTCTCAAGAATCTATTATGTATTTGGTAAATATCTATTAGAATTTAATTGTAAATTCGGGTGCACTGTAAATCAATGATTTTTTTCAATAGAAATTTAGTTAAAAGTGCTGTGGAAGAATTTCTATAAAATTTAATCTAAATGTAGAAAAAAAATTTTGAATTTTGTAAATAAAATTTTCCCTTTTTGTTTTAAAGTTATTTTATATTTTCAATGCAAATTATGTTTCATTTTATGCCAAATTTTATTATTCTTCATTTATTTTTCACGTTACGAAAATGTCCCCAAGGATCGCTATTAACTATTATAAAAAAGAAAATTTTCATACAATTAGACAGGAAAAAAACATTACTTATTGAAATACATTTCAAATTATTCTAAGCAAATCTTAAATAATTTGTTTCGAACTAAATTTATTAAATACAAATTTTGACGCATTTAAAACATTTTTATTCAATAACTCCAATGCTATTAAAGTTCCTTACTACTTTTAAGCTACATTGGGAAAAATCATCAACTTTTATTTTTTCACATCAAATATTAAAATACATTTTTATTTTCCCCCAACCATTTAAATTCCGTTTCTAACTCAATTTGATGATTAATAATTTATATATAAGAATCCATTGCTGTGAAGAGTGGTAGATAGATATTTGGCAGTTGTAGATAGATATCTCTATGGTATTTATACTCCTGACTCCCTTCATTGAAGAAGAAAACCAGTACCAATAACTATGTTGTAGTTATTACTTTTAATGCCACTTGCCAATACCAGGAACCCTAACTGGTGAAACCAAACAAATTTAAGGCAGAGGGTTCGTTTTTTGATTTTCAGAGGAGCCATCTATGTCCGAGATTCATGTACGACTTCAGCCAAACACACGTCACAGCCCATTTATAGGACTGTGATTTTAATTTATCATACTTTATATTTTCACATCAAAAATTAAAATTCATTTTTATCTCTTGGCAACAATTTCAATTCTATTTCTAACTCAATTTGAGCAGTAGCACAGGTAATTACCATTTTTTCTATGAGAAGTCATTCTTGTGAGAAGTGGTTGAAAAGATATTTGAAGTGAGAAGATATTTGAAAGTGTATTATGGTATATGTATCATAATATATGCATTATGGTAGACAGATATCTCTGTGGTATTTATACGCCTGATTCCCTTCTTTCAAGAAGAAAACCAAAGCAAATAACAGTGTTGTTGTTATTGCTTTTAATTCCACTTCCTAATACCAGCAAGCCTGCTTGGTGAAACTAAGCGAATTTAATGCAGAGGGTACGGTTTTTATTTCTCAGTGGCACCGTCTATGGCCAAGAAAAAGACTTCAACCACACACACGTCACAGCATGTTTAAAGGGCGTACTCATTCATTCATCCCCAGGTCGTAGTTTTGACTAGAACGGGAGAACGCTCATTCTCCAATTCAGTACCTCATAGGGTTTGATTTATGGGAACATGGATGACTTCGTGACCTGACTGATTTAACGTGCACCAGTTACCATTTACTACACGGAGAGTTTTTGGACTGACAGAGATTGAACTTACGACCTCTTAGTCATGGCCCCAATGCCCTAAAAACCAGGCTATTCCGGCCTGTCAATAACTGAAATAACAGTCAGCAAATTAGTAGCGATTTTCAGTTAAATGAAAGAAAGCTCTCTACAACAATGAAAGCCTCCTACCTACGTACATAATTCCAACGTACATAAAAATACCTTCCCTGAAGAAAAATTCTTTATGGTAAGATTTACGTAAGATATCTTTATGATGAAATAAACTGTGATACCAAAGTCGTAATGGAAAAAGTAAAAAAAATTCAAAATCCTCATCATAAATATACTGGTAGTTTAAAATTTGTTATAGGACAATATCAGAAATTTTAATACCTGGTATGGCAACAAACCAGGAATTTTGAAACTGCTAGTGTACTATATTGGAAATTTTGATTGAAGTTTGCCAACTTGCTTTTAGTTTTAAAACTTGCTGAAAAACGTAATATTAACCCTCCTGGCGTTTCCCCTCTCTCTTAGTTTCTTACTACAAGCGGCAGACACATTTTAGAAAGATGCCACGAAAAGTGTCGAGGGTCGGACAAAAGGTATGCTTTCCCCTTTCCACTTCAATTTGTGGTTAAAAGGGGTGATTATCGGTCTAGGAGGTCCAGGTGGGTCATGACAGTTTGATGGATGAATCGCGTATGTGATTCACTTTTCCGAAAGTCATTTTTGAACTGTGGTCAACATTGCACTTTCCTCTGAAATATCAAGCAATGAAGAAGACATTTTTACTGATAAGATTATTGCTTTTAGGTTAAATTACACTTTTTCTTGTCCTTTGAACTTTGACAATGATAACGTTGATATATAACATCAAAGGTTGTTATCAATATCCCCTGTGATGGTACTGAATAGGTTCTTTCTACTGATATTTTTTCCTTCCTAGCTCTTTTGACTTCTGTGATTTCCCAGATACAATTGCCAAGTTTTAAAAAAAAAATGTGCATCCTTTTTAATTTACTTCAGTTCTAAGTTCATGTAGGATGAGAACAATTTCGTTGATATACGTGTTAATAACAAATCATATTTACCTTTTTAATCCACATAAATGATATCTTTGAATTTAAAAAATAATTTATAGTACTTATATAGTACTTATGTAATAGTACTATAGATGCGAAATATAACGTCAATTCAGTGGATATTATATTTTCATGTATAATGGCTCTTTTTCTTTGAGAGGGAGAAAAAGCTTTTGTAAAGCGCTACTGTTTCAAAACGAAATATCCATTTTTAATTCCTCGTTTACGCGATTGAGTAAAAATCGTTAGGTATTCTAATAGAGATTCAGAATTTTTCAACGCATATTATAAATATATTAAATATTTTATAACTATTTAAAACTATATTTTTTGCATGGAATTACCTTTGGAAAAACGAATTTTAACAATTGTATGAAAATTTTTTCGATTCAATCAAAAAGCAAAATCGGTCAAATAAGTCCTGAAAAATAAAAATAATTTTTTTTTTTTTTCGAAATTTGGTCCCCTAACTTCTTAATTTTTAGTGTCCATTTCTTGTGACTTAAAATTCGTAACTATGAAAGCAAAAACAAATTTAAATCGTAGAGGAAAGAATGTTTCGCGTTGACATGTGGTAAACAATAATCAATTAACTGTGTGAAAAGTTATTCGTTGCAGGCATATGCCAATATGTAAAACGCTTTTGCAGGGCGAAACAGAAATCTTGGTAGAAAGTGTGCTTTCAGCTTTGCAGTGAAACGAAAACATAGGCAGACAAACAGCAGCCATGTGTTGCAATTTTTTTTTAAAAATGTAAGTTAGTTAATATTCGTTTCTCGGAAGCAAATTTAAAATTTGTAAATTTAAAAATAATTACAAATTTCAGCTATATTGTTTGAATCTTATATTTTCAGCCGATGGACTTACTCTTTTTCTCAAATAGAGAAATTAGCATTTCGCCGGACATAGATGTTCACTTTAAAAGCATCTTTGAAAAGAAAAGGGAATCGCAAGGAGAAATTTTCGAAGTATCTTTGTATTTATTTACAATATATATTAGCATCGAGTCCCCTGATTAAAATAGCCCTTTTTTTGTCCGTAAAATTATACAGTGTAACAATTAAAAAAAATAGAAATTTTGCAATTTTATGGGCATAACCATTTCGAAGTTCCTTCGAAACGGGGCATGATATATTTAGATAGAATACGTGGATGCAAAAAATGTACTTAAAACTTTATTTGAAAAATATTTAAATGAGTCAAAAGTCAATCGATGCATATAAAAATAACATTTTATATTAAAATATTCTTTAAATGTTTTGTTAAATGTGCATGAAATTTCTGATTTTTATTATCGAATAATTTTTGCTTTATGAGAGTAAGAAGTGTCGAATTTTTTTGAAACAGCGGTTACTGCTACAACTATTCTTCATTACAGAAGTAATTTTTACGATTACAATGTATGGTAAATTGCACCATACAGTACAAAATATATCGATAACAGAAAAAAAATTAGATTTAAATTTACATTAAAAGGAATCTGCACATTATGGGTATCAATATTACTGATTTTAGATTCTTAGAAACACACTTGAAAAAAATGTAAAGTATAATTAATTTAAATATTTTGAATTTGTTTGAGCCCCCCAGTCGGGGGAGACTTGACCCCTTGTCGGGCAGAGTCTGGCGCCATCCTTGATTTCAAGAATTAATACATTGATTCTTTGCTATTTTGTCTACTGCTTTAATTTCGTGTGAATGATTTTTACAATATAAATCAAACAATATATATTGTAAAAAAAGTACGTCACAGTAACAGAATTTAAATATACAAAAATAAACATATTTTTAAAGATTTTTGGTTGTATTGATTTAGTATAATAAATATCAATTAAATTTTTTTCATGAAAAAAATTAACTCTTTGCACCATGATGACCTATAGAATCAGTTATTCCAAATATGTTTCTGAGACACCATTTAGAAATATTGTCTCAGACTCAAAGGTAAATAACTATACTTCTAGCTGACAACACTAATTTTTTCCGCCTATAGAATAGAATACAGTGCATGCAAAATCGGAAAAAAATCGTTGCTCTGCTTTTCTTTTTCTGTGAAAAAAACTGACAATAATTACAACCTGTAAACATGACATAAAAATACTTTGTCATAAAAAAGTACTTCGATTATGCATTATTCAAGGTGCACACCTTTTGTATGGCAATTAAATGACATAGAAAAGAATTACACAAAAAAAAGGAAGATATTTTCAAAATTGGAAATGGTAAATAGAATGAATATGGGATTTTATATTTTTATTCGTTAGTTTATATATTCATTACTTTATATTCTTATATTCATTAGTCTATATTTAATTTTTATAAGTAGGATATGTTTGCTTTTTTTATTTCTTTATAGAACCTAACTTAGCTGGAAAAAAAATTGAAAAAAACTTATGTGTATAAGTATAAAAATCTATTACAATATAAATATTGCTTTCCCCCGAATTCCATTCTTTCATCCCTCTTCAAAGTCAAGAGATAGGAAATGACTGACGTATAATAGGAAATGAGCTATGGGATTGCAAATTCAGGTTTTTAAGTCGAACGTCATCGAACTAGTCACTCCTTCTATTCAGAATAGATAAGGGTAGGATTTCTTTTCTAGGGGGGTGGCGGAGTAAAAATTTTGACTCAAAAGGACAACGAGTTAGGAAAGAATCTCGATTTCAATGTAAACAGTGCAATGTCACTTTGTGTGTTGTACCTTGTTTTGAAGTATATCATACAATTGAGAATTTGTAATTTTTACACATGTTTAAAACATAATACAACTGATATTTTAATTAACATTAGCCTGTTTAACATTTTCTCATTTAAATAAATATTTTATTGCATAACTTCGTTTGTATTTTATAAATACTATTTAATTGAATAAAGTAAGCTATATATAAATGAATTTTAATGAAGTTGCTATATTTTGTATTTCTAACGAGGTTATCAGTATAATTTTATCTTTCATCTAATTTTCTTTTTTATTTTTAAATTATTACTAATACATTTAAGCAGATCAAATTTAGGAATAAAGTTTTCGGGATCTTTAGCTTCAAATTTGCAAAAAAATAAAAACTTATTGCACTACTTTTGTAACATATCAACTAATGAAAAGTTGCAATAACATTTTTTTTTTTTAAAATTACATTTTTTAAAGAAAAAAGTATTATACGTATTACTCTATGGTTTCAAATTATATGTGCTAAGAAATATTTCGTGTAATAAAACTTGCCTCCCTGTCCACTATATTTATTATTTATAAGAGTAACACTTTAAGAATATTTTATTTATAGTAATTAGCAACGTATTTAAGGAGCTTGTGGGTTATGGATATACTTGAGATTATGGTAGGGCGCAAGAACTTGTTATCACTTAAAAAAAAAACATATAAGAGGTTGCATTATGCCTTATAAAATAAATTACACCGTCATTTATGAATTCAAAGATATACAATTCCTAAGAATGAAAAAAAAAACATCATGTCTTTCATATTTATTCCCAAATATTATTATTATTCATCCTAAATTTATTGAAGCTCTTATTTTAAGTTTTATTATTTTCTTGCAGTCGAGAATTTCTCGAAAAGAATCTCAGAAAATACAGTGACAAATCTTCTCTGCATTTCACATTTCGCTAACTTAATGCAACACGTTCTGCTTATTACAGTACGTCCATTTCTTTTAGATCATCTTTCATAGTATTTTTGATCATAAATAGAAAAGAAAGCGATAGGCGAAACTCACTTCATCCGAACACTTATAAGCGGAGTCTAGATTATATTTACATCACAATAAAGCTTGTTTATTGCTCATTTCAAATGAAACTTCTAAAAACGATTTCAATAACTTAACAAGATCATCACGTAACTAGAAGTATCATTTACTTTTGTATTTAGACCGTCAATAGATGAATATTCTAGTACGAATGACAGTACTGTAATACTTAACTTGATTGTGTTAAATTAATGGAATATTAGGGGGAGTGGAAAGTAAGGTCATTTCGGTGCAGTTGGTATTTGTTACCAAGATTTTATTTTTAATCAACACTGTATTCACCCTCGTTATCAACAACTTTCAAATTCCGGATTGTTTAAAATGTATATCGTAATGTGAGTGACATAAAAAATTTAAAATTTATTTGATTATTTGCAAGGATGGAAAAAAATGTTTGGTATATTAAAACTCACTTAGTTATTTGAAGTTTTAACAACTTGTAATTTTTTTTTACATAATTTATTAAGAAAATTTAAATTTATTATTAAACTTAGTTGTTTTTACTGAAACAAGCTATAAATCGTTTTCTTTAAAATGTATATCGTAATGTGAGTGACATAAAAATTTACAATTCATTTGATTATTTGCTTGGATGAAAAAAAAAATATTTGGTATATTAAAACTCACTTAGTTATTTGGAGTTTTAACAACTTGTAATTTTTTTTTATATAATTTATTAAGAAAATTTAATATTAAACTTATTTGTTTTTACTAAAACAAGCTATAAATCGTTTTCTTTAAAATGTATATCGTAATGTGAGTGACCAAAAAATTTACAATTCATTTGATTATTTGTGGGGATGGAAAAAAAATATTTGGTATATTAAAACTCACTTAGTTATTTGGAGTTTTAACAGCTTGTAATTTTTTTTAATATAATTTATTAAGAAAATTTAAATTTATTACTAAACTTATTTGTTTTTACTAAAACAAGCTATAAATCGTTTTCTTTAAAATGTATATCGTAATGTGAGTGACATAAAAATTTACAATTCATTTGATTATTTGCTTGGATGAAAAAAAAATATTTGGTATATTGAAACTCACTTAGTTATTTGGAGTTTTAACAGCTTGTAATTTTACTAATTTAATAAAACGTATTTCCAAATGAAAAGAATTTCGATTTCCTCTCTATCCATGAAAATGTTTCAATATCATTAAACTAAAGTACAAATAAAACTAGTGTCATAGGTGACGGGATTTTAGACAAACGTTGAGAAAGTCCAGAACATTACATGAAGAGGAGAGAATGTTTTTAGAGTTAACTTCAATTGCAAGAATTGTTTTGAAATATATTTTGTAAGCAAAAAAAAAATTTTTTTTTAAAAAACAATTAATTACTTTAACTAAATTAGTTAAATATTATAGAAAATTGGTAATATTAAAAATTCATAAATTAGTTCATTAAATATTACATTATTATTTAGAGAAGAAATAATTTGCTGCAATTTACACTAAAATTAAATGAATTTTCGAAAATTATTTGAAATTTAAAAATACAAAACGATTTAAAACATTTAAAGATTTAGTATAATAAATTAAGCAATAAATATTGAATAAAATTAAATCTATCGAATAAGTTGAACAAAAAAAAAATAACCTGTTTATTAAAGGTAAACTTTTAGTTTGAGTGGGGGTTCAAAAATCAAAAAGAATGCAAAATATTCACATCTATTCAAACAGAAATACTATAGCACAGTGAGTGATTTACGATGACAGCTTATACGCCTCTCAATTTGTGAGCAGTAGGAGGTTGAGGGGGAAGGAAATATTCTAGAGGAGAAAAAGACGGGTTCGCCGCTCCAGAGGCAGATCGTGAACCCGTGAAAACACGGGCAAGCCGCTTTTAGCAAGGAAATGAAGCCCGTAATATAACGGGCTTGACGCCAGGAGGGTTAAGTATTTACAAAAGTTCACTGGCTGAAATACTTAAACCGATATTTTTCCATTAATCAAACCGGTTTTAACGTTTTAAAGGTAATTTGGTAATTTTCTTAGTTAGTTCATAAATTTTTAAGAATTAAAAAGCTTTTATTCCTTTTTTAAATCTCTGATCTATGATGAGTGCATTCATTTGATAAAAAAGTCTAAACATATACATACATTAGGAACGGAGATTTCTCATATCCTGTGTTTATATATATATATATATATATATATATATATATATATATATATATATATATATATATATATATATATATATATATATATATATATATATATATATATATATACATATGTATATATATATATATATATACATATATATATACATATATATATATATATATATATATATATATATATATATATATATATATATATATATATATATATATATATATATATATATATATATATATATATATATATATATATATATATATATATATCTGACTGTAAGATTAAATACTGTAATCGATACGCTTTGGCAGGGTGGGAGAACCGCGAGCTGCGCACGTGTCGACTTTGGAGAGGCCTGCGTTATGCAGTGACAGTCGTTCTAACACGTTGTTCAGATGACTTCTTTTGCTCCCTAAATTCATGAAAGAAATTTCGAATAGAGGAGAGTTATTGGAAAAGCTAAAGAACATAGGTGAAGAATGTTCCGATATAGAATCAGATGCAACAAATTGGGAACTATCACCTGAAGTTGAATTGGATTATATTCAGAGTAAGACATCTGATGCTGAAGACAGCGATGAAGAGGCGATCACCAGCGATGAAAACGAGAGTGTCATCAATGTGCCCAGGAAAAGATGTAGGGTGCTAAGTTGTTCAGACTCTACTGCAGAAACTGAAAGCATCTTTCAGGGGATCGAAACAGCTGCCGATGGTACTGTGTGGTTAAAATTTGACGAATGTGGTATTTCTGGAAGGTTATCATCTACTTGTGTTTTCAAGGATCTGAAAAGGAGCAAAAAGGAGCATTATGATAGATAATCTTGTCAGTGCATTCTCGTTGATAATAGATAACTATATTATCAAACATATAAAAAACTGCATAAGAAGAAGGCCGTCGAATTTTGGGGTACGATAGGACAACAGCATTACTGGAAATACGTGCATTTAGTGGGATTTTATATGCTCGTGGAGCCTACGAGGCAAAAAATTTAAAACTGAGTTACTTATGGTCAGCAAAGTGGGGTCCCGAACTAGCAAATCGTACGGTTCCTATCGAGCTAGCAAATCCTACGGTAAGAACTAGCAAATCCTACGGTAAGAACTAGCAAATCCTATGATTCAAGCAAATCCTACGATTTACGACAAAAGAACCGAAAGAAGTAGACGTCTCCAAACAAATAAATTTGCCTTGGTTACGAAAATATGGAACAAGTTCTTTGAAAATAGTCACGCTTGCTATCAACCGGGGCAAAATATAACAGTTGACGAGCTATTATTTCCAACAAAAGACAGGTGCAAGTTTATACAGTATATGCCTAATAAACCCAAAAATTTGGCATCAAATGCTGGCCTGCATCAGATGTTAGTAGCAAGCACGTTTTGAATGGTTTTCCGTACTCGGGGAAAGATGAACAACGACCATCGTCAATGCTTCTCAGTGAACACGTTGTTCTGAAACTTGTCGGTCCATATACAAGCTGTGGAAGGAACTTTTTCACTAGCATGTCACTCGCGACAAAATTATTGGCCAAAAAACAACGCTAGTTGGAACTATTAGAGGAAATAAAAGAGAACTACCCAAAGCAGCCAAACAAAAGAAGGATAACATACCTCGTTTTTTCACTCTCCTGTATAAATCACAAAATTGTGTCCTTACAATATATAAAAGCGAACCGAGTAAAAGAGTAGCTGTTCTAAATTCCAGGCATAAATGTGTGAAAATTGTTAAAAATAACAAGAAACTTTTTACCAGACTCTATTCAATTTTATAATAAAACAAAATTTGGAGTTGATATGGCGGATCAAATGGCCAGAAATTATACAGTAAAAACTAGTTCTTGTAGATGGCCCCTCCAAATACTTTTCAATATTTTTGATTTGGCTGCTATAAATCGTTGAAGCGACAGGAATAAAAATACAACGAAAACAGTTTTTGTTTCAGTTAGCAGAACAGCTTTCCACCGATTACAGAGCTTCAAGACAGAAAAAATTCATCAGAACGTGAAGACCCACAAAGATCTACTGCAACATCATCAAATACAAGATATTCTAACAAACGAAAAATTTGTCAAGTACGACGTTGCCATGATAACAAAACAAATAATATTTGTGAAAAATGTCAAAAGTATGTTTGCGGACGATGTACACATAAAAAGATTTCCACTTTCATTTGCTTAAAATGTGCAAATAAAGCATAAATTATTATTTTTTTCTAAGCGAAATAATATAAAAAATATTAATATAAATATATATATATATATATATATATATATATATATATATATATATATATATATATATATATATATATATATATATATATATATATATATATATATATATATATTCTCACATAAATCTGCTTTTACTCAAAGTTATGAGCAAAAATTAAATATAAATTTATTAAATTAATCTTAAAAATTAAATTATAAAATAATAAATAATAAAATTAAATAATATTAATTCAAAATTTAACTAAACTTAAATTATTTCATACGAAAAAAAAAAAAACTGTACTTAACGTTTAATCGAACCAAAATGAATTTATTTTATTATTAGTTGAGTTTCAAACTACTTCATTTTTCGTCTGTAACAATATAAAACTACTGGTAAAACCCTTGTCGGAGGTGTGCAACATTCTTATGGTTGATACAGCATCCGGCTATGATCCCTATAGTTCGACCTCAGCCTCCTTGAAAAAACAACTCCTTCACTCTCTTTTCACAATGGAGATCCCAAATAACGATCACTACTTGATAGTTCGCAGCATAACACTACTTCGCCTCATTTCACGGTTTGCCACGATTAAAAAAACAAATCACCTAAGTTTCGCATAGCATCAAGACCAGAACTGAAAATAAATTTTGAAATCATAATAATAATTTATGCTTAGTGGTCATATATTTCAAAACAAAACATTCACAGGCAGATCTGTATTTTGAATTTCATGAAAGCTTTAGAGTATAATTTTAATTTTAGCGGTCAAGGACTGGAACACTTTTTAACCGTAATCAAGCTGTGGAATTTTTCTAGAGTATTGAAATGTATTAACAATTATAAAGAATTTCACCATGTCTCCTACACTAAATAAATCTACACTAGTTCAACTAAATAAATGCTTAAAAACTATTTCAATCACAAACATTAAATGAAGATATATGAATCTGTGCCTATAACATTTTTCTATAAAATGTGAAGCCACGAAATTAATGTTATTCGTATTCAAAAAAGTATTAATCATTAAAACAAATTGTAATGGCTGATTGTAACATACGTAAAAGGAATGTATACAAAATATAATTTTTTGCTCTAAATGTATTTAAATCTACCTATCCATTCGAAAATTTATTCTATAATTCAAGTGTTTATACAATGTACACAATTTCAAACAAAAAATATTTCTCATTGTGAAAAAGCATTATTTACATCCGGAAATAAGAATAAATAATAGGAGGCAGAATTCAAATTCTCCATCCAAGCTCATGATCCATAAATATTCTATATAAGTTCATTCAAATCAAAGATTCGAAATTTAGCATGAATATTTCGAAAAAGAAACAGATATTTTTAAGAATTATGAAATATAAAATGCTAAATATAATAGTTCTGCATACTGTAAGGCACATTTCAGAATTTTAAATATTTATTACCCACGCTCGATTTATACAAAATTGCTTTATTTTAAATATAAATGCGAATTCAAGAAGTAAAAATTGTCCCTTCTACTAAAAGTAAATCATTTCTAAAATGATTTACATCAACAGTTTTTTTTTATGAAGACAATATTGAAATATTATATCCTGACATGGATATTTCTTTAATTTAATCAAATGCATTTATTTCAACAAAAAAAATTATTATGTATTTGCTATATTTTGCTGAATATGTGTTTAGAGAAATAAATATTCAGTAACTTATAAAATGAACATTCAGTAGTATATAAATATAAAACAATCAGTTGCTTTCAGTTTAGAAATATTCTGAAATATGAATTGAATTAAACGAGACATCCAAATCCAAATACTGCAATTTCTTTTTGTTATCTAGTCTAATTTCTACACGGAACTTACTTATTAAAGGACGAAAATGCTTACTGTCATAATGAGCGGTAGTTTCGCCTAATAAGTGCTGCCTAGATGTTCCCCTTGATGTAGTAAAAATCTGTTTCTAGAAAAAAAAAAACATTCTTTTCGTCGAACCTAATCCCGTACTAAATAGGAAAGATATTTTTTTTTTAAATTTTCACGAAAATCTAAATAATTATAATTCTTTACTCATTAAGTATTTCTTTAACAGTAATTTAGACGCTTCTTTGCTTTCTTGTTTAGATCTAGACTTAAAAGGTTGCTATGTGTGTTTTTCCATAATTTTGATTTAAAAAAGACGGTCGTTTTGGCCACACTAGCACCACTACATGGCACTAGTGTGGAAAAGCTATGATGCTTGTGTAAGCAATCTTTACAAGTTAAGTTGTCATTTACTTTAACTCAGAAAGTCATATATACAGCCAAAACAAAATTAACTTCAACGCAAGCTATATGGAAGAAAAAATATTGATATATATAAATTAAAATGCTAATTTGTAATAGATTAATAAAACTTGACTAGCACAAACTCATTAACTTTTATTGAGTTATTGTTGTTAAGAAGTTTCAATATATTTATATTGATATCATTAATTGTTTGATTTTGATTTAATTGATATATTAATTTCAATCCAAGCCATATGGAAGAGTAAATATTGATATGAATTTATTATAATACTAATTTGTAATACATTAATAAAACTTGACTAGCACAAAGTCATTAACTTTTATTGAGTTATTGTTGTTAAGAAGTTTCAATATATTTATATTGATATCATTAATTGTTTGATTTTGATTTAATTGATATATTAATTTCAATGCAAGCCATATGGAAGAGTAGATATTGATATGAATTTATTATAATACTAATTTGTAATAGATTAATAAAACTTGACTAGTACAATCTCATTAACTTTTATTGAGTTATTGTTGTTAAGAAGTTTCAATATATATTTATATTCATCTCATATCATTGAGATTTAAAAATTTAAAAAAAACTGAATTTGCTAACTTATTAATGAACAAATCCACTTAAGGCATGTCCACACAAGTCCCATTACGTGTCAACACTAACTCCGCGAAAACATATGTTTGCTTATGCCTAATGATGTTTTATATAATAGAGCTAATATAATAGAGAAAATGTTATTATTGAAATAATTAAAAATACATTATCATTCACAACATATTATCACCTTCAGTTGAAATTCTGAAAATAAAAAGTGTTAATAAAAGAGTGAATAAAAGCTTTAAAAGTTACTTTTGTACCTTAAGAACCTTCTTTTACAATTTCCTTCTGAAGTATTCTCACTCAGTTTGTATGGAAATGAATAGTGCTCAAAAATGAAAAAATAAAAATTATATTTTTAAAAACCACGTTTTCATAGTTGAGAATAATAATTGAAAAACAAAAATATGAAAAACGAAAAACGTGGGGAGCATGCAATACATAACAGTTACAGTATCTGTGCTCATGAGAATATGTGTATGTATATCTGTAATTGTATCTGAATGTGGATGTGGATGTGGAATATGTTCGTTTATATGCATGTGTATGTGGATGTATATGTGGATGTGGTTGTGCATGTGTATGAGTAAGAAAATGTGTATATGTACTGTTATGTATTTCATGCGCCCCACGTTTTTCGTTTTTCAAATTTTTGTTTTTCAATAATTTTTTCTCCACTACAAAAACGTGATTTTTAAAAATATTATTTTGATTTTGACTTTTTTTTGTACTTCCTTCCAAAATCTCAATTTTTTCATTCACTGTACACAAAACTTTTCAACTGACATGTGACACTAATTTGAAATAATCGAATCAACAACAAAAGACAATCGCGAAAATATTAGTTTTTCTTTAATTTTAAATTTATTTTACTTTGTACGCCTTTTTTCTCTTCATTTTCTTACATTGTCATCCAATTCTGAACTATGTGCCAAATTTGAAGTCTGTAGCTAGTCGAGAAGTTAGTTTAAAATCGATTTCAAAATTCCCCCAGAACAGACATACACGAAGGCAAGTTGAAATAAGCGTGGTAAAAATGGTACACCTTGAATAACTTTTGATCTAACAATCGGGTCGTCACGTTTTAAGACTCAACTTTAATGGTTTACGGGGATGATATCAAATATGCTAATAAATTAGTGCATTCGATATTTTAAGTTACGAAATCATACCCGAATACGTACTTGTTCTTAATAAACAAACCTTTCTTTCGACTCAATCGGATTTCTGACCCTCCCCCTAGTTAAAGGGGGCAACCTCAATCTTGGAAATATGAACCCAATAGTTTGATCAGGAGAGCAGTCCTGAGTTCTGACTCCTTTATGTATCCACCCCCCTTTTTGCGTATATCTCTAGAATTGTTATAGTGAATCAAAAAAGTTTTGCACACATAATAATAAAATTCGCTTATCTGAACCTAATCCCGCGCAAACCAAATTTCATTTAAAACATTTTCTTAAAATAAAATAATAAGTATTTATTAAAAGTTATATTTTGCAGGGAATTATCTTTGAATAAAAGTATTTTATAACAGTGTGCAAAACTTTTAATTCGTTTAAAAATGTTTTCGAGTTATGGAGAAATACTTAACAAATAAAATTAACGTTAAGGAGTCTAAACTTTGAACCGGTCAGAAGTTAAAGGTATGTTTATTCACTGAAAGTGTCTGATTTTGTAAATTTAAATATCGTCTGAACTAATGAATTAGCATATTTCAGGTCAACACTAGAACCATTAAGATTCAGTTTCAGAACATAAAGATCTGATTATTAAATCAAAAGTTATTGAGGGTGATCTGTTTATTTTTTTGAGCTCTGTACACCGGTATTGTCAATTTACGATAATCTCACCGAGAAGATTAGAACGATACGGGTCGCATTCATTTCATCGAAAATCACTTCATCGACACACCATTTCATCGACACCACTTAATCGACAGGCCGTTTCATCGACTAGGTCATTTCGTCGACAGGCCGTTTCCTCGACAGGGTTGTTTCGTCGACAGGCCATTTCGCCGACAGGGTCATTTCGTCGACAAGTCATTTCGTCGACAGGGTCATTTCGTCGACAGGGTCATTTCGTCGACAAGTCATTTCGCCGACAGGATCATTTCGTAGACAGGGTCATTTCGTCGACAAGTCATTTCATCGACAGGGTCATTTCGTCGATAAGTCATTTAGTCGACAGGATCATTTCATCGACAAGTCATTTCGTCGACAGGGTCATTTCATCGACATATCATTTCGTCGACAAGTCAATTCGTCGACAGGTTCATTTCGTCGACAGGGTCATTTCGTCGACAAGTCATTTCATCGACAGGGTCATTTCGTCGACAGGGTCATCTCGTCGACAAGGTCATTTCATCGACAGGGTCATTTCGTCGACAGGGTCATTTCTTTGACAAGTCATTTCGTCGACAGGGTAGTTTTGTCGACAGGGTCATTTCGTCGACAGGGTCATTTTGTCAACAGGGGTCATTTCGTCGACAATATTAAGAGAAGATTATTTTGTAGGCAAAGTCATGCGTAATTTTGAAACTAGTCTTATGATTCTTTTACAATAGACGTTATGCCCCTTGCCCTTTTTTGTAATTTAGTATATTTCTGATGAAATTTTTTAAGCCTCGCCTGATGCAAAATCTTAATAGTATGTTGAAGTTGCCGGAAAAAGCATTTCATTTGAAAATTGCCTACTCCTCTACTCATATCACGTTGCAAAAACGAAACATTAATTGTATTTTACACATTTAAGTTGTATATTACACAATTTTTTTCTAATCATATTTAACGCATTTGTTTCTAAGATTAATTTTTAATGTACATTATTGTAGATTATCATCGCAAAAGCAACTGCAACAACTATTGTGAATGATTCTTGATGTAGGGAGTGAATGACGGGTGAAATTAGGAAGGAAAAAAAAGACGGTATAAAATGAATCTGTGAGATAATGAAACCATGTGGTCGATAGATAATTTCAATGACAAGGTTTTTTAGTCAACAGGCCATTTCAGCTGCAAAAATTTTCTGTCGATAAAAAAGAAAATTATACTTATATAACGTTCCCCCGCAATGAGTAAAACGCATTAATACAGTTTAAAATCTTGTCCAAAAAAAAAGAGAAGGAAAAGGAACTAACTTTTGCAATGATAACAATGGTGATGTTTACAAAGAATTTAATCCAAAAACACAAACCTTTTAGATAGTTAGCTAGTAAGATTACTTCTTGTTTTATCAAAAATTTATATATTCCCTGTGTTTAGATATTTATTTTTTTCAAGCTCAGTTAATTTTTTTTCATATGCAAGTCATCGTTAATTTTGTTACTATTGACATATTAATAAAATTTTCTTACATGAAATTTCAATATTTATTTATTTTCTCTTTAAAAGAAAGATCGATATAGGAAAAAAACAAACTAAGTTGTATGAGTGGCTATTACAAAGGTTGGCGAGCGAAGTGAGCAACGGGCTGAACTTCCTAGTATTATAAAAATCTTGGGGAAAAAATGCATGAGGGGAAAAATAAAATGAAAATCCAACTTGGAAAACATATTGGGAAATAATGTTGATAAAAATTTTTGTTCTAATCCTCTTCCTCATGTCTTTGTCAGCTATTCTGCTGAAGAGGGAAGTTTCTGACAATTCTTGTGAAATTTAAATGAAATATTATTTGAAACAAAAATCTTGTTCTCGCATTTCCAGTTTATTTTATTTCTTATTTAATTAATTATTTATAGCGTTTTGGCGTTTAATAGTTTAATATGTATTTTATCCTATATGTTCCCTAAACATTTGTAAGTTTTTCTACCTTATAAAATAAACTTCGTTAATGTAAAAAAAAAGAAAAAAAAAGAACAAACTCACAATGACTCCACATCCTCGGATGCGATGCAATCGAAATGATATAAAAAATGGTTTTAAATCAGAGGAGGGGAGGAAACCTGTCTAATTGGTTTTTATGATCTAAAACATTTGGGAAAAAACGCAATTTACTACGATATAACAAATAAATTGACTTTTGAGTTTATAATTGAGGAGAGTTATCTATATGCATCTGATTTTATTCTCATTAATGTTTTATTAAAAAAAGTTTAGCAAACTTGTTTTTTAACTCAAATATTAAAATGTTTTTCTTTTCGATTTGCAAGAGAATAAAAATTTATTTAAATTAATAAAATTTGCAGTGAGAGTATATATTTTAAAGGCGAGCAATAAGTCCTTTAAAAAGTGTAAATGGAAATGTTTTTAAATATCATGTTTGATATGTGTCCTGATAAAGAAATGTGAATTTTTGTTACCAAAACGAAAAAAGTGGAATTTTAAATGTTGATAGAATATTTTGTGAAATTTTGCCCTTGTGGTTTTTGCTATGCGTGGAAATTTTTATAAATTGTTTTTTTCATTTGTAGTCTATGGAACAAACTTGATATTTTAAATACATATGCATTTTTTATTTTCATTTTTTCTGCATTTTAGTTTTGAGTCTCCTGGCTTGTTCAGGCAGAAAATAATCAAAATTTTGATTGGCGATAAGTCGTGCTAATAGTGGTCAGTAAACGTTTGAAAATTGTGTTTTCATCCTGTGTAGAAAATCAGTTAAAAATTTCAGCAATTATACTAGTAAAAAATTGGTCAAATTTTAATTGCAAGATTTTTTTTTCTTTCTTGTAGAGTAGGAGTTATTTATTCTTACGTTTAAATTCCAAGCTTGACTTTTTGTTAATTTTCTTTTAAGCAAAATGTGTCTAATTTAAATCCTGCAAATAAGAAATGAATTAATTCATCATTTACTTACTACTATTATTATTCTTATTAAATTATACTATTATTATTTAATTATAATAATAGTATAATTCTAAAATAGTATATTTTGATAGTATTAGATTAGAATTGAATAATTAATACTATTATTAAATTCACTATTCATAGAAAAAAACATATTTTGTGAAGACCAAACACTAACAGGCTTGCAACGTTACGCCCGTGCGTAGCACTTGAAAGTGCTACGCACGGTGAGTAGCACTTGAAATACGAAGGTGAGTAGCACTTGAAATATTGTGGGAATCTACTACCGCCTCGGTAAATACCTAATCATCAAGTTTGTGTTCCTATTGTTCTTCGAAATCTCTAATAGCAGTAATGAAACTAAGATTCAATTCGATTGTTCGAATACGCATATTCCTGTCCTAATGTTAAAGATGCTGAACAAAAAGTTTAAAATTGCAATTAAAGTGAACATTAAGAAATTACTTTTCCATCATAAAAAACCTAGAATTTTTTTTTCTACTTATGCAGATAAAATAATTAGGTCTATGATTATTTTCATTTCTGTGAGAATTCGACTGATGTCTATGCTTTTGTTAAAATTTTAAAAATGTTGAAAATTTTTACAGCAATAAATTTAGCTTTCCTCTCCCTGAAATAGTGTCTAAATTTTCATTGAAATATATTTTTATTACTTTTAATTCTAAAAATAAATTTTATTAATTTGATTTGATATTAAAAACAATTTGATTGTTAACGTCACACTATATTAACTGTAACCACGGTACGGATATCATGCTTGGTAATGTTCCGAAGACAATCCTTACCTATCCTAAAAATAAGTGTCGAGCTATTACGATTTAGATACAGAAAAGTAGATTTCGATACATCAACCGTTTAAACGCTTCTCAACTACCTATTAATTAATTTAAAAAGCGAACTTCTTTTAGTGCAATTGGAACGATAAACCGCCATAAAGAATTTTCAGGGTGCGTAGCCAAATCTTTGAATCAAAAATAAGCACTTTTTAAAAACTTTTCAAGCACTTTACAAAGATTTTCAAGCACTCAAAAAATTCATATTCAATCAATGATGTTATTGAAACAGTCTTAGCATTTAAAAAAACCCAAAAAGAAACTGGCGTAAATAAAAACAATCAGTACTTTCCCACATCACCGAGTGAATTGAACTTGACCCTGAACTCAGAACAAAAGTACCCTTACCCCCTACGTCAAAAAAAGTGTAGAAGTAAAATGAAATAAACAAGAACAAAACTAAAACAAATTAAAAAGAAAAACATTTCATAAGGATCTGATATTCTCTATCCGAATTGGAGCACTCGGGTTTCGGTCAAACTCCCCATTTTTTGTGAAATGCATGGAATCCGCCAGATATCACTGAAGGGAAAAAAAATTATTTGGAAAAAAAGCACTTTTTAAAAACGCCAGCTGAAAAAAGCACCTTAAAAGCTTTTAATAACAAAATCCCCCCAAAAAACACCTTTAAGTACTTTTTACAAACGCTACGCACCCTGATTTTACTTTAGTATAAAATTAAATAAGTGCATTTTTCTAATTAATAATAGAAATATTTAGATTAAATCTCTATATTAGTTTCATAATTACGCATGACACTATCAACGAAATGACCCTGTCGACGAAATGACCCTGTCAATGAAAAGACCCTGTCGACGAAATGACTTGTCGACGAAATGACCCTGTCGACGAAATGACCATGTAAATGAAAAGACCCTGTCAACGAAATAACTTGTCGACGAAATGACCCTGTCGACGAAATGACCTTGTCGACGAAGCGACCCAGTCAATGAAAAAACCCTGTCGACGAAATGACTAGTCGACGAAATGACCCTGTCGACGAAATCACTTGTCGACGAAATGACCCTGTCGATAAAATGACCTTGTCGACGAAATGACCCTGTCGACGAATTGACCCTGTCGACGAAATGATCCTGTCAATGAAAAGACCCTGTCGACGAAATGACCCTGTCGACGAAATGACCCTGTCGACGAAATGACTTGTCGACGAAATAACCCTGTCGACGAAATGACTTGTCGACGAAATGACCCTGTCGACGAAATGACTTGTCGACGAAATGACCCTGTCGACGAAATGGCCTGTCGACGAAACAAACCTGTCGAGGAAACGGCCTGTCGACGAAATGACCTAGTCGATGAAATGGCCTGTCGATGAAGTGGTGTCGATGAAATGGCCTGTCGATGAAGTGATTGTCGATGAAATGAACCAGACCCGAACGATACATTTTGTTTCTTTCCTTATAATTTTATTGAATTTCATTTAAAAATTAACCTCTTTATTGACTTCTAAAGAACGTTTATTTAACTCAATTTGCGAAATTAATTTCATTTTAAAACATGTGAAACGTAAACTTCTTTTTTTTATTATTTTATTCTTATTTAATTTGAATTCACAACCGTTCTTTTGTTTCGATTTAATTATATAAAGAGAATGAACTGTACATACAAAAATATTTAAAAAACACTGTTTAAAATTAATGTTTAATAAGACAATTTCAGTTTTTATATGGAAAAGAAGTCCTAAAAAACTACACATTTATTTAGAACCAAATGTATATTTTATTTTAATCTAACGATTTTCTATTTTATTTGTAACTAAGAAATAATTACTAACAGTAATGTTTAAGATAAACACAAAGAAAAAAATAGCAAAAATGGAAACTAGTGAAAAAGAATAATTTAAAATATTTGCATTTTAAAATATTTAATATTCAAGTTAAGAGACTTATATTAAACTAAATTACTATGAAAGTTGTCTTTAAAAAAATTATATTATTCGTTTACAATATTAATTTATTTACAAATTAAAATAAGGTTTTATTTAAATGACGAATAAACATGCGTTCACCTTTTAAAAAACGTATAGCATTTTTTAAAAAAAAACTCTACATTACATCATAATTTTTTTATACTCTGGAAAATGATATCATTAAACCATTTTGGTAAGATATTAAAATAATATTAAGAATGGAAACTAATAAACAGAAGCTAAAATTAATTTTTCCGTTTGTAAAATATTCGATAAGGAAAAAAATAAGTAAATTTAACAAAATGTTTATTTAGAAAGGAGTTTTTATTTTAATGTAGCAATTCAGTTAAACAATAAAACATCTTTTACAGAAAAATAATACATTGTTAAAAATTATTAAAAATTGAATTCAGTTCTTTTTCCTTTCGTATGAAAATCAATGAGCTACAAAAAGATGTGGTTAGTTTTGATTCAAATTATTCTCCATAACAAAAAAATCGACGCACCAAGAAGCAATCATCCTATTGCTTTGAAATTTCGTATGCATGAATGTTTTGAACAGATATGGCTGGGATGATGCCGACTGGGGACTTTTAGTCTTTAGCGACTAATCCCGCTTCCAATCGTTTCCTGATGATCATCGAAGACGTGTTTGGAGACTGAGCTGGCAGAGGGGGGATCCTGCCTTCACTATTGCGCGCAACACCGGCCCTCAACAAGGCATTATGGTCGTAGGTGCCATTTCCTTTGACAGCCGGACCCGTTTGGTAGTCATTAGAGGTACACTTACTGCACAGCGGTACATCGACGACATTCTAAGACCTGTTTTGCTACCGTTCCTTTTGCAGCACCCTGGGCTGGGTTTTCAGCAGGACAATGCCAGACCACATACGGCACGTTTTGCTATGAACTGTCAGCAACCTTGTCAAACTCTTCCTTGGTCTGCCAGATCACCAGATCTCTCTCCCATCGAGCATGTCTGGGATATGATGGGAGGGCAATTGCATCTGGCACGGAATGTTGATGACCTCGTTCGACAATTGGATCGAATTTGGCAGGAAATACCGCAAAAGACCATCCGGGAGCTTTATTGGTCTATGCCACGCCGTGTGGCAGCTTGTATCCAGGCTAGAGGCGGGTCAACACCTTGTTGAACTGTAACTGTTGCTACTGCAACTCTGCAATAAATTATTCAATTGTTCTGAAATTTTAATCATTTACTATTCTGTACATTGTCTTCCTATCCACCAATTTTCGTCTCAATCGGACATTTCCTTCTTGGTGCGCCGATTTTTTTGTTATAGAGTGTATTTGATAATAATAACAGTTTGCGATCTAAGCAAAAATCGAAGCATTTAATATAAATTTGGTCATTAATTAAATATTATTAAAGGAAACGTTATTTTAAAATTCCACCAAATTGTTTCGAAAGAATTTTTGTTTAGATTTGATAGGACTGAAAATCGCTTAGATATAGCTATGATGGTAGTTACTATTCGTATCAAACACTTGATTATTATAGCGATGAGTGAATAAAATAAAAATAAAATGTTTCATATAAATTTCGTAGAATATCAAATTATTGTTAAAAGATGCATTATTTTAAAACTCCACCTAATTATTAAAATTGAAGCTTTGCTCTTATTCTCTAGAAATGAAAGTTAATGAACGTAAGCAAAAATTGTATTGTAATTACTGTTTATTTAAACTTTTGATATTTAAAAAAAATGTCAGATCTTTCATGTCCTGTAATGGAAAAAGAGGGAGTGAAACGGAGAAAGGATAAATTGCGTTCTGCTTAACGTTAAGCCTCTGTACGAACAGACTTTAATCAGGCCATTAATTACCATCATCTTTAGACCTCTGAACAAATTTGTGATAAGGTATTACGTTTTGAAGAATAAAAAAATTAAAGATGGTCGTCTAATACTTGCCACTTGAGAGGAAAAATAATTAAAACTTAGCTGCAAATTCTAATGTATAATAAATAGGTATTGCAAATCAATCTTTTAAAAATATAAATACCAATTTAAATTATGAGCCATCAATTATATTACACTCTATAACAAAAAAAACGACTCACCAAGAAGGAGTTCCGATTAAAACGAAAATTGGTGGATAGGAAGACAATGTACAGAATAGTAATTGATTAAAATTTCAGAACAATTGAATAATTTATTGCAGAGTTACAGTAACAAGTTCAATAAGGCGTTGACCCGCCTCTAGCCTGGATACAAGCCGCCACACGGCGTGGCATAGACCGATAAAGCTCCAGGATGGTCTCTTGCGGTATTCCCTGCCAAATTTGATCCAATTGTAGAACGAAGTCATCAACATTCCGTTCCAGATGCAATCGCCTTCCCATCATATCCCAGACATGCTCAATGGGAGAGAGATCTGGTGATCTGGCAGGCCAAGAAAGAGTTTAACAAGCTTGCAGACGGTTCATAGCCGTATGTGGTCTGGCATTATCCTGCTGAAAAACCAGCCCAGGGTGCTGCAAAAGGAACGGCAGCAAAACAGGTCTTAGGATGTCGTCGACGTACCGCTGTGCAGTAAGTGTACCAATAATGACGACCAGAGGGGTCCGGCTGTCAAAGGAAATGGCACCCCAGACCATAACGCCTTGTTGAGGGCCGGTGCTGAGTGCAATAGTGAAGGCAGTATCCCCCTCTGCCCTGTGCGTCTCCAAACACGTCTTTGATGATCGTCAGGACACAGTTGAAAGCGGGATTCGTCGCTAAAGACTACACGTCCCCAGTCGGCATCATTCCAGCCATATCTGTTCAAAACATTCATGCACACGAAATTTCAAAACAATCGGATGATTTCTTCTTGGTGCGTCGATTTTTTTGTTATAGAGTGTATTTCTTATTTAATTTTTTGCAATCAGCGTAAAATAGATGTCAAACAAGAATAATACAAAACAACGCAAAGAAACACCACTTTTCAAATTACAATGTATGTTGTTAAAATTAATAAAAAATCTCAAACAATTCTTCTTAAACATAATTCCAATTATAAGTTCTTAATTGTTATTTTAAGAAGTTATGTTTAAGAGGAAAAATAATTAAACTTCTGTGGTCAACTCTAATGTATAATAAATAGGTATTACAAGTCAACCTTTCAAAAATACATATACTAATTTAAATTATGAGTCAATAATTATGTCATTTTGTATTTGAATTTTTAAAATCAGAGTAAAATAGACGTCAAAGAAGAACAATACTCCACAAACAATACACCACTTGTCAAATTGTAATGTTAGATGTTGAAATAAGTGAAAAATCTCAAACAATGCCTCTTAAACATAATTCTTATTAAAACTTCTTAACTGTTTGTGTAATTAATTATGTTTGTGTACAATAATTATGTCATTTCGCATTTGAATTTCAAAAATCAGAGTAAATGGACGTCAAAGAAGAACAATACTCCACAAACAATACACCACTTGTCAAATTGTAATGTTAGATGTTGAAATAAGTAAAAAATCTCAAACAATGCCTCTTAAACATAATTCTTATTAAAACTTCTTAATTGTTTGTGTAATTAACTCATTTTATCAAAAGTAAAAATACACTGGAAGGGGTATTTCACTTCGCTAGATTGCAATTTTTAAGGGCGGATATATATAAAATGCAAAATAATTTTTTTAATTCATAAATGTCTTGATAACTTCGAAAATCTTATATTTGATCTCTCTCAATTCATCGTTAAAAATGCAGGCGAAATTCTAATTCACTTGCCTAGATAAAAATATCGAGCAAATGAAATACGTAAAAAAAAATTAAGTAACGAATAATTTTAAATGAAATGCTTTACATAAAATAAAATATTTGCTTTAAATATGTCACAAATTCTAGATAAAATAAAGCTCTGTAATGAAATTTAACGATTTTCCCCGTAGTGCATGATATATCTCATTTTCGTAATACAATCACCAACATCATACACTTTAAAGAAACGTATAGATAAAAAATGTAAACATTTTTCAAAAAAGTCCTATAAGTATAAGAATGGATTCATCAGGTTTGAGCTAGAAAAAATACATCTTTCTTTCTAAGTGTATTTAATTTTAAGCAAAGCTCTGACATTAATCTCATAAAAAAAATTTGTAATAAGGAATAATATTTGTTAAAAATGAAAAAAAATTTGTGAAAGCATTTTCTAGTCGCAAATGTAGATTACGGTTTTTCATTCAAGCTATCAATTTTCAGAAATATATATGCATTACCAATTTTCAACAAAAAAAATGCTGTAATCCTTTCATTAAATCAATGCCTAAAAGCTAATTTAGGTTATCTTCGTTTACATTAAATAACTTTGAGATGATTCATAAAGTATGCATATTTTTTTAAGTTTTAATTTGTTTCACAGCTTTAATTTTTTTTAAGTTTCAAGTTTTCAAATTTTATTTTAAGTATAACATAAGAAATTGATTGACAAAACTATTAAAACCACTAGTTTAAACATTTTTAGTTTTTAATTATCTGCATCAAGCAGATAAAGTTTTTTTTTTTAAATATTACACATGAAGCTATGTGAGTTAATACAACCTTTCTTTCTAAGTAAAATCACAGCTCTAAATGTTCGCATGAGATGGGATTCAGGGAACACGAGTCTTATTATAGAAAGGAATCTGCTTTTGCAAAAAATACTGTTTTTTTTCCTCACAAATAAAAGTTCAATTTTTAAGGTATTGAGGATTGCCAAACAATATATTTTTTAGATAAGAGATCTGTTCAATAATCTGTTGATAACACTTAACAAAATAATAAAGCTTCATTTTTGCAGCAATAAATTACATAATGTGCACCTATTTTTAAACGTTTTGCAGTATCGGACCAGCTGCAAAACGCTGATGAAAAAGTTGAGCCTGTTTGCTTTCCTTTAATATCAAGCTCAAATAAGTTTTAAAATTTCATCGTTTGGATGAGATTTCTTTTTTGCAATAAATTATTTGAGGATCTTTTTAAATCGAGCAAAATGTTACGTTTAAAAATTCTTACTACAATTAACGCTAGCATACACAGAGAAAAGAAAATTCTGATAAAATTACCATACTATATGGTAATGAAATTTTTGGTGCAAAAAAATATACCATAATTCTGGCTAATAAAACCATAATATAGGCTACAGAAATCACTCGTCAAGTAATTTTTATGTTCACATGTGAATTGTTCACGATAAATTCTAGTTTTTTGTATACCAGACATTTATTAAAAAATACAGAACTGAAAAATAAGTTTAACCGAATGAATGGTTTATATGCCATGCTTCAAGTTATCGTAATAAAATTAGCAAATGATACCACATTTACCAAATCATATCATACGCTATAAAACCATATTTTATTGTTAATTTTGTCAAAATCATTACCAAAGCTGCTCAATAAAAGTTACTGAGCATTTTGGTGTTCCCATAAAACCAGAAACGTAGAAAATTGCACCACATTCTGGTAGTTTCGATCATACTTATTCTCTCAGATTACACAAATTTGTGCAAGTCAAAAATTTGCACTGCATTTCGTGTACTACGAGGGTCAACCGTAAAGCAAGTTTCAAGCAACCCATAAAATAAACCAAAACATCATTAAGCAAAAAGATTTTTTGCAAAAGATACAATACTACTCAACTTAAGCAATATCATAGTCTAAAATAATGAATACAATACTACTCAACTTAAGCAATATCATAGTCTAGTATAATGAATACAATACTACTCACCTTAAAGATACCATACTACTCAACTTAAGCAATATCATAGTCTAGTATAATGAATACAATACTACTCAACTTAAGCAATATCATAGTCTAGTATAATGAATACAATACTACTCAACTTAAGCAATATCATAGTCTAGTATCATGAATACAATACTACTCAACTTAAGCAATATCATAGTCTAGTATCATGAATACAATACAACTCAACTTAAGCAATATCATAGTCTAGTATCATGAATACAATACTACTCAACTTAAGCAATATCATAGTCTAGTATCATGAATACAATACTACTCAACTTAAGCAATATCATAGTCTAGTATAATGAATACAATACTACTCAACTTAAGCAATATCATAGTCTAGTATCTTAAATGTGTAGCCGTATGGAGTGTAGAAATGGCACCACTGGGTTAAAGCTGTCTCAACTTTTTCACATGTGATAATGTGATGACCGGACAAGACTTTCTTCAGATGCAAGAAAGTAGCTCAGAGATAGATCAGGACTACATATTGCATGGTCAAACATCCTTCGGTAAAACTCTGGAAATAGATTTTTGTAAAATTCTCCGCATGCGGTTGAGCGTTGTCATGTACCAGTATATCGCCTCTTGCAACTGAAATTGCACTTTCTCTACATTTTCATGGAGCTGAAATAATTCCTGTCCGGTTATAAGATTTTCACAGACAAAGACATGCAAACAGCTGTGACACTCTTGCTCCATTCCCAGGTGGCAGAAGACTTTCATGATACAAGACGGCGAAACTTTCTTCCGCGGAATGACAAACGTTGAAATTCTGGAGGCAATTTCTGGAGGCTGAAATTCTTCTCTTTATTTCGAATCGGGTCATAAAACTTCTATCATAGCTTTTCATCTGCCTTTTTGGTGGCCATATATTTTTTCTCTCCCCATATTTTTTTTAATTCATTTATAATCATCTTTCGCCAAGTGTGAGAAAAGATCTTCGTCTTTTCTCATTGTTCTAAGGGTTCCAATCAAAAACTTTTTTTTTTACTTTGAATTTCTCATATTTACATAGAACATGACCAATCCATTTTCCGTGTTATTTCTTTTTTAAATTTCATTTTCATTTTTTTTTCTGTTTTGTTTTTCCAACAAATTAAATTCTTCTGTTTTTCTTTTCTTCACAAGTTTAATAGAACCAGCTGATATGTAAGATTCTTGAAATGTCATTAAAAAATCATTGAAGGTTTTTCATGCTGTTTAGACATACTTATGAGAATAATTAGATTGATTGCTTACTTTGATTAAAAAGGGTTTTTTTATCAAATAGTTCAAAGTTTTAATTTTTGTAATCAAACATTAGCACTTTTCAAATATTGTCTGTTTTAATTTTAAAAGGTCGTGGTAGCCCAGACGGTAGACTCCGGTCCAGAGGAGCCACTATACATTTCGCACAAACACACTGAGTACATACAATATACGTGGTCGTATAATCTGTGGTTTCAAAAGACAAGTGGTCGGTCACTGAACAGTAAGTACCATTTATCCATAGATCAGGAAAAATTTTTCTTCTCCTTCCAGATCTATGTCTAAACAGAGGAAGTGGCTTGCAGATGATCAAAATTGTGATGGCATGTCTTCGCATCTTCTTCAAGAATGTTTCCCAGACAGTCGCCAATAGCTCATTTTGCAGTTCTAGTGCGACGTAAATAAAATACCTAAATGCCTCACATTATTGCACATATATACACTTCGGCTTTATTAATACAATATGAGAAAGCACTCTTTTTTGAGGATGTAATCGTGAGAGCTGATAACGAGATTATATCTTTCCCTTATTATGCTCTCATACAGCTTTTTAATTTTTTTTCCTGAAATTTTAAATATTTTTTTAAAAATATTTAAAATTAGCTTAGTAGCTTAACTTAAATTTTAATAAAAATAAAACTTAATTAAATGGGGTGTAAAATATTTTATTAGTATTTGTACTCAATAATAAAACCCAGCATTTTTAGTCATATTGCTTTTACATTATCCTAAAAAAATTTTAATTTTATCAAACCACAATATATTATTATTTCTTTAGTTTCGCTAGGATATAATTATTATTTAGTATTCGAGTTAATTTATTCTAAATTAATGCAAAGTTTGAAACTTAAGTAAGATCAAGATGTTTCAAAGTCTAAAATCTTCACAGTTGTAAATGTATTATTAATGACATAGATAATTCCGTACATCAATGTAAATTCAAATTAAACTTACACTGTATTAAATTTCTAACTCTTGTTAGAGAATTAGAGTTAGAAGCTTCTAATAAAGCCAAGTCATTTTAGATTAATTTTGAGGAAAATATAAAGTTTAGAAAAATATATTTAGTTTTAATACACATAGATAAAAATTATGTTCTTGTAATTCCATTATCTGTTGAAATTCAAAACACATATTTTTTTTCATTTTAAAGCCTTGCATTTAAAGGGATTTATCCTGCATTTAATTATAAACTGAAATGTTTAAACGAAATTCTTGAAACTTAGAATAAAGAGAATAATAGATTAATTTAACTAAAAGGATTAAGGTTTTAGTTTCATTTAAATAATTTTTGAATAATCGTAAAATTCAATTTTTCAGTTTTGCATTTGTGGATTTGAACATTTAGGTTTTTGACATAAAATTAGGTCAAAATAATTCTCACCAGATTATATGTAACTTATTATTTCTATTAAATGTTCTTTAGACAGCTGAGAAATTAACAAATTTTATTTCCGAGGATTAAAACACGTTTTCGAAGCATGTTAAACTCGACGTCAATTCAAGTAACTCAGATCATATAGAATTAAAATTATTATTCTATTTAATAAAAACTAACCGGACAATTCTGTAGACAACTTTTCTGCAGCGCGACTAAATATATTAATTTTTATTTGAAATCAAGTCAAATTTACTAGTATCACTTTGGTCTAAAGCTAAATATTCATAACAATAAACTAAGTTTAAAATTAAATTAAAATACTTCATGTTTAAAAATCAGTGTCGACAATTATAATAATATATATAAAATCAGTGACAATTTAAGAATTCAACAATTAAAATTTCTCAATTCAAACATTTTATTGCTGAGGATCTAAACATATTAGATTTTTATCCTAGATTAATTCAACCTGACTAAGATATAATAAAATTAGAATTTTCCTTCCATTATACTAAAGTAGCAAAACATTTCATTTGAAAATGTTTTTGTCTAAGGTTATGAATAATCAGTTTTTATTTCAGATCAAGTCAAGCAAACTAATCTTGTCATTTTAAAACATTTCAGTTCATTAAATGAGCTGGGTAATTCAATTAAAACATTTTATATATAAAGATCTAAACTTATTCCCAGATAGAAGGCAATCTTGCGTCAAACGTTGTATTTTCATTTGTGTTAGGTTGGCATATAAAAATTAACCAATTAATTATTTTTTAAATTTTAGTTGAAATATTAATTTGCAAATATTGCTTTAAGATTGAATAAAGGCACTAAAGACAACAAAAAGTTCAGAAAGTAATTTCATGAGAATAAGACTTATAATGATGTATTTTAATTCTTTTTTATTTAAAAAAAAAAGTTAAATTGAATCAAAATTAAAGGTTATAATATTTATATCCAATTATTTTACAGATACATAACATGAATATTATATTTCTAAGGCAGTGAAGTTTTTAAGTCTACTAGCGTAATGGTAAAACTTAGTGCATTGAAGGTATAATGTATTTTTTAAAAAATTGAATTCAGGGATATCTTCAAGATGTAAGTATTTGCAAGTTCCGCCTCTAACACCTCAATGGACGTTTTCAATTTTAACTGGAGACAAATTGCTCGTATTTTAAAAGAACATCTACTCCACCGTGGTTTTGATGGCAATATATAGTGATTGTACTATATATTCTTAAAGGATACGCTTAACTGAGCCAAATAATAAATTTTAATCAGTGTTTGATACTTGCAGTGGTAATCATAATTACTCACTTTAATACAATGTGTCATTAATATTTCGGTGCTAACTATAATCTCAGATGGCAGGCAACCTTACGGCAAGCGTTGTGTTTCCTTTTTCATTTGGTTGACTACTTAATAATATTTTTCTTAAATTTGGTAGAAATAGTAGTATGTCAGCTTTATTTCCTTAAAAGTTGAATAAAGAGATAAAACTTTTCAAAAAAATCTTATTTTTCAGCTCTTACTTCAAACCTTGTTATTCTTTTTTTTTTATTTAATTTTGTCCAGATAATATTTTGTTTGTGTTGACAACTTAATACCCTTCATTTTTAAAGTTTTAAAGTTTATGAAAGCCTGTCGAATTAAATCTTTTTTCGGTGTTATTCATAAGAAGCAAAATAAATCTTGAGAACATGAAATTATCCTAGGTTTGAGAACACTTTCTGTTCTTGATTTGTGAATGATGATTCTTCCTCTAAATGAGAAGGTTTTTCTAATATAGAAATAAGACATGAATAAAATCTTAATAATTAAAATGAAAATGAAAATGTAAATGTGGGTTTGCAGAACAGTACTTCATCAGGGGACACACAGCCTGCAGACACACAGCAGCCTTTCTGTTCTTAGTGGATTTAACCAAAACTAACAGTGCCCCGAGGCCCCTTAATGAAAAGACAGAAAAATAAAGAAAAGATTTTAAATTTAATGTTACGAGGGTTGCTATTTATATTTCTGGCCTAATAATGAAAAAACAAATTTGTAGGATCGAAATTGGTTTTATTCTTTTTCAAAATATTCTCCATGATGATCAATACACTTTTGCATGCGTTTGAACCAATTTTCAAAGCACTTTTTCCAGTCCAATTGAGGTAACTCCAAAACATGCGTTTTGAATGCATCAACCGCTTCTTCGGGGGTCGAAAATCGTTGTCCACGTAATTTAATTTTGATGTGTGGGAATAAGAAGAAGTCATTGGGTGCCAAATCAGGGCTGTACGGCGGATGACCCATCAGTTCGATCTTTCGCTCCGTTAGAAATGCCTTTGTTTGAGTCGATGTGTGAGAGCTCGCATTGTCATGATGAAGAATGATTCGCCTGTTCTTCTGCTTTTTTCGAATTTCTCCGATGACTTCCGGCAAACAAATGGTCGTGTACCATTCAGAATTGACCGTCCTGCGTTGCTCTAATGCCACTGTTGCCACATGACCGTTAATGCCGAAGAAACAGACAATCATTTGTTTCGATGTGCTTCTTCCTCGAACAACTTTTGTTGGTATTGCTTCGTTTTGGAAGACCCATACAGTTGATTGCTGCTTTGTTTCCGGCTCATATGCATAAATCGATGATTCGTCACCTGTGTAGATGTTATACACAGCCTTTGATGTACCTTGAACGTATTTTTCCAACATTTCCTTGCACCAATCGACACGATCCTTTTTTTGAGCGTTTGTCAGATTATGCGGGATCCAACGCAAACAAATTTTTTTACGCTCAAATGTTCATGCAATATTTTATTGATGCAAGTCATACTAATGTCCAAAGACGCCTCTATCTCACGGTATGTCACATGACGATCTTGCTTTATCAGTTCACGCACAGCATCGATCTTTTCTGGCACAACAACGGATTTTGGACGACCTGCACGGGATTCGTCCTGGATCGAACATCGACCACGATAAAATTCGTTATACCAATTTTTTACACTGCTGTAGGATGGCGCTTCATCGCTGAATAAAGAATTAAGCTCATCGAAGCACTCTTGTCTGGACAATCCACGTCGAAAATTATGAAAAATAATGGCACGAAAATGTTCACGATTCAATTCCATTTTTTGAAAGAGAAGAACTTTTCAATTTACTGTCAACAACACAAATGAAGCTATAATGGTAAATCGTCTGCTGAATTTATGTTTAAAAATATCAAACTTTCGATTAAAATCGTCTGCGGTCACCTAGCAACACTTACTGTTGCCAAGGCCAGAAATATAAATAGCAACCCTCGTATTAACCTAACACATTTTTACCCCAACCTATACTTCAGGATTTGTAAAAATATTGTTTTTGGTCAAATTCTAAGATTTAAATTTAATTGTAACAACAGAACAGATTTTTTAACAGCTATTGGGAATTTAAAAATTAGTCTAAAGAAAAATAAATTTCCTTTTAACTACAAAAATTTTGATATCTTGATTCAAAATATTTTAAATTAGTTTGGCCGATATTGAAGCCCGCATAAACAGACCTATGCGGAGAACATTAAGGATTTCATTTTCCAAAACACTTGGAGATTTTATTGCTCATTGATTAAATGCTTTGCTGTTTAGGAATGCCAACACAGGTGTCAGCACTTGATTTTTTTTCTCATACTGATTCGGAATATTTTAATATTATTACTTTAACTGTAACTGTTACTTTACCTACATTTATTTATATTGTGATTTGAAGGAGGCGTTTCATTTGTTGGTTTAAATTTTGTACCTTTTAGGTGTGATTCCTTTTCAAATTTATAGTGCTTTTAAATTGTGGAAAATATTATTTTTTTGTCTTTTCATTAAGAGGCCTCGGGGTACTGTTAGTTTTGGTTAAATCCACTAACAACAGAAACGCTCCTGTATGTTTGCAGTCAGTGTGTCCCCTGATGAAGTACTGTTCTGCAAACACACATTTATATTTTCATTTTTATTTTAATTATTAAGATTTTATTTATGTCTTATTTCTATTTTACATAAAACAAATTTGATTTCAGCTGCCATGCGCGCTTTTCCAATTTGACTTAATTATTTAATGTCTCAAAGTGCTTATTTACCTCTTAGGTATCAATATTGACTAAGTAAATTGAATTGATTTTATGATAAGGTTTTTCTAACCTTATTTCGTAAAATGCAGATTCAATTTCGATAAGAAGGAGTTGTTTATGTAAGCTTAATGCGCATAAACTAACATAGCTAAAAATAATGTTCCAAACTTGAATAGTTTATTTACTAATCTTTCATAAACCTTGTTATGCTTTGTGATAAAGGTTTTTGTTGACACTAAAATAAATCTGACCCTGATTCAAATGCCATTGAATAAAAATTATAATTTCACTCTACCAAAATTAACAAATTATTATCATGCATCTCGTTCAAGAAATACATTTACAGACTTCACCCATGAACTTTCTGAATAGTGTGATTTATGTTTCATGTTGAACTGGACCGGAAAGTTTATAAGATAGACAAATACAACTTGGATTTGAATTACCAAATACAATGCTTATTTGGAAAAATATTTTAGAGCATACATACATCTAAGTTTTTCTTATTTTTGCGCTATTTATACTAATTGACTGAGTTATCGTGAATAATGTCATAGCCTCTAAAAAGGTGTCGAAACAAATTTTTAGATTTTTTTCGCAAAACATCGGCATACTTTGATTTAAATAGTATAAAAAAATTTTATTAGCTAATAAATAGTAACCTTAATATTTGCATAGTTTCAAAGTCTTTGTAATCTTTTGTAAAATTTAAATTAAAGAGAGACCAAATAATTTTACTCTAATATATATATATATATATATATATATATATATATATATATATATATATATATATATATATATATATATATATATATATATACATATTATTAATCTAATGCTTTACTGCATTAAAAAATGCATTTGAACTTGGTTTGAATATTTAAATGCCTTTTTTTGTTCGGAAAAGAATTGCAAACTTAACACTTTCAAAATTATAAACTTTTAAAGGAACTGCAAGAATTCGGAAATGAAAACTAGCAAAATATCTCCATTTTTAAAGTCTTTAGAAATTGTGTTAGCTTGTGAGTCACGTTCCTCATCTTGAATTAAATTCCGTTAATAACTTCACGTATTTTAAGTTTCTTTAAATGCAACTTAAAAACAATCGTAGCATGAAATGTTCTTGCCCGAGAAATAAGATATTAATAGAGGATATTGACAAAGAAATTTTATAAGTTTATTATAATATGTATATATAAATTACAGTGTATAAATAAATTTCTTATAGAGAAGAAAAATAATATTAATAAATAAAATATTTTTAAAAAAATATTTAAAATTTGAGAAAAAAAATTAAAAGCCGGATGAGAGCATAATAAGGGAAAGATGAGATGAAAATATTTTCCCCGACCTGCCCCAATTCAGGGCATACGGGTAAATGTTTATTAAAACCAAGTAAAAACATTAAGGAACATAAAATACATAAAATTCAAAAGTCATATGGCAACAGCCCATAAACTTTGCGGGCGAGCAATACTGTTGAACAAAATTAGCTATCTACTATTGGTCAGAATATTATATCTTTAAGAAAACATGACAAATATATCTGGCATGTATGTCATGAAAAGTCCAGATCAACAGACCCTAAAATATGGATTAAAAGCGCAATTAAATTTAAAACACCAGCAATATTAGAAGCAAAATAAAATATAAATTGCCATTCTAGGTCAACAGACCCTAATATTGAGGGAATCAAAGTATAGGATAAGGGAAAGATATAATCTCGTTATCAGCTCTCACGATTACATCCTCAAAAAAGAGTACTTTCTCATAGTATATTAACAAAGCCGAAGTGTATCAATGCAATAGTGTGAGAAGCACCAAAACAAATTCAAGGGAAAATGGAACATATTAAGCAAAAAAAGCAAAATAAAACACATCAAGCAAAAAATATAAAATAAAAATTCAAGAAAATACAGGATAAGACGCAAAATGTAATATATAAAACGAATTTAAATGTACTTACATTTACCGGCATCTCTCAAAAATTATTCAAAATATTTTTGTAACAAGTATTCCTAGTTAAAAATATAAAAATCGAAGAGTAAATAGATGATTGTGGTATCACTTTATGGCTCGTTCCTTCTGAAGTAAAGAAACGTGTACAGAACGTGCTATAAAGATATCTCACTCTCCTCTATTCACACTTCTATATTCATATTTTGTAATCTGGCAAACTTGTTACGAAAATATTTTTAAAAAGAATATTTAAATCATTTCTTAAAGTTGCCTGTAAGTGTAAGTACATTTCGATTCACTACTCACTATATATATTACATTTTGTTTTTTATTCTGTATTTTCTTAAATTTTAATTTTTAGTTTTTTGCTTGATAGGTTTTATTTTTCATTTTTCGCTTAATTTGTTCTATTTTCGTTTTCAACGTTTTTAATACTCTTTACACTAAATATTGATATTTTGCTTTGGTTATTAATGCAATATTAGAAAGCACTCCTTTGGGCGGATATCATCGTGTGAGCAGATGACACAATTATATCTGTTCCTTAGTTTGTTTTCCGCGTTTCTAATTCTCAATTTTTATGTATATATATATATATATATATATATATATATATATATATATATATATATATATATATATATATATATATATATATATATATATACACTGAAGAGCCAGAAAAACTGGTATACCTGCCTAATATCGTGCAGGGCCCCCGCGAGAACGCAGAAGTGCCGCAACACGACGTGGCAGTGATTCGATCAATGCGTAAAGTAGTGCTGGAGATAATTGACACCATGAATCCTGCAGGGCTGTCCGTAAACCAGTGGGAGTAAGAGGGGGTGGGGATATCTTCTGAACATCACGTTGCAAGGCATCCCAAATACCCCAGCGATGTCGTAGATTTGATGTTTTACCGGATTTCCGATACTCACGGTATACTCGTGAAATGGTCGTACGTGAAAATCCAAATTTCATTGCTATCTCGGAGATGCTATGTCCCATCTCCCGTTCAAACTCACTTAAATCTGTATAACCTGGCATTGTAGCAGCAGTAACCGATCTAAGAACTGTGCTAGACACTCGTTGTCTTATATACGCGTTCCAATCGCAGCGCTGTACTTTGATTGGCTCCATACCCCTTTATTTGCATACTCATGCCTCTACCAGTTTTTTTGGCTCTTCAGTGTATGTATATATATATATATACATATACATACTATATTTTTTTTATATTCAACTTGGTATTCTTCGATGTGACAAATAATAGACCATTTTGCGTTATAATAATGCACATTATCTCCATTAAATATGTACCGAGTTTCATTTATTTAATCTTTGTCTATTATAATCAGTCCGAAAAATGCAACTGTTCCTTAGCAATTGTAAGGAAGTGTATGTAAATACATTACAAATAGAGTTTCCAAGAAGTCCATGTGAGGAACACTTCCAATAAGCGGAAATTTCTTATATGTCCAATTTTTTGCTACAAGGTGTCTCTTTGCGCTTAGACGGTTCTTATTTATCCTATGTATGATCAGCTTGGCTGTCATTTTCACCCCACCTCGTACCTTTTTTTTTTAAAAAAAATACTGTTAACTGTAAATAAAAAAATACTTTAAGCCAGGGCTCGAAAAAGCCAGGGTCCGCCCGTCCTCGGCGGTTAAAAATTTCCCGCGGACAACGAATTTCTCGAATCAGACGTCTGTGCGGACTGTCATTTTCCCGTTAATGTTCGTGATACACTGTCAATTTTTATTATCTTACAAGAGTCTAGGGCCTCACTTCTAAAATGACCCTCTAATCTAGAAATCCCGTACAGCAACACACTGCGCATGGTTGATAGATGTTTTTCTCAGTCTGGGAGTACAGCAGCAGTTGAAAGGTAATTTTCAGCAATGAACTTACAAAAAAACACATTACGTAAGCGTTAAACGCAGTTATGAACATCCACCTAAATGGAAAATCCCTTTCAGATTTCTGTGCAGAAACCTCTGTAAATCATAGGCTTGATTGTGGAACTGGCAAACGTCATATTTGATTCTCTTAAAAAACGCAGTACCCTCGAATAAATTGACATTCCAGATAACTTGACCCTTGTCATTTAAATTATTTCATAAAAGAAAAAAATTAATTCATAAAAGAAATACTTGGTTTTACTACTAGTAACCTAGCATTTCTTTTATTACTGTATAATGTAATCCTAGTAGCTACTAATTCATTGTGTAATTTATATAAATGTTTGTAATAAATAAGAAAAAATAATATTTTTATTTATTTAGAAGCGACGGGTTAGTTTCAAAGGAGGACGGGTACATTGTTGAACAAGCCGTCCTCGGGGACGGGTAAAATTTCTGAGTTTTTTCGAGCCCTGCTTTAAGCTATCTTATTTCGTGCCCAAGTCAAAATGTTTCATGGTTTTTCATTGATGGACCAACATTGGCATGATGGCAACCATCAAGTGGTTCCATCATTGTATATCCTATTTTTTAAGTGACCATCACACCGATACAGGAATTCGGAATATTTTAAGATGATCCAACTTAATAATAGCTTGTTTTGATGGTTCATTCATGTTGGACCATCAAGAATTTCCATCATTGTACCCTGGAAATCAATTCTTGGAATAATCATGAATAACCTTTACTACAATTTAGGTATTCGGACTAATCAATGATGGACAATTTCGGAATTAGGGCTAATTTATGATAAAAAAGCAACTTCATCTGACGGTGTCTCTCTGCCTTACTAACAAAAAATTCCATTATATCATCTTGGAAATTTATTATTGGGGCACATCAAGCATTTCCATCATAGTTTTTTGGAAATCTTAAACGTAGAAATTTGGTCCAACATAATACGGTGAATGTTGTTGTTCCAATTGTAACTAACTTCATTTGATGGTTACCATCCAACAATCCACATCATCCAACACTGTGAAACATATCTTATGGACTCTCCATCAAATCAGCAAAACACCATCTTCCAACATGAAATGATGGATGCTGTTGGTCCAACATAAACTAATTCCATTTAATGATTGACTATCATAGCTTTGAGTAAACATATTCCAGCATAAAGTGAGGGAAATGGGCCAACCATACCAAAGATATCTCATGGGATGGTCATCAAATTATGTAAGACACCATTTTCTTACAAAATACGATGTATCTTGTTGATATAATTAACTTAACTTGATAGTTTACTATAACAACAGTGACACAACATGCTCCATCATTTAGTGATGGTCATTGTTGAACTAACGCTTACAAGCATATTTTATGGGCTGACCTTCAAATCAATAAAGCATCATCTTACAACTTAGAATGACAGATGCTGTTGGTCCAGCAGTAATCAACTTTATATGATGATTGACCATCATAGCAGTAAAACTAAATTTACAATCATGATATGAGGAAAATCGTTGGGCAAACACTGCTAAACATAACTTCTGGGTCAACCAGCAATCAGGCCCCTCTTCCCCACTGGGCACTATGGGCACGTGCCCAGGGCCCCGCGATCGAATGGGGCCCCCCAGTTCCTGCCAGATTACCAAATGATAACCGATACATTATTACCGAAAAACATTAATTTTGAAAAATCGGATGATAATGACTTACTACAATACCTACGCTTATTATATTAGCTTTAGTTTGCCGCATGCGGATAGCTATACCTTGTACAACATAGCTTGAACTTTTTGACAGATGGGTCAGTGATGGGAAACAGAAAATATCTATTGGTGTAAAAAATGTGTTGGCTAAATATGTGGCTGTATGTATGTTTTAAACTATTCAAAATAAATAAATTCATTCGTCAATCAATTTTATTGCACTAGACATAAAAACATTGGGTAGGTAAGAAACCATTGTTTTCAGTTTTTCTATTTAAATTTTACCTCGAAGCAATAAAAACCACTTAAGACTTTCGGAAAATGCTTGAGTCCTTAACAGGTACTTTTATGTTGTGTGTCTATTCTTATGATTATTATCAATTTTTAATATTATTAAAATAAGAAGATATTGTTCGTCGTTGCAAAGTTATATCGATTTCAGATTTGACATCTGTCAAAAAGAAAGATCAAACTAATAAATAATCAGGGTATAATACTCCACTCTCTCTCAAAAATGAGTTTTTCCGATATTAGTATGTTTAGGTTAATTTAAATACCTATATGTAAGTATAAGAATACAATTTTAAAAAAAATTATTAAATTAAAAAAAGAATTATTTGATGCGGTGTGGTTTATGTCTTAAAGAAACCTATTCGAACGTCATTCGTAATACCAAAGACAAAAAAGGGGAATTCCCGATTCCCGATCGTCGTTTGACTTGACGAACGGGAATTCCCTTCAAGTATTTGTCTGCGATGTTGTGGCGTTTGTTTTGTTTGTAGTTGTTAGTTTGTTACTGACTGTGCTCGAGCTCTGATAAAAAAAAATAGTATTGTTTGATTAAATCGTCGTTTTGTCTGTTTTGTGTTAGCGAATATTTTCGTTATAAAATTAATTAAATAGTGAATTATAATATAAAATGTCGAAACGGTCATATCCTAGTGGATCTGAAAAAAGGAAAAAAGCTCTAAATCAGAAAGAAGTAATTGAAAAGTTACCAAAATTAACATCATATTTTACTACTACTACTGGAGAAACTTCTGTAAGTAGCAATCAACTCATAAATGTTCCACATGATGACTCAGCTCAATTACAAATTGCGGGAATTTCTAAACCTTCATGTTCCAATTTTGAAAAAGAGATTGAATCAGAAAGCGACTATTCCTACGACGAAAGTGCAACGACTTCAGTGACTTCACTAAAACCGACAACTCCAACTGTGTCAATTGAACAGCAGTTTTCCAACACAGAAGAATTAATATCGCACGATCCCGCCGATTATTTTCACGAAAAGTTTGTTGAAATAAATCGCGAAATTTTAATTCGTAAGGGACCAGTATATTTTCAAAATAAAGATTCTGACTTTTCCGAGGCATCCAGAACATACAAAGATGGTAATAAATTAGAAACGAGATATTTCAACAAAGCATTATTTATTCGCAAATTAAAGAACAATGAAAGCGTCGAAAGAAAATGGTTGCTGTATTCGCCTTCCAAATGCTCTGTATTTTGTTTTTCATGCTGCTTATTTAACCCAACTGATGTTAATCTTTGCTCTCGCAATGGATGTAATGATTGGAAGCATATTAATCACATAATTTTAACACATGAAAATAGCCCAGCGCATAAGCAATCTATGATGACTTATCTGGCACGAAGTAAAGCGGTTGGTAGAGTAGATATAGACTTATTATCTCAACATCAAAAGGAAGTGGATTACTGGAGAAACGTACTTAAACGGATTGTAGCTGTTGTAAAATTTTTGGCATCGAGAGGGCTTCCATTTCGCGGCGACAATGAAATCCTAGGATCTCCAAACAATGGAAATTATTTGGGTTGTGTGGAATTATTGAGTGAATTTGATCCATTTCTTGCAGATCACTTAAAAAAATTTGGGAATCCTGGAAAGGGTAACATTTCTTATTTATCAGCAAATATCTGTAATGAGTTTATTGAAGTAATGGGAAAACAGGTTCTAAAAAAAATTATAAATGAAGTTAAATCAGCAAAATATTTTTCCATAAGCGTTGACAGTACGCCCGATCTGTCTCATATTGACCAGCTAACTTTCATCATTCGATACGTAAAAGACTGTGTTCCTGTTGAAAGGTTTTTGAAATTTATACCTATTAAAGAACATAAATCTAAGTATTTAGCGGAGACCATCTTAAATTTTTTAGAGATACATGATATTCCCATAAAAGATTGCAGAGGACAAAGCTACGACAATGCTTCAAATATGTCGGGAAAGTATAGTGGTCTACAAACAAGAATCAAGGAAAAATGTGAATTTGCCACCTTTATACCATGTGCAGGACATTCACTAAACTTGGTAGGTGTCCATGCTGCTGGGTGTGTACCGGAGGCATCACAGTTTTTTGAAATAGTTCAGAAAGTGTACAACTTTTTTTCGGGCTCTACCCACAGATGGAATATGTTAACAGAACATTTAGGTTCAAAAAAAGTTGTTAAGAGTCTTTCACAAACCAGATGGTCAGCCCGAGCTGATGCAGTAAGTGCTTTGCATGGGGGTTATAAAAGAATATTAGAAGCTTTAATCACCATCGCAAACGATACTGAACAGGCACGAGAAACAAGAGACGAAGCCCTTAGTCTGTCTAGAAAAATGGGAAATCTAGAATTTATTATACTGACGGAAATCTGGAGCACTATATTGGAAAGAATAGACAAAACAAGTAATTATCTTCAGAAAGAAACAATAACACTGGACGTTGCAACCAATTTGTTGACTTCACTTTATGATTTTATTACTAACCTCAGGGATAAATTTGATACCTTCGAATCATCTGCCAAAGAAAATAACCCAGAATCTGACTACAAGGATCTATCTCAAAGAACAAGACGTAGAAGCTCACGGCAGAGTTTTTTTGATGGCTCTGCGCCATCAGTCCAATTGAATGGAAAAGAGCGATTCAACGTAGAAACCTTTCTCCCAATAATCGATACCTTGAGTGTTCATCTAAAACAGCGACAAAGTTCATATGAGATCGCCAGTCAACGTTTTAGTTTATTTTTTCACTTAAAAACTCTGAATTCCGAAGAGATACGACAAGGATGCAAAGAATTTTCTCAAATCTATCACGAAGATGTAAATGAAAAAGAGTTAGAAATAGAATGTCAACATTTAAAAGAATACTTAATAAATGTTCAGAGTGAAAATGAAGCATCTAACAGTGTACAGGAAGTATATAATCTATTAAAGCAAAACAAAATTGAAGACACATTTCCTAACGTAGAAATTGCATTGAGAATATTTTTAAGCATGATGGTAACTAACTGCAGCGGAGAACGCTCCTTCTCCAAATTGAAACGAATAAAAAATGAATTAAGAAGTACAATGCTTCAAGAGAGATTAAATAGTTTGTCGCTGATGTCCATAGAATGTGATATTCTCAATACCATAGATTTTGAAGAAGTGATTAACGATTTTGCTCATCTTAAATCTAGAAGGGTACCTTTGCAATCAACATAGAATTAATCTAAGGATTTTAAGTTAAGCGAGTTACTTTTGTAGATTATTTTTTATATTTCCTATTTTTTTATAGCTAGTAACTAAATAAAAATAAATTTAGAACCTTGTTTGTCTTTCTTTATCTATTGTAACTAAATAGTGTTTTTTCAAGGTCATAGGGGCCCCATGATCCTAATGTGCCCAGGGCCTCAAATAGTTTAAAGACGGCCCTGCCAGAAATAGAACAACATCATACTTTAAACATAATATGATGAATAATGTTGGTTTAACAGTAACCAATTTGACCTTTGATGATCACAGCAGTGAGATTACATTTCCTGTCATAAAGTAAAAGAAATTATAGGACCAACATATCTTAAAGTTTGACCATCGAATCAGTAAAACATCGTCATCCAACATGAAATGGTGGATGTTGTTGGTGCAACCAAAAACTTAATTTGATAATTGACCATAATAGCAGTAAGACAACATTCGCCATCGTGAAGTTAGGAAATTTTTTGGACCAAAATGTCAATCATTTGTTATGGGCTGGATATCAAATTCGAGTGAAACATCATCGTTATACATAAAATTATGAATATCCTTGATCTTAAATTAAAATATCAAGCATAATATAGTGGGAGACAATCGTAGCAGTGAAATATCTTCCATCGTATGGTTTTGAAATTTTGTTGGTCTGCGAAAATCAAGCATCTCTAAATTATTAACCATCACAGTATTAAAGCAGCATTTCCATTACTGAATGATGGAAGTTTGTTAACAGATCAAAAACCATGAACACATGATGGAAAATTTTGGATGATGGTGGCTATCTTATTGTGTTGGGCCATCAAGAATCACGCTAAAACTATCAAATTCCTTTGATGGGTCCATCAAGATTTTTTTGAATTGGGGTAGTCCGAAACCCCTTTAATGTACCAGTTTTATGTTTCGAATAACAAAGTTATACAGAACTAAAAGTCATTCAAAAGCTAAGACGATGGATAAAGATTTTAGTGATACAGTACTTAACTAATTTCATAACAGATTGCAATATACAAGATATATTTCAGTATTATTATTTTATTTTTTTGTATTTATTTGAACAGTAAAGTTTAATCAACATTATTTAAGATTTACGTTTAGATTGAATTTAAATTATTCAGTTGTGTAATCTTTCTGAATTTGTAACAAATGGTATTCTAAGCTTTTTATTTCTTTTACTGTGGTTTTTTTCTTCTCATTTATCTCTACTTTTTACTCTCAACTTTTTTTTGTATTTCCAATTTAAATTTTTTCTCAAGGAACTCAGTATCCCATTGAAAAAAATTCATTTTGAATTCCTTGTCCCACTCCTTTTTCTGATCTTTTTTTCTTCTTCTTTTTTTCACCCAAACAAAGTTTTTCTTGTCTTTTGAAGAGGAATTGGGCGGTATCTGAGAAAGAACAAATATCTCTCTAGTAGAGGTATTTGGAACGGCAATTGAATTTTACATACATTGGAAAGACTCTATCTATTGTTTTCCTTTTAACCAATTTATGATTTTAGTAAAATTTCAATTTGTGTATAGTTAAAGTTGTCAAACTTTGCATAGAGTATAGTTGTATAGATATGCATAGAAAAATCCGTTTTCATTATTAAGTTTATTTTACCATAATAACAGATCTCTATTTTTAAATTACATTATTTATTTAAATTCGTTGTTATTTTGTTTTCCGGCTACATTTATATTTTGTTTTAACTTTTAATCGCATTCAGTTAAATAATTTTTTTTTCAAAGTCATTAAATAATTACTAGTGACTTGTTTGCAAAGTAATAAAACTTTTTCTTTCTAATTTGTTGATGCAATATATTATACCATATTTCTGCAAGTTATCTAATTTCTCACTTGTAAAGCTTCAAATGTTTGTTGATGATAAAAGTCAATTATCTGATATCATCATTTGTTAAGGGGAATATTAAAATTGTTATAAGAGTAAGATTTTTCCGTCTGAAGTATTTTGTATAGAATGGAACAATCATGGACAAACGAATGGACAAACGAAACTACTCTCTGGACAGCTCAATGGTATCTATTCTCCATATCAAATGTGTGGACAATGCCTTACAAATCAAAAGCAACGTTTTTGCATTATAAATTAAAGGCAAACAAATCAAAAGCAAAATGCATCACTCACTGTGGATTCTTAAAAAAATCTCCCTCATTCCGATTTCGTCAAATTTAAAAATTTGTTGAGTTGAAAAAGTTGCATTAAGAAAAAGAAATTTCAAAACCATTTATGTCTGAATTATATGTTGTAGATTAATTGGAAAAATAAAGCTCTATTCAATAGTGCATCAGGCTAATTGGAAAAGTCTGCAGCATTTTCTAATAAGATATCATTTCCGGTTTCGTTAAATTTTTAGCGTCTTAATTAGTCTGATATATTACGCATTATCTGTTCGTAATGATCCCAAATACAATTATGTTAATTAAAAATACCCAACCATCCAAACAGTCTGATTAATTAAATTGCTCTGTTCAAATATCAGGCATACTACAAAATTTACTATCAAATTAAGGTAGATTGAATAAATTTTCGTAAATTGTTGAATTAGCATAAAAGGAATATGAGAGAATGTAATAAGCCCAAAAGTTGCATTGAAACGAAAACACTGGGGATTTTTCCCACATGCTCTTTGAACTGCAAAAAGATTGTGACATTTTTGCAACTAACAGGATTTTTCAATCAGCTTACAACACATGCATCTGTAGCTTTAAATGAAAAGTTTTAATTTTAAATGGGAAAGTATTTCTAACGTTGAATTCAGACGTAAGGTTTAACTGATAAGCTGACTCATACTTTACTGTCATAGCCTTCTATTTTGCAAAGGTTAAACCCTAACCTCTCAGACTATTAGTTTCTAGTTTGCAATGAACAAAATATTTTAATTAGCTTGAGACACATATATCCATACCTTTGAGTTGTAAACTTCCGTTTTAAAAGAGAATGGTCTACTAATTTGTATTCAGACGAATTGAGAAACAAATAAGCCTGGCCTTCTATTTCGGGAAAGTTAACCTTCGACCTTTCAGACTAATGCATCATATATATATATATATTGTATATGTATATATAATAGTAAATAGAATTCATAAAATAAGTTCAAAATGAAAGAGAGCATATGGAGGGAAAAATAATAACAATAATAAAAATCTGGAGAAAAAAATTATAATATTTTCATCGGTTGACACGATTATAACCGCAAAAAGTAGTACTTTCTAATATTGTATCAATATAGTTAAAGCAAAACATATCAGCACTATAGCATGAGGAGCACTCAAACAGTTTTTTTGAAACATAATAGAATAAAACACATAATTGAGTATAAATAAAGTAAAAACAAAAAGTAAAATGTAAAGATAAACAGAACAAAACATGAAAAGAAATCTACAAGGGGAGCAGCGAATTCAAATAAACTTACGTGAACGGGAAATTGTTCAAGAATGATTTGAAATATTTTCGTAACAAGATTGGCAGATTATAAAATATGAAAACATAAGCGCAAGTATATGAAAAGAGAAACGCAAGTATAATGCGTTCTTACTGCAGTCCTGAAATATTTTTGATTGGTTAGTTACCAAGGAAGGGGTCGAAAAAGGATGTGGGCAAGATAATATTATTCTGGATAATTTAAAGAATTTTACAATTAATAAGAATAAGTAAGAACGCACTGTAAAACAATATCCGTCTATTTACGCATTTACCTCAATTTGCTCTTCTGTTTTCATATTTTGCAATAAAGGAATATTGTTGCAAAAATATTTTACGTCATTCTTGAATAATTTCCCGTTCATGTAAGTTCATTTGAATTCGCTGCTAGCTTTATAAATCTCGTTTAATGTTTTGTTCTGTTCTTCTTTACATTTTATTTTCTGTTTTTACGTGACATTTATACTTAATGTGTTCTATTCTATTTTGTTTCAAAACTATTTTTTGAGTGCTCCTCATATTATTGTATTGATATATTTTGCTTAGGCTATACTCATACAATATTAGAAAGCACTCACACAAAGTTGATCATAAATATATATATATATATATATATATATATGATCAACTTTTTTTAAATTATCCAGTATAATATTACCTTGCACACATACATTTCGGGCCCATCCTTGGTAACTAACAAATCAATGCACAACATAACAAATCACTTCAGCTATGCAGTAAGAACGGCACTTAAATACCCTCTAGTTACACTCAATTTGCGCTTTTGTTTTCATATTTCGTAATCTGGCAATCTTGTTACGAAAACATTTTTAAATCATTCTTGAAAAATTTCATGTTCATGTAAGTACATCTGATTTCGCTACTCGCTTTATAGTTCATGTTTTTTTTTATTTTATTTTCTGTTTTTACGTGTAATTTTTACTTATTGTGTTCTATTTTATTTGTTGTAATTTTTGAAAAAAAAATTTTGAGTGCTCCTCACACTATTGTATTAATATATTTTGCATTAGCTATATTGATACAATATCAGAAAGCACGCTTTTTTGCGGATATAATCGTGTGGGCTGATGAAAAAATTATATCTTTTTTTCTGGCTTTTTTAAATAAAATTTCATCCTTTTTTTTTTCAAATCAGTTGTTTGTTATTTTTTTTTTATTATTATCCCCCCCCCCTTTTTTTTCCATATGTCTATAATTTTCCTTTGTTTCATCATCATTCATCCGTAATAGCTAGAGAACATAAACAATTCGAACTTTAGGAAAGAACAATAATAATCAAATTTGCTTTGCACATGGTGTAATATATTTATGTATTGGACCATTAACTATTTACTCGTTCTTTTGTCATTTCATTTTATTTTTGAAACGCTTTTTCTTGTCTCCATTTAAGATTACTCTTTACTTAACTGTCATGTCCTTCAATTTCGTGAAGAAAAGGACTGAACTCCTAAAGCTATTCGTTTCTAGTTATTTCTTCTAGGTTTGTTTTTTATGGATAATTCAATTGACTATTTGGAGCAGTGTATCTTATTCTCTGACAAAACTAAAAACGCATCCAAAAAACAAATGTAATACCATTGTTTGGCTATGATCGAATCCAGATGTATCGGTAAATGCTGTTGCAATATTTTGATATCTCTAGACATCTTGATTTGATTTATATGTTATTGTGTCTCTTAGCTATTTTTATATTGGTGGATGTCCGAGTGACGTGATAACCTCCATCAAAATACATGTTATAAAACAAGATTTTTACTCCTGCGCATACGTTTCTAAAGATATAAGCAGGGGAATGTTACTACTCTGTTGCTATGACAGCTTAAAAAAACATCTAAATGTTGCTTTGTTGTTGTACAATTTTGGAGGTCTTGTTGCGTACAAGTGTATTGTTATTTTTTGTTGTTTATTATACTCGTCGTCGACTCGTATGTTGTCGTCATTTTAACTGAGAAATAAATAGTATTTATTTATAAAATCCGATCACTTTTTAATAAAATTGAAAATATTATTCCGTTTTTTTCTTATTCTTAAGAAATATTCAAAATATTACTTTATTTGTAAATTAACTAATAGTTTAAATTATAAAAAGGCTTCTTTTTCTTGTTAATACACAAATTTTGATCGAATATTGCCACTCGTGTTGATGTTAATAAGTTGTTTACACATGGTTCTCTTTCATTTAACGTTTCACATTTTTCAATGTTTTTATACGACTAACGTTGCGAAACGTAGTGACATTAAACACTCTTATCTATTGTTTGACTTAAAATTTTTTTGTTTTGTTTGGAATTCTGCTAATCTTCACAAATTAATCCAATCAGCAAGATGCGTCTAGAGCGAAAAACAGTACACTGTTAGAAATTACTCCGCAAAAATGGTCAAATAGCCATTTATTTTATTGTTATTTTCACCATATTCAAACAAAACAGTCAAATAACTATAAAGGGGGGGATATTCAATCTGTTAAATGTGAGAAAAACACTTATTGTTTGTTTATCCTAATACGGTTAAACAGCCAAAATTCTATCAGCGCCAACTAAGTGCACCTATTTTGTTCTGAGCTGCTGGGTACATACTGTAGATGAAAATGATAGTCGATCAATCTCATAACTGCATGAATAGAGGTTTGATTCGCAGCGTTCATACTTCACTATTCTTTCATTTCTTCAATACCTTAGGAGTCCTGCACCCTTTATTCGGTAACCCTAAACTATTAGGATACGAAACTATCATTCTCTCATAAATGCCTTAACAACACCAGAGCCCCAATATCCGTTTAAGTTTCATTTTTATGGTATATAAACTATGTTATTAGTAAATGGTTACAAAACCGTATAGTTTTGTATTTAAAGTTTTTAAACTGTACCAATTGTAAACGGTTTCATAACTCTAAAGAAAAACGAGTGCCTAGTCATAAACTGTACCTTGTCATAAACTTGTGGCGTAACTACCAGTATAAATATTAAATACCAAATAACTAGTATATCAGGCATGTTAACTTGAATCCATCTTGAGGAACCTTTTGGTAGATGAAGATTGACATGGTCATAATTTAATCCCTTCAATGGTGACCTGCGGACGTGATATGAACTCGCCATCATGATGGATGGTCCACATTAATCAGTTGACTTGCTTAATGTATATTGCTCAAAGAAAAAAAAATGAGCGAAATGCTATAAACAAAAGAATTAAGGAAAAAAATATAAATTAGCGAATTGCTATAAAAACAAACAAAAAAAAAATTATGAGCGAAATGCTATAAAAATTAAGAATAAAATAAAATGAGCAATTATGATATAAATAAATAAACTGCATAAATCAACTAGTGGTATTCGTTCATCGAATTCTATCACAGATAAAATTCTGGAAGGGGAGTAATGTGGCGTAACTACCACTATAAATATTAAATATCAATTCACTAGTATATAAAGCATGTATATTTGAATCCATCTTGAGGTACCTTTTCGTAGATGAAGGTTGGCATAATCTATAATTATCTCCCTACAGGTTCATCGGACCGACTGTTGCCGGATATTTTACAGTAATTTCAGAATGAAAATTCTAACAGTGTATATAGATACACAGATAAAATTCTGGAAGGGGAGTAATGTGGCTTAGCTAACACTATAAATATTAATTCACTAGTATATTAGTCATGTTAACTTGAATCCATCTTGAGGTACCTTTTGGTAGATGAAGGTTGACAAAGTTTATAATTAACTCCCTACAGGTTCATCGGACCGACTGTTGCCGGATATTTTACAGTAATTTCAGAATGAAAATTCTAACAGTGTATATAGATACACAGATAAAATTCTGGAAGGGGAGTAATGTGGCTTAGCTAACACTATAAATATTAATTCACTAGTATATTAGTCATGTTAACTTGAATCCATCTTGAGGTACCTTTTGGTAGATGAAGGTTGACAAAGTTTATAATTAACTCCCTACAGGTTCATCGGACCGACTGTTGCCGGATATTTTACAGTAATTTCAGAATGAAAATTCTAACAGTGTATATAGATACACAGATAAAATTCTGGAAGGGGAGTAATGTGGCTTAGCTAACACTATAAATATTAATTCACTAGTATATTAGTCATGTTAACTTGAATCCATCTTGAGGTACCTTTTGGTAGATGAAGGTTGACAAAGTTTATAATTAACTCCCTACAGGTTCATCGGACCGACTGTTGCCGGATATTTTACAGTAATTTCAGAATGAAAATTCTAACAGTGTATATAGATACACAGATAAAATTCTGGAAGGGGAGTAATGTGGCTTAGCTAACACTATAAATATTAATTCACTAGTATATTAGTCATGTTAACTTGAATCCATCTTGAGGTACCTTTTGGTAGATGAAGGTTGACAAAGTTTATAATTAACTCCCTACAGGTTCATCGGACCGACTGTTGCCGGATATTTTACAGTAATTTCAGAATGAAAATTCTAACAGTGTATATAGATACACAGATAAAATTCTGGAAGGGGAGTAATGTGGCTTAGCTAACACTATAAATATTAATTCACTAGTATATTAGTCATGTTAACTTGAATCCATCTTGAGGTACCTTTTGGTAGATGAAGGTTGACAAAGTTTATAATTAACTCCCTACAGGTTCATCGGACCGACTGTTGCCGGATATTTTACAGTAATTTCAGAATGAAAATTCTAACAGTGTATATAGATACACAGATAAAATTCTGGAAGGGGAGTAATGTGGCTTAGCTAACACTATAAATATTAATTCACTAGTATATTAGTCATGTTAACTTGAATCCATCTTGAGGTACCTTTTGGTAGATGAAGGTTGACAAAGTTTATAATTAACTCCCTACAGGTTCATCGGACCGACTGTTGCCGGGTATTTTACAGTAATTTCAGAATGAAAATTCTAACAGTGTATATAGAGTGCACATTATAGGCGCAAGCAATTATTACCTTTCTTTGAAGATTGTATTGCATCATCAACAGACATTTTACTTAAAATGATTTTATTCAAGATTTGGTACAACCAATAATCATTTTTAAAGTTAATACTTTTAAAATAAACTCAAAGTGCATTCCTTGTAAAGATGATGGAAACATAAATTTTTGTGAATGTTTCTCATCTCATATCGTAATGTCTCATCATAAGAAGTACGTTCTTTAAGTGTCTATAGTGACTATTTCTCCATCTTCCATGCCTTCAAAAACAAATACCATTAAATTGTACATTTTGGAAAGTTCACGCGCAAACTAAGATCTGTTTTGATCAAGGTATGCAGTTAGAAAAAGCTTTCTCCTCGTCTGTCTTTTTTATCTTTAGACATTTTTCCCGTTTTGCTTTTCAATGAAATAAATGATATTTTAATGCATTTGCCAAAGATTTTATACAGTGTGTTTTTGCTCTTACCTTTTTCTCATTTTTTTTCTGTAAAATCTTTTAGTATGTATGTTTTTTGTATGACTTCTGAGTAAGCAGGCTTTAGTCTTAAGCAAAATTACTCGTTTTTTTCCTAGTATAAACGCTTCAAATTTTTTTTAAATGACTGTACATCGAAATAATGGCACTTTCACTAAATTTTAAATTAACTTTTTTACGCATACCCTCCTCAAAAGTATTCTTTTAACTTCCTTAAACAAGTACCAAAAAAAATTTTAAATACCCTTCACGAGGTCTGATTTTTTTAACCAGAAATAAAATGAAACCGAAAACATGTCGATATTAGACACTGTCTGAAAGTAATAGGGCTTTTAAATGCAAAAAGTGCAAAGTTAGATTTATATATATTAACGAGTTTACGGTGAAATTAACATTCGTAACCGGCTACAACTACTATAAATATTACATAATTGCATAAATTATTACATAAGCTGCGATTAAAAAATTGTATGACCTGATCTCCACATTTTTTTGTCGAAAATGCACTGCAAATCATTTATAATTATTTTTTTTCATACGAATTGAACTATTATGAATTTTTTTATAATTATTCTGCAAATTATTTCATTTCACGCTTGTATTTAATATTTTTTTTATTTTTAAACTGAACCTTTAAATATTTTCCATATTTTGAGAAATGTGTCAAAAGTAATGCATTTCCTTGTTAATTCTAATAGTTTTTTATTAACATTATTAACCTAATAGTCTTTACATGTATTCGTAAAATATATTCTTTCCTTGTGCATTTTTTATTAACTACTGTTATGTCACATTCACAATTCAATGATACTTATTACTTCTATCGTTTAATAGAGAAACTGAAACATAAAATCATAAATAAATTATGGACCGCAAGCCATCTCTTATTCCCTTGTGGTAGCTTAGCAAAATATTTTTTATCTCTTTTTTTCATGACATAAAACTATTGATATAATATTCTTGTTGCACATTATTAGAAACTACTAGAATGTATTCGGAAATTTATTACATTTATTTTATTACATTCATTTTTATCCTTCTATTATATAGTTTCATTTATATAGCAATAAATAAAGCGTATATGTAAATTAAATGCATTATTACAAAAATTTTACTGTTAAACAATCAGCTCGACACAATCCATTCATTTTGAAATGCAGTATATTCGTAATTAATTATTTTTTTAGTTTCATTTAATGTAGTAAAACAAGGATTAATATTCTGCTTGTTAAACCTCCATTTCATATTTGCTCAACAATCCTTTTATATATGTTTGTTTTCCTTTGTCAAACCAAGATTCACAATCTTTATGGGCCTAACAAATGTATTGAATTACTATTGATATACTTTATACGACTATGGTGTCAACTTTATTCTGTGCAAAATTTAAAAAATTTAAAACAACATTTTAATTTGATCCTAAGTATCAACAATTTAAAAAAAAACTTGTTAGATATAAAATAAATAGTTCGCTAAAGGAGTTTCGTATCTTTATAATAAAAATCCTTTGACGTTGACTTAATAGCTACTCTCTTATTTGATACTTGTGTAAATTTGAAAGTTTCGAAACAAAATTATTTACTAATTAGCTTCTTAATTATCTCAATAGCATATCAACTCTGAAATAAGAAATAGAAAAAGTAGCTCTTTCCTCCATAGGCCTATAACAAGGCGTAAAACTTATTCCCACTTGGCCATCAAACGTATTTAACAATTTCAAGCTAATTCCGGATCCTTTCACAACAATTTGTTAGTTTATTTCATCGTATAATTAAGAAGTTTAGATGTAAATGCAATTTATTGATTTAAGTCTTATGCCTATCACTTAATGATAATTTTTTTTTTTAAAAACTTTATTCCGAGAATATTATCTGTAAATATTCTTCCTGCGTATATGAATTGCTGATAAATGGTCAGATTAAGCATATGGATAAAGACAAATTTGCTTGTAAAATGCTTCTCTGCATGGCATTTCGATATCATTACTTGAGACGTTATGTCAACTCCCTTTTGCTTTCTTCTCTTCTCTTCGGATGAAAGACAAATTTGCTTGTTAAATGCTTCTTCGCATAGCATTTCGATAGCATCTCTTAAGAACGTTATGTAAACTCCCTTTTGCATTCTTCTTTTCTCTTCAGATGAAAGACAAATTTGCTTGTAAAATGCTTCTCCGCATAGCATTTTGATAGCATTACTTGAGACGTTATGTCAACTCCCTTTTGCTTTCTTCTCTTCCCTTTGGATGAAAGACAAATTTGCTTATAAAATGCTTCTTCGCATAGCATTTCGATAGCATTACTTGAGACGTTATGTCTACTCCCTTTTGCTTTCTTCTCTTCCCTTTGGATGAAAGACAAATTTGCTTGTAAAATGCTTCTCCGCATAGCATTTCGATAGCATTACTTGAGACGTTATGTCAACTCCCTTTTGCTTTCTTCTCTTCCCTTTGGATGAAAGACAAATTTGCTTGTAAAATGCTTCTCCGCATAGCATTTCGATAGCATTACTTGAGACGTTATGTCAACTCCCTTTTGCTTTCTTCTCTTCCCTTTGGATGAAAGACAAATTTGCTTGTAAAATGCTTCTTCGCATAGCATTTCGATAGCATTACTTGAGACGTTATGTCAACTCTCTTTTGCTTTCTTATCTTCCTTTTGGATGAAAGACAAATTTGCTTGTAAAATGCTTCTCCGCATAGCATTTTGATAGCATCTCTTGAGACGTTGTGTCAACTCCCTTTTCTTTTCTTCCCTTATCTTCGGCTTAAACCTAAGTCAGAAATATTAAAACATTTAAAACTATTTTCAGCTTTTTTCATAAATATACAAGCATTCTTCTCATTAAAAACAGGCTTAAATATTGCATCTTGTTGGGAAGTGAAAATAGATTTTTTTAAATTTAGAACAAATGGAAGTATTTAAAATATGTATAAATATAAAGATTTATTTTAATCTACATAAGGGACTTGAAATGAAACTGTAAGAGGTCAGGAGTTATAAAACAACAGGGCAATCAGTAAAATGTTAAACGTTTAAAAAAATCGAATTTTAAAAATGAGTGAAGGGTATTTAAAAATTGTTTAAGTGAGAAACAATTTTTCCTCTTGTTCAAGAAACTTTCACGAGGACAGGTCTTGAAAAGTAATTTGGAAAGAAAATTTGGTAAAAAGAAAATTGGGTAAGAATATCTAAAATGTGACAACTTAACTCGTCTTCTTAGAAGCGTTAATTTTTTTTTAAAAACCAGATGCTTGCACGCAGATTACGCCATGCGTACGTTAACATTGGAGGATGCATAAGGTCAATGCTTAAAGTCTCAATTGGCAATTTAAGCCCCTTTATCGGTATTTATACAGAAATATGCTTGTTTCAGACATTTAATTAAATGAAATATACAAAGTCATTTACAAATAATTAGTTTTAACATTCCACTGTGATCAACTTTATGATGTAATTTTTCAACAGAGTTATATTTATTACACAGAATGCTTTCTGCTATACAAGTAGCCCACATTTAAAACTCAATCTCTTAGTTTCAGACATTATTAATACATGACTTGTGTATACTGGTTCATTTTAATTATTTAATTGCAATTAACGGTAATATTAAATCTATACAAAATTAGGCACATTTATTATAAAGTAATATGGAATCGAATACAGCAACGAACGAGATCTGGATGTCCGACATAATTGGATAATGAAACTTATCTGTGAGTGTTATTGTTTCTCTTCTTGCTGTGTTTTTTCAGCAACTGTTGAGTTCTTACAATATTACAAGTAATAATTTTAAATTTCCCTTCTAAAATTAAAAAAAAAGCTTCTTCATGTTAAATAAATTATCCCAAGAAACTGTAACGACAAGAAATTATCTGTTTATCGACTTTTAAATAAATTTTTCTACATCGGTTCTCATTTCTTTTGCTCATACTTCTTAACCTTTAGATAATTTTTTAAATTTTACACAGATTATTATATCATTATCTTTAAAAAGTTTTCGAATTTCATGGTTAAACCATTTAAGCCACACTTAGCCCCTAAGAATGAATCAAAAATTACTCGCAAGTTATTCTTCCCTCAGATAATTAACATCTTTTCATAATTTAGGGTTAAAGCCACACTAAAAATAATCTTAAGATTTTCTTAAGAAAATATCCTCTTTTTAAGAAATTCTTCAAAAGTTTGAAGAATTTCTCAAGATTCAACTCTATCTCCCAAATATATTAAGAATTCTTCAGACATTTTGAATATATTTAAAATGAATCAAGTTTGTTTTAAGAAATTCTTAAGAAAATCTTAAAACAGTTTCCTGATTTAATGTTACCGTAAACCGGGGCAAGTCTACACATCCAGGGGCGAGTCTACCCATTTAAGTTTTATTTAATTTTCACTATTTTAAATTGCAAATAAAAAAATTTTTTTACCGACGGAGGACTTAGTTCAGACTCTAAGGAAGATGGCGCTGTAGTAGTTTGATCCGTTTTTATTTATTTGGTGTCTTTTGAACCGACCTGTTCAAACGTCTTTTGAGAGATTTGTATTGAAAATCAGCAAACTTTTAGTTGGCGCTCCGTATATTATTATTATTACTATTTTCATTTTGGTTAAGTGATAAACTTATCTAAGTCAAAGATTACATTAATTTTATATGAAAAAAACAAAAGGAATGTAAGTTTTGCTGTTGTAAACAAAAAGCCAGAATTCGCGGGACGAGTCTACCCATTCGTATTTAGTTTTAATAAAGCATAATAATATAATTTAGAACTTTGTTTATATTAAAATTAAGTCATTTTAAATGAATTTGAGTATATTATTTTAATTCTACATTGATAAATTTATGAAGAAAATTTATAGGTTAAATATAAATGTAAATATTAAATATGTTTATTTTACCTATTTTTTCAATTTTTATATTACGAAATTAACTTTTTTTATTTAATATTATATTTCAACGAGAAAACATTGTAAGAAAAATCACACCTCCCAAAAGAATGGGAAAAGGATTTTTCATGATTCCCAATGTTTGAATTTCGATTTTGTTAATAATCTTTTATTATTATTTATTAATTATTTAATTGTAAATTTATATTAATTTTAAATTATTTTTATCAACAATAATCAGAAAAAAATGTTATTTTATAATGTTAATGATTATAAAAACAAAACTCTGATCAAAATGTGATAATCGATCAAATACTCAATTTGTGTTATTTTATGAATAAAAAAATGGAATATATAATAAAGTTATGAATTTTACTTCATAAATATCCTATATAGTAACTAAAATAGCAATTTAATAGTAAAATTTGATTATTTACAATGTTAACATTCATTTTAGTAGAATGGGTAGACTCGCTCCATACGAGAGATTTGTCAGCAGTTCTATAAAAATATACAGTAACAGCGTAACTGTTAATATTTTCTAAAATCGATTTCACAGCTTTAAAGAGGGATAAATAGCGATTCCGAAACACCTATTAAAAGCCTTTTTTTCTTTAATATTTACAATAGTTTGACCACTTGAAAGTTGACAAACTGAAAAAATGGGTAGACTCGCCCCGGTTTACGGTATCTTAAAATATCTCATGATTTTTTTCAGTTCACACAAAATTTGTCTTGTGATATTTTCGATAATGATCAGATCTTAGTTTTTGTTTAATTCTGTGAGAATTTCAATAATTTTCAAATTAAAGTATATATTTTAAGATTTCTCTACTTTTTTTCTCTCCATCATGAAACATACAACATAATAATTTGAGATTGAAAATAAAATGTTTTGTTTGACCTCTATCATAAATTTTTTATTTTACTGTTTTTGACAAACGTTAACTGGTATTTACAGAATTCAATAAACCATCAGATCAATTTTTATCAATCGAAAAATCACATTTTTAAAATTTTAAAGATAGGAAACTTTTCCAGTTGAAAATAAAATGAATTCACTCTCCTAGATTTGAATGTTGGATTTATATTTGTATGATATACCTGAGTAATAAAACTACTTATATGCCATAAATGTTATGATTTAAGAAAAAAATCGCACATTTACAGAGGTTATAAGTTATATTTTTTTCATGAATTGATGTAAAAGTTACGTGTAGCATTCACAGTAACAAATCATTTTTAGTTTTACGAATTTTTAAAAATTGTGTTCATTAATTTCGTTTTTAGGTACATATATGTTATACTTTACTCATTAAAACTGTATAAACCGTTTTCGTTCCCAAATGCTTTAGGTGTAGGGGAGAGTCGGGTAGCCCCGCCCACTTAAGGAGTATTGCTTATATTTCTGTATAATGTGGAGTAATAATCAATATTTTTGTATGTTTCTATTGTTTTATCATCTAATTAAATTATGCAAAAAGAATAAACCAAAAAAAGAGCAGTTTAACTTAAAAAAATAGAAATTTAAAAAAACATGCTTTTCAGCTCTTTTCAAAATGTGTCGGGTAGCCCCGCTCAGTTACAAAAATTATGTTTTTTGACTGTTTTTTCAGGTGTAAATAAAAATGACCAATGTATTGACAATAGATAAACCTCATTTATCATTTTTATCACAAAATTCAACCGATTTTTCTTAATTTCATGACTACTGTATTCAACATGTTTTCAAAACTATTGTTTACTATTCTACCAGCTGCATAAATACTTGAAACTTTGAAAATAATATTTTTTTAATATAACAATTAATGTCCGATGTCCCATTGACTTGAAAAAATATTCTATACATATGAAATTGACTGTGCCCGACACTGCCTCACAGTTTATTTCATTTACGGAAAATCAACATGTCTTTTAATCAAAGAAAATGCCATGTCTAATTCCTTGATGCAGAATCTGACTGCATGCTTCACAATTGCAAAGGAAATTAATATTCACAAAATCAATTCGTGGAATACTTAAGATCGAGAGAAACTTCTTACTGCTAAAAACTTAGTAAAGTAAATTCCACTTCCACTTTCAAAAAGCGGCGCGATTTTCCAGCATTAACTCCATACATTTATTAACCATTACAACTGGAACTAATTGAATTAAGTTTTTTAAAAAAAAACAGCCATTCCACACCCTCTATACGTTAAATTAATATTTGCTTAGACACTAGTACAACAGAAATCCAAAATCAAAAGATATTGATCGATGATACGGATAATTAAGTCTTACCTCGTGAGACGTAGTTTTGACACTTTTTTTTTTTATCTGGAACTGCCTCAGTAATGTCTATCGACTAAATTTAATAAAAGTATAACATTAAAATTGAAATTAAAGTTATCATTTTTTAGTCAATTAGTGTAGACAATTTTCATATTGATTTCATTACTGTATTTTAAAACTGCATACAAATACATTTTTGAAAATATATAATTATAATTTAAATTTTATTTATTCAGGAATTTTTAATGAAAAAGATAGGCAAAATTCATTTGAATTCATTCTATTTTCTTACAGTATGTAATAATATATGTATATGAGCTAAAAATATAGAGAAAACATGGAAAATAATTGTATGATAGTAACTTTTATAATTATCAATAAAACATTAATAATATATTATATAATTATTACAATATATTATATAATTTTTACAATATATTGATTATATATTATATAATTTTATAATTAATAAAATACGAAGAAAAATAAAATATTTTTAAAAAATATTAAAAAAAATATATGAATTTAAAAATATATATTAAAAAGCCGGAAAACGAAAAAAAATGAAAAGATCTCTTCATTAGCTCACACGATTATATCCGCAAAGTGCTGTGCTTTCTAATATTGCATATAGTAGAAGCAAAATATATATATACAATAGTGTGAGGAGTACTCAAAAAATTGAAACAAAATAGAACTTATTCAGTCAAAAATATACCACGCAAAAAACAAAATGTAAAGAAAGAACCGAACAAAACACAAAATTAAACCTATATAGCGAGTAACGAAATTAAAATGAACTTACATGTTCCGAAATCCTTGAAAAATTATACAAAATATTTTCGTAATAAGATTGCTAGATTACAAAATATGACAACGCAAGCGCAATTGGGATTAAAAACGTCAATAGAGCGATTTTGTTATATGGCATGTTCTTACTGCAGTACTAAAGCTCGTTTGATTTGTAAGTTGCCATGGATGTGCAAAAGATAATAATATTACACTGGATAATTTAAAGAAGTTTATAATTAGTGAGGTTGATATTTAATTATATAATTCTAATGGTTTTAGAAAATTAAAATTTATTTTCTTAAAAAAAAAGAGAGAGAAACATGATTTGCCCGTTTTGCGCAGATTTTTAGCCAAGGATTTGCCTGAAATGGATTTGCACATGGTAAAAATACAAATTAACAAAGAAGATTTTTGTAAATTTGTTAATAGTAACATACAATGACGTCAATGATTTTATATAGAATATAATTGCTTTAATTGGGTATCTACTGTTTTTGATCAAATTTTGAAAGAGTTTGCTTAGGTATTTGTTTTTTGAATAGAAAAACATTACTACATACTCTTTTAATTCTATTCATTTGATTAAAACTGGTATTTAAATAGATGTTTTTGGAAAGATAAGAATTTCACGAAATTAGTTTATTTATATTAAAATTAAAATCATTTCTTTTATCGTATAAATCAACAAAGTAGATATGTTCTTTTTTTTAATATCCAAATCCAAAAAAATTTAAATAATGTTCTCATCATGATTACAAAGCAAGGTAAATATTGTTTAATATTTACCTCGGAGGTAAATATTATTAAATAAAATTGCATAATTTTGAAAATTAAAGATAGTTAATAGGTCAGTAATAAATCTAAAAGTAAATTTAATATTAAGAGTACAATATTTCTCACATTAGTGTAAAAATAAGTTAGCTAAGAGAGACTAAAAATTAGATCCTTGTGGTATTCCATCAATTTGAATAAAAATATCTTTGCCATTGAAAAGATGATTATTAAAAAGACCAATATTAATTAGAATTTACCAATAAAAAAATCGCAATTAAGGGTATTTTTAAAATCATAGTAATAGCTCAAAAGAAAATCTTTTAATTTAGAGAGGGAAATGCTGTTGAAAAGATCTTGGAAATCAAAAAGTCGCAATAGAATTAATTTTATTTTATTAAATAAATTCTTAAATTGGTTAATGATTATTGACAGTCCAAGAAAAGCTTTCTGTAATAATATTGCTAATAATTTTATTTAAGTAGTTAGAGAAATTGGTTCCAGGTTTAGCTAAGTAAGTATTAGACCCACACGTCATTGTTCTAAATTTTATTGGTATTTTATGACATTTTTGACTGATAATTAAGTATGGAAATTGTATG